>NC_091283.1:118882428-119209095 GCF_032444005.1 Ranitomeya imitator | reverse complement strand
TCCACTGCTGCTTGTTTCTGGAAAACACCCATGGAGTCAAAATATTCACTACATCTGTAGATTAATTTCCAGAGGGATGTAATTTCCAAAATGGGGTCACTTGAGGAAGGATCCTGCTCTTCTGGCACTTAGGGGCTCTGTATATGGAGTCCACAAACTATTCTATGATCATTTGTTCTCCAAGAGGCAAATGGTGATCTGTCCCTCCTGAGTCTCGTTGTATGGCTAAGCAGTACTGTACAGCCATACATGGGGTATTTCCATGTTGAGCAGAAATTGTGTGAAAAATGTTGGTGCCATTTCTACCCATTTTCCTGTGTGAAAATATAAAATCTGGGGTTAAACAAAATTTTTGTGGTAAAAAAAAGTAGTAATTTTTCTTTACTGCCCAATGGTATAACATTCTGTGACACACCTGTGGTGTCAATATGATTTCATGGGTTCTCCCAGTGGGTCATGACACCCGCCAACCGTAACAGTAAAATCTGCACTATAATATGGCGCCTCTTCCCCTTCTGAGCTTTGCACTGTGCCTGACAAGTAGTTCCCGATTACACATAGGTTATTGGCGCATTCAGGAGAAATTACACAACAAACTGATGTCCATTTTTTTCATATTCGCTCTAAGAAAAATTAAAAACTTGAGGCTAAACCAACATTTTAGTGGTAAAAATGGACGCACCTTCCCTTCCAAGCTCTACCGTGCACCCAAACAGTAGTTTTCCACCATATATGGGGTACCTGTGTACGCAGGAGAAACTGCACAACAAATTATATGGTCTATTTTCTCCTGTTACCCTTGTGAAAATGTTACATTTGGGACTAAAACAATATTTTTGTGGCTAAAATTTAAAAATTTTTTCCTTACACTTGCTTGAATCTCCTAAAGGATTAATAAACTTAATGAATGTGGTTTTGAGGGCTGCAGTTTTTAAAATTGTGTCAGTTTGGGGTATTTTCTGCCACATAGGTCCCCCAAAGTCACTTCGAATGTGATGTGGTTCTCATAAAAAAAATGGTTTTGTTGGAAAAATGAGAAATTGCTGATAATCTTTGAACCCATCTAACTTCCTAAGGCTAGGTTCACATTGCGTTAGTGCAGTCAGTTTAGCGCATACGCTAACGGACTGCGTTAACGCAATTGCCAAAAAGGGACCACATTATGTGATCGCGCTAGCGCAGATGCTCTATCTGCGCTAGCGGGAACAGACCCAAAAACGCTGCAGACAGCATTCGAGGGTCCGTCACAAAATAACGGCACATCACTAACGCATGCCAACAATGGCATGCGTTAGCGATGCACTACATAATTGCGGTCAATGGGTGCGCTAACGGATCCGCTATGTAACGGATGCCATCAGCGGACACCCACTAGCGCAATGTGAACCTAGCCTAACAAAAAATAGTCTTTAAAAAATTATGCTGATGTGAAGTAGAAGTAAGAAATGTTATTTATTATCTATTTTGTGTGGTAAAATGATCTGGTTTAAGAGCATAAAAATGTAAAATTTGAAAATGGCAACATTCATGGGAATTTTTTTTTGTCAAATTTTTAATATTTTCATAAATTAACGCAAAAAATTATCAACCAAAATTTGACACTAACATGAAGTAAAATGTGCCACTAATAATTCTTACAATCACTGGGATATATTGAAGCGTTCCAGAGTCACCACATAAAGTGACGGCGCTCAGAATTGAATAAATTGGCCTGGTCAGGAAGGAGAGAACAGGCTGGGGTGAGGGGGTTAAAATCTGAAAAAGTTGTAAGTGTTTTGGGGTTTTACTGGGCCTGTACACTTCACTCCTATGTTCCCTAGACCTGTGAACTTGGACGCCATTTTCTACATATATGTCAATAGCACTGGCCTAATGGACGCTATTAAATGATCCAGAAAATTAGCAAATAGCTGAATTTTTAGACCTATGTGCAGGTTCATAAAGTGGATGCTCTTCTGTAGGTGATGGCATGAAGGTGTGTAGCCTTGGCTCGGTCGCCACATACAAGTACATGGGGATGTTGTATTTCTCATGTAAAATAGAATTTATAAGAAACAGTCCTAGAAATCCTGCAGAAATACACCAGTTAGTCTCCTGCCAATCTGCTCCATTTTTTGTCTGTGGAACATCTTGGCGGCGAGGTTTAGCCGAGGGGACAGACTCTACAATCTGTTTGTAGACAGTATTTTTAGTGGGGATTTAGGCAGTAGCCAAGTTGCGATGTTAAACCTCTCCTGTTTGTGATATAGATGCTTGTTTGCGTCGGCTAATGTCCTGTTTAGTCAGGCTGACGTCTCGTACATGAGCTTTCTCAGCAGCACATGTCCAGTTTACACAAGATGATGTGCTGCCGAGAACTATGATGTTTAACCCTTACTGCCAAAGCCTGTTTTCACTTTGTGACCAAGCCAAATGTTCCAAATCTGCCATGTCCCTTTGTGATAATAGCTTTATGATGGTGGTAAATTTAGGTTCTGTTTTGCGCTCATTTATGAAAAGATATAAAATTTGCAATTTTTAAACCTTGATAAATATTTATTCCTTTAAAACACCTAGTCATAAAATGGTTAATAACATTTACCACATGTCTACTTTAAATCAGAATTCTTTTTTTTGTTGGGGTGTTAGAAGGGTTAAAAATTTAGCAGCCATTTTTTGTTTTTTTGTTTTTTTTCAATAACATTTACAAAACCTGCTTTTCTTCACTCATGAAGTTACTTTGAATGGTCCGTCAGAAAACCAACAAACAAGACCCCATTTTAAAAATGGCACACCTCAAAGTATTCAAAACCGCAGTCAGAAAGTTTAACCCTTTAGGTGCTTCACCAAAATTTATGCAGAGTGGGGGAAAAAAGGATATATTTTTTTTCTTTTAAATGAATATATTGCTTTAGCCCCAAATGTTTCATTTTCAGAAGGGTAGCAGGATAAAGTGGGTCCAACAATTTGTTGTATGATTTCTGATGAGTAAACCGACACCCCGATGTGGAAGCAAACTACAGTTTGGGGAAACGGCAGGGCTCGGAAGAGAAGGAGCACTATTTCTCGTTTGGAGCACCATTTTTCCTAGAATAGATAGAAGACACCATGTCACATTAGGAAAGGCACTGACATGCCAAAACAGCAGAAACAAGTCACCCCATTTTGTAAACTAAACCCTTTGAGGAATTCACCTAGGGATGTAGTGAGCATTTTGAACCCAAGGGTGCTTCATGGAATTGTTAAACAGGTGGCTACTGTGCTGGCAGTGGCCCTGGCTGTTACTGCAGGAGCTCGACTATCTGTTAAGCTGAGCTCCTGTGCAAATCGCCCCGGGCTCAGCTCCTGTGCCTTCACAATCACTAGGACGGACTTCCACTTCTGGCTTCCACGGCTGTACCACCCGTTTACTGTGTGAGAAACTGTGAAAACCGTTTCAACCAAGTGAATAAAAAAAAGATATAGCAGTCGGTCTGTAAATGCAACACTATATTGATCATGCATTGGATAATACATATCTTTACAGTTTCCAGTGTTTCACCTGCTGTTTGCAACATTTCCCTTCTGGTTGAAATCTACTATTTTGTTTTTGTAGGACAGTGGCGATTACCCTTTAACCATGGCTGGTCCACAATGGAAGAAATTTAAGTTCAGCTTTTGTGAGTTCATTGGTGTCTTAGTCCGCCAGTGCCAATACAGCATCATTTATGATGAATATATGATGGACACGGTCATTTCTCTTCTCACGGGCCTTTCTGATTCACAAGTTAGAGCTTTTCGACATACGAGCACATTGGCAGGTTAGTGCCGAATATGTAGAGGAAGATATTAATAGAAATATATTAATGCACATTTCTTTTTTTCATTGACTTTAGCTCTGTTTTTCTTCTTCCAGCTATGAAATTGATGACGGCTTTGGTTAATGTCGCTCTTAACTTGAGCATCAACATGGACAACACACAACGGCAGTATGAAGCAGAAAGGAATAAGATGATTGGAAAGCGAGCCAATGACAGACTGGAGCTTTTACTGCAGAAGCGAAAAGAGGTTAGGGTTGATATATTGTTGTAACACATCTATATTCTATACTAGATTGTGGCCCGATTCTAACGCATCGGGTATTCTAGAATATGCATGTCCCCGTAGTATATGGACAATGATGATTCCAGAATTCGCGGCAGACTGTGCCCGTCGCTGATTGGTCGAGGCAACTTTTATGACATCATCGTCGCCATGGCAACCATTATGACATCATTGTCTCTGTGCCCGTCGCTGATTGGTCGAGGCAACCTTTATGACATCATCGTCGCCATGGCAACCATTATGACATCTACGTCGATACTGTGCCCGTCGCTGAATCAGAAACGTGAGATGTCTACGTCCTTTATGACATCATCGTCGCTGTGCCCGTTGCTGATTGGTCGAGGCCTGGCGGCCTCGACCAATCAGAGACGCGGGATTTCCAGGACAGACAGACAGACAGACAGAAAGACAGACAGACAGACGGAAAAACCCTTAGACAATTATATATATATAGATATGAAGCAAATGGTGCCACTACAATGATGCCTGCTGGCATTTTGCAGAAGCTCCAGAGCTAAGCACAGAAAGTGTTTCCCCAATGCCAAGTAACACTGACACAGAAGGAATCGGTCATGCTGTTCTCTGTCATGCTGTTCTCTGTCATGGTCACATTCCAAAGTAGGTCATTGGTGTCAGATTGGTGATGGTCTGGCACACATGACCCCCAACTGATCAGCTGTCGGTGGGGGAGCGGCGCGGTGACATACTCACCTGCTCCTGGCACTGTCCCTGCATGTCCCATGGTCTCTGGGAGCCGGCGGCATCTTCCTGTGTTCAGTGGTCACGTGGTACCGCTCATTAAAGTAATGAATATGGACGCATACTCATTACTGTAATGAGCGGTACGTGACCGCTGAACACAAGAAGATGCTGCCTGCTCCCGGAGACCATCTGACAGTGAGACGCTGCCAGGAACTGCGCCAGGAGCAGGTGAGTATATTGGGGAGGTAAGCATTGTGCGATAGTCACCTTCCTTGTTCCACCGCTGCGCGCTGCTCTGTCTTCCATCCTCTACACTTACTGTTCAGGTCATTGGGCGCGATGACGCGATTAGTGTGCGCGCCGCCCTCTGCCTGAACAGTCAATGCAGAGGATGGAAGACAGAGGAGCACGTGGAACGAGGAAGGTGACTATCGCAAGTGCGGGGTCCTGAGCGAAGGGAGGTGAGTATGTGATTTTTTTATTTTTTATTATTTTAATCGCATCAACAGCATATGGGGCAAATGTACGATGTAGCATTGTATGGGGCCACAATGTATGGAGCATCGTATGAGGCCATAATGTATGGAGCATCGTATGGGGCCACAATGTATGGAGCATCGTATGGGGCCACAATGTATGTAGCATCGTATGGGGCCACAATGTATGGAGCATCGTATGGGGCCACAATGTATGGAGCATCGTATGGGGCCACAATGTATGTAGCATCGTATGGGGCCACAATGTATGGAGCATCGTATGAGGCCATAATGTATGGAGCATCTTATGGGGCATAATGTGTGGAGCATCTTATGGGGCATAATGTATGGAGCATCTTATGGGGCCATCAACCTTTATGCATCGTTGTATGGGACAAATGTTTCTATGGAGCACTTATGGGGCCATTATTAACCTTTGTGCAGCATTATATGGGGCGTATTTTGTATGGAGCATCTTATGGGGCCCATCATGAACTGTATGGAGCATTATTTGGGGCTCCTGATTCAATATGGATATTCAAAAACACTTAATCTACTGATGTCTCAATTAATTTTACTTTTATTGGTATCTATTTTTATTTTTGACACTTACCGGTAGCTGCTGCATTTTCTACCCTAGGCTTATACTCGAGTCAATAAGTTTTCCCAGTTTTTTGTGGCAAAATTAGGGGGTCGGCTTATACTTGGGTCTGCTTATACTCGAGTATATACGCTGACGAAGGAATTTAGTTCCGAAACGTGCGTCGGGTGTGTGCGCATACTCAGGACGGCGTGGTGCCCTAAGGTAATGATTACTAATATTATCCCTGGACTATTCACTTTTTAGCACTTGGCGCTTTGTTTCTGTCTAACACTGTGAAGGGTCTGAGGGAAAGTCTCTATATAGATGAGTGGACCAGTTCCCTAGTTTAAATTGCACTTAAGCACTTTTTGCAATATTGCACATTATTATTGGAGTTTCTTTCAGTACTACATATTGTTTTTTCACTTGACATTTGTTCTATATAAAATCTCAGGGATTATGTACCCCAATTCTGGAGGTTGTTTACCTTGCACAGCTATATAAGTGATTATCACATTATTTGTGCTCATGGGTTTCCTTTTATTTATTCTTCATATACGCCGTCCTGCTTTGCACACTTTTAGTTAATCTATTGCTTTTATATTCTTATATCGCTGCTGTTAATTAATAAAGTTATTGTTTATGATCCAGTCTGGTCTTCCTGGTGCATCCTTGAGTCTGGTGGTTGGTTTGGTTTCTGGTTGTGAGTGGTTGCCACTTCCTTGTCTTTTGCTTGAAACACCTTGGGTAGCTATTATCGCTGATTTACATAGGTGTTTATAATATTTATCTATAGTGTTACCTTGTACCTGGGTGTTTTTCTGCATTTTTCTTCGAGTATACACGGTAGATAATTGAGACATCAGTAGGTTGTGTTTTTGAATATCCATATTGAATTAGGAGCCCCATATAATGCTCCATACAGTTCATGATGCCCTCATAAGATGCTCCATAATACAATATGCCCCATATAATGCTGCATAAAGGTTGATTGTGGCCCCATAAGATGCTCCATATTAAAATATGCCCCATATAATGCTGCACAACCTTAATAATGGCCCCATAAGATGCTCCATAGAGACATTTGTCCAATATAATGCTGCACAAATGTTGATTATGGCCCCATAAGATGCTCCATAGATATATTTGCCCCATATAGTGCTGCACAAATGTTGATTATGGCCCCATAAGATGCACCATAGAGATATTTGCCCCATATGCTGTTGCTGCGATTTAAAAAAAATTTGACATGCCTCTGGTGGCTCAGGCCCCCGGCACTCACCGGTTCTCGTTCCGGCACCGCTCCTTCTTCAGCGTCTTCTGCACTGACGTTCAGGCAGAGGGCGCGCACTAACCACGCCATCACACCCTCTGCCCTGAGCGTCACTGCAGAAGATGCTGAAGACGGAGCGGCGCCCGAACGAGGAAAGGTGAATATCGCACAATGCTCCCCATTATACTCGCCTGCTCCTGGCGCGGTCCCTGCATCTCCGGTCTCCGGGTGCTGACAGCTTCTTCCAGCATTGAGTGGTCACAGTTACCGCTCATCACAGTAATGAATATGCGGCTCCACCCCTATGGGAGTGGAGTCGGGTCCATATTCATTACTGTAATGAGCGGTACCATGTGACCACTGAATACAGGAAGTAGCTGTCAGCTCCTGGAGATAGGAGATGCAGGGACCGCAGCCAGGATCAGGTGAGTATGTGACAGCCGCTCTCCCCTCCCACGCCGACATCCCTGGGACAATGACTCGAGTATAAGCCAAGAGGGGCACTTTCAGCCTAAAAAAATGGGCTGAAAATCTCGGCTTATACTCGAGTATATATGGTAATTACAATTTGACTCCTAGCCCTTGTACCAAACATGTTATTTGATTGAAGTTTATTTTACCAAAATCTTTGATGCCATCAGTAGGACCCCGACATTGTTTGACATTGTGCTTTGCAGAGAAGTGTAATATCGCCACATAGAGTAGAGCTGTGCCACAATTGCAGCACAGTGTTTCTCCAAATATTCACACGTGACTGTATGTACAGTCTCCTACCTTATTGCCATGTAGAAAGGTATGCATTTTCTATATACATTTGGGTGACTGATTAGGTCACAATTTTCTCTTTACAGTTACAAGAAAACCAGGATGAAATAGAAAATATGATGAATGCAATATTTAAAGGCGTTTTTGTTCACCGATACAGGTATGATTTTTTAAAGCTTTTATCTAGCTTTCTTTAGTGATAACACAATTTCTTGTGATTTCTAGCTATGCAAACATTTATTATTATTATTATTATTATACATTTTTATAGCGCCATTTATTCCATGGCGCTTTACATGTGAATACGGGGCAAATATAGACAAATACATTAAACATGAGCAGATAACAAGGCACACGAGTACATAAGGAGGGAGGACCCTGCCCGCGAGGGCTCACAGTCTGCAGGGGGTGGGTGAGGATACACTAGGAGAGGGAAGAGCTGGCTGTGCGGCTGTTCAGTAGGTTGAGGATCACTGCAGGCTGTAGGCTTGTCGGAAGAGATGAGTCTTCAGGTTCTTTTTGAAGGTTTCTATGGTAGGCGCAAGTCTGATGTGTTGGGGTAGAGAGTTCCAGAGTATGGGGGAAGCACGGGAGAAGTCTTGGATGCGGTTATGGGAAGAAGAGATGAGAGGGGAGTAGAGAAGGAGGTCTTGGGAGGACCGGAGGTCGCGTGTAGGTAGGTACCGGGAGACCATGTCACAGATGTATGGAGGAGACAGGTTGTGGATGGCTTTGTATGTCAGTGTGAGGGTTTTGAACTGGAGTCTCTGGGCGATAGGAAGCCAGTGAAGGGCTTGACACAGGGGAGAGGCTGGGGAATAGCGGGGGGACAGGTGGATTAGTCGGGCAGCAGAGTGTAGGATGGATTGGAGTGGTGCCAGAGTGCTAGAGGGGAGTCCAGAGAGTAGGAGGTTGCAGTAGTCGAGGCGGGAGATAAGGGCATGCACTAGCGTTTTTGCAGTGTTGCGGTCAAGGAAAGCACATAAACTATTAACCCCTTTCTGCTCTATGCGATAAATTTACAGCACTGGCCCACGTCTGTATCTTTTTCATAGGAGGCTGTGATTATGCTGGCTTATTTTCTCAGACAGCTTGCAGCAACGGCAAGGATTGGAGAGAACTCTGATCCCAGCTAATAAACTCTTGAGATGCTGCAATTAATGATGATTAAGGCATAAACCACTGCCCCGACATGACAGCTGCTAAGACTATTCTGATATCATGCTTCCTAAGGACATACCTTAGGAATTCATGAATGTCTTTGCAATTTGGGCATCTGTGTAGCAGCGTCTGTTCTTATGGGAAGCCGTAATGCCATGACTGATTTTTCATAAGACAGATCCTAGTGTCGCCTGATTAACACCACAGACTTATAATAGTGGCCTTTTACAGTAATACTAGTGCTGCACGCTGTGAAATTGTTGCTTGCAAATCTAATGATTTGTGAAGAAGGCTTCTAATGGAGACTTCACCAGCAGCTTGGGCCGGGCCTTCCTTACATGCACAGGCTAGTATGCAGTGCAAAGGATGAAGTCTGCAATCATATTCATGTGCCACATATACAGATTTGATCTGAATTTGCTGAAATCGATCTGAGGCTGACATCACGTGTCATTTTTGTGGCAGTATTTGATTTTTTTTTTTAATTTTTTAAAGAGAAATGAGCATATAATAAAAAAAAAAAATCAGCCTGTTCTTGTATACTTTTCCTACATTTTATACATTTTAAAGCCACACTTTGCGTTGACAATCCAAACCTATTCACTATGTAGTTCTAACAATGTTTAGCTATTTCATCTGCCTGGAACTAAATGTTGAGTTGTCTTCTTTTTTCGCCCAGGGATGCTATTGCAGAAATAAGAGCAATATGTATAGAAGAGATTGGTGTCTGGATGAAAATGTACAGTGATGCCTTCCTGAATGACAGCTATTTAAAATATGTGGGCTGGACAATGCACGACAAGGCAAGTACCAAAAATACTATGTTATAAATGACTTTAATACCATAACAATTTTAGCATGTAAGAAAATTTGTTGGAAAAAAAACAAGCTGCCATTTTTTTTTTAGACCATAAGATGCATTTTTTTTTTTAAATAAAAGATTTTTGTTAAAGTATGTGTGTCTTAGTCTTCTAGCCCAGCGGCTACTTCCCGCTATGGAGAAGAACGCTGACACAACGTCCATCCTGATTACAGAGAGAGTCTTCCTTCTCTCCTGCCCCACACTGACCTGTGTGCTCGGTTCAGGGCAGGAAAGGAACTGAAAGGAGGCTGCACAAGTAGTTTTAGGAACTTTCAGCTCATGTGACTGATCACATGATCTGAAAGGTCCTTGAATTAATTTTGTAGAAGGTCCTGCAGGCTCCGTTCAGGTTATGATCAGGAACTGCAAGGGTCATAATGTATAGTGCGTCTTTATGGGTTTATAATATAGGGCATACACCCACGGTTATCTGTGTCCCCCAATGAAGGCTCCAAGAAAGAGATTTTACGGTGAGTACCAAAAATCCCTCTTTTTCACACAACTGTATATATTTTTTCTTTCTTTGCATATAATTTTTTAAATATTTTTTTTTATTGCTTACAATTTTTAAAATGAATATTAAGGCATCATCTCCTATCTTCTCAGCACTTAGAATGAATGTAAATTGGATCACGGTCACATACTTATCAATTTTATTATTCACTATTCAGCTGTGAGCAACTAAAGTCCCAGTCTGTAGGTACAGTTTATCTAAGCTATATAATACCCTAGGTCTCATACCATATATCCTATAATTGGCCAGAGGTTGGGGATGATTTTATTATTGACTAGATGGTGGCCCGGTCCTAACGCATCGGGTATTCTAGAATATGTATTTATGTATGTATATAGCAGCTACAGTACATAGTATAATAGTATATAGCACAGGCCACGTAGTATGTAGGAGCCATGTAGTATATAGCAGACAAATACTACGTGGCCTGTCTCTATACTATGTGGCTGCTATATACATGCATATTGCAGGATACCCGATGCGTTAATACAGGCCACGCAATATATAACAGTGGCCACGCAGTATATAATACAGCCACATACTATATAACACAGCCCACGCAGTATATAGCAGCCACGTAGTATAGAACACTGCCCACGCAGTATATAGCAGCCACGTAGTATAGAACACTGCCCACGCAGTATATAGCAGCCACGTAGTATAGAACACTGCCCACGCAGTATACAGCAGCCACGTAGTATAGAACACTGCCCACGCAGTATATAGCAGCCACGTAGTATAGAACACTGCCCACGCAGTATATAGCAGCCACGTAGTATAGAACACTGCCCACGCAGTGTATAGCAGCCACGTAGTATAGAACACTGCCCACGCAGTATATAGCAGCCACGTAGTATAGAACACTGCCCACGCAGTATATAGCAGCCATGTAGTATAGAACACTGCCCACGCAGTATATAGCAGCCACGTAGTATATAGTACAGCCCACGCAGTATATAGCAGCCACATAGTATAGAACACTGCCCACGCAGTATATAGCAGCCACGTAGTATAGAACACTGCCCACGCAGTGTATAGCAGCCACGTAGTATAGAACACTGCCCACGCAGTATATAGCAGCCACGTAGTATAGAACACTGCCCACGCAGTATATAGCAGCCACGTAGTATATAGTACAGCCCACGCAGTATATAGCAGCCACGTAGTATAGAACACTGCCCACGCAGTATATAGCAGCCACGTAGTATAGAACACTGCCCACGCAGTATATAGCAGCCACGTAGTATAGAACACTGCCCACGCAGTATATAGCAGCCACGTAGTATAGAACACTGCCCACGCAGTATATAGCAGCCACGTAGTATATAGTACAGCCCACGCAGTATATAGCAGCCACATAGTATAGAACACTGCCCACGCAGTATATAGCAGCCACGTAGTATAGAACACTGCCCACGCAGTATATAGCAGCCACGTAGTATAGAACACTGCCCACGCAGTATATAGCAGCCACGTAGTAAAGAACACTGCCCACGCAGTATATAGCAGCCACGTAGTCTAGAACACTGCCCACGCAGTATATAGCAGCCACGTAGTATAGAACACTGCCCACGCAGTATATAGCAGCCACGTAGTATAGAACACTGCCCACGCAGTATATAGCAGCCACGTAGTATATAGTACAGCCCACGCAGTATATAGCAGCCACATAGTATAGAACACTGCCCACGCAGTATATAGCAGCCACGTAGTATAGAACACTGCCCACGCAGTATATAGCAGCCACGTAGTATAGAACACTGCCCACGCAGTATATAGCAGCCACGTAGTATAGAACACTGCCCACGCAGTATATAGCAGCCACGTAGTCTAGAACACTGCCCACGCAGTATATAGCAGCCACGTAGTATAGAACACTGCCCACGCAGTATATAGCAGCCACGTAGTATAGAACACTGCCCACGCAGTATATAGCAGCCACGTAGTATATAGTACAGCCCACGCAGTATATAGCAGCCACATAGTATAGAACACTGCCCACGCAGTATATAGCAGCCACGTAGTATAGAACACTGCCCACGCAGTATATAGCAGCCACGTAGTATAGAACACTGCCCACGCAGTATATAGCAGCCACGTAGTATAGAACACTGCCCACGCAGTATATAGCAGCCACGTAGTATAGAACACTGCCCACGCAGTATATAGCAGCCACGTAGTATATAGTACAGCCCACGCAGTATATAGCAGCCACATAGTATAGAACACTGCCCACGCAGTATATAGCAGCCACGTAGTATAGAACACTGCCCACGCAGTATATAGCAGCCACATAGTATAGAACACTGCCCACGCAGTATATAGCAGCCACGTAGTATAGAACACTGCCCACGCAGTATATAGCAGCCACGTAGTATAGAACACTGCCCACGCAGTATATAGCAGCCACGTAGTATAGAACACTGCCCACGCAGTATATAGCAGCCACGTAGTATAGAACACTGCCCACGCAGTATATAGCAGCCACGTAGTATAGAACACTGCCCACGCAGAGGTTGGGGATGATTTTATTATTGATCGTCAGCTATAATAAAGCGTGAGCCAGTAGATTTGCAGTAAGCTTCATTATTAGACAGTGCTGCATATCCTGATTGTGCACCGTAGCCACACACTGCAGAGAGGCAATGACGATAGATCTATTACCTCCCTAGTCTACCCTAGGACATAAAAATTTGTTACAATGACCTTTCCACTTTACACCAGGGAAGTTTTAATTAATAAAAAAATTGTTTTTCCTATTTTGTTTTCTATCTAAACCGGGGTGCGTTTTCAAGTTCAATAATGCTACCCCTTACCCTAGTAATATAGTTGAAGCATGTGGTCTGCTGTTAAATCTGAAGGTATGGTTATTGGCCAGTCGTGGTCACCTAAGCTTTCTACTGGTGAGAAATCTCATTAATCGCTCAGTGATGAGCCCTGTCACAATAATTCTGGTAACATACTGTTGATGTCAACACCGATTTTCCAGTCCTGCCTCACATAGCATATTAGTACAGCATGCTAATCTATCTCTTGAGTTCTTAAGCTGATGACAAATCCACTCAGTGACTATGCTTAACATATAGCAATTATGGTGATGACTGACTATTGTATAGTTGTGATGTACTTGGCACTCCTTTAGAAATATATTGGGTATTTTATTCAATTAGCAATCCATAAACGCCCATATTACGTTTCAGTCTTATATTGTCAGACCTTCATCACATTCGATTACAGAAAGAAAAGATGAAAGGCAGAAATAAAACTGGCGTAGCCATAAACCAATGAAGAAATGTGCCAGTGACGGGGCCCTTCAGTGAGTCACGACGTGCAGTATCCATGCAGGTTCTCGCCGTTTTCCTTTCCCTCTTGCCCTGCATCAATCAGACTGATCCGTGTCGGGCTGGAGGAAAGAGCGCAGTTCTGTCAGCGTCCTCCTCTATCAGAGAAGGATGCCTCTGAGTTTTAAAGGTACCGTCACATTAAGCGACGCTGCAGCGATCTAAACAACGATCCCGATCGCTGCAGCGTCGCTGTGTGGTCGCTGGAGAGCTGTCACACAGACAGCTCTCCAGCGACCAACGATGCCGAAGTCCCCTGGTAACCAGGGTAAACATCGGTTTACTAAGCGCAGGGCCGCGCTTAGTAACCCGATGTTTACCCTGGTTACCAGCGTAAACGTAAAAAAAAACAAAACACTACATACTTACATTCCGGTGTCTGTCCTCCGGCGCTCTGCTTCTCTGCACTGTCAGCGCCGGCCAGCCGTAAAGCAGAGCGGTGACGTCACCGCCGTGCTTTCCGGCCGCTGCGCTTACACAGTGCAGAGAAGCAGAGCGCCGGAGAGGACAGACACCGGAATGTAAGTATGTAGTGTTTTTTTTTTTTTTTTTTTTTTTTTAACGTTTACGCTGGTAACCAGGGTAAACATTGGGTTACTAAGCGCGGCCCTGCGCTTAGTAACCTGATGTTTACCCTGGTTACCAGTGAAGACATCGCTGAATCGGCGTCGCACACGCCGATTCAGCGATGTCAGCGGGAGTCCAGCGACGAAATAAAGTTCTGGACTTTCTGCGCCGACCAACGATGGCACAGCAGGATCCTGATCGCTGCTGCGTGTCAAACACAACGATATCGTTCAGCCTGACGGTACCTTAAGACGCACAATTCTTAGTAGGATTTTTTCCACACAGTGTCAGCTGCACATAATAGCTGATACTCTCCTTCAACAGCTTTGTTGTCCATAAACTGCTGAGATCTTAGTTAAGACACTGATAAATAGCCACAAAGTGTGCTTAAATAGATAATATCTGTAGCGACTTGTATGGTTAGGACAACTCCTTTTAAATAGAGCAGTTGTTTTCTGTGTTCCTTCTATTTACTGCTAGTAATCAGAATATTGAATTAATGCTACTTCATTGAATTAATTTGTTTTCAGCAAGGAGAGGTTCGTCTGAAATGTCTGACTGCTCTGCAAGGCCTGTATCACAACAGAGAGCTGAATTCCAAGTTGGAGCTGTTCACAAGTCGTTTCAAGGTATCTTTTCCCCTCTCTTCTAATGAAATAACATTTCAATTCTCTTGTTCTTAAAGTGTCTTCAGTGACTGAGGAGTTTCTTTCTTTCTTTCTTTCTTTTTCCAGGATAGAATTGTGTCAATGACTCTTGACAAGGAGTATGATGTAGCGGTTCAGGCAATAAAGCTCCTGACCCTGGTTTTACAGTGAGTAAAAAAAAAATCAGATTTTGGCTGACTTTAATATGTTTTTGGCTAATCTAGCCATGTATTAGTGGAGGGCTTCAGCTTGGCCTGTCAAAGTAAAGTTATCCCCAGCCCCCTTTTTTCAGTTTGACTAAACCTCCTTCCAAAGCTGTAGAATAAATAATCATGGAAAGGATGAGTTGAAGGAGCCTTGGGCTCATTTTCTTTTTGTCTAATGTTGTGAGTATAAAAGTTTGTTTTGCTCATTTTTCTTGCAGAAGTAGCGATGAAGTTCTAACTGCTGAAGACTGTGAAAATGTGTATCACTTGGTGTATTCTGCCCATCGACCCGTAGCTGTTGCCGCTGGGGAGTTTCTTTATAAAAAGTAAGAAACAACTCCTGACCTCTGTCTTGTGTTCTGTATGTGCTGTGCTGGCTATAAACATGAGGCGTGTTGCCCTGTTTGTTACATAACAATATCTAGTTTCTTCTGATTTTACTGTATCTTTCAATTTATACTAAACTTACCCTGAAACAGGAAGCTGAGTCTAAAACAAAGTCCCCATGGCCAATGTAAAAATTGCAGTATTTATTAATTTTTAAATACTGATTGGGATATGTAAAAAATCATTAACACAATTAATAAAAAAAAAAAATAAAATAAAGAAATACATTTGACACAAAAATCTGATTTAAACAATAGGTTATTTTCTGGTGATAGATTACATTTAACAGCAATGATCAAAACTGAGCATCAATCGCTGCTGCTGACCCCTTACCTGCGAATTTCACTTTCTGACTGACATTAAAGGCATGACATCTTTTTTACTCATTTATAATTCTTGAAAAATAAGGAAATAAAAAATGTAAATCTATTTGATATTGCAGTGCCATAAAAAAGTCAAAGCTATGAAAATATAAAATGTGTTGGTCCATACGGGGAAAAAAAAAATCAAAACTCCAGAATTGAGGTTTTTCGATCACACTCTTTCCCCCCGGAAAAAAATACCCTATAAAGTGTTTAAAACCTCATTTGTACCCCAAAGTGGTACCAATAAAGGCATCGCGCGAAAAACAATCCCATCACACAGCGCCATGATTAAATCGGTTTTGTGTTGTTTTCTTTCTTAGGCTGTTCAGTTGTAGAGAGCCGGATGATGATGGAATTCTGAAGAGAAGAGGAAGGCTTAGCCCAAATGCCAACCTTGTCAAGACGTTGGTCTTTTTCTTTTTGGAGAGTGAGGTATAAGAATTTGTTATAAGGAGGATTGGTTTGGGGGACAAAAAGTGGAAAAAATGAAAGGGTTTTTGTGGTTTATTATAAAGCTTCACCGGTGTTATGTGGATAGCTTTCTTTAGATATATATTCTTTGACTCCCTGTAAATGACTTTTTCTTTCTAGTTGCACGAACATGCTGCCTATCTTGTTGACAGTATGTGGGACTGTGCTACCGAGTTATTGAAGGATTGGGAGTGTATGAATAGCTTGTTGTTGGATGATCCGCTGAATGGTGAGGAAGGTAAGTACTCCACAATGGTTCAGCAGTTTTCCTAGTGTGTTCTTCCATAAAAGGCTGTTTCATGCTTCCATGAGAAACAAGCAACTTTGTAAACCATCTTCTTTTAAATATCTTATTTTGTTTCTACATCTTGTGCACAGAGCCTTGTGTCTCCATGGTAGCAAACTATGCAAATACCTTGATAGTCTTGTAGTCCTACCCCCATCAATATGTCTTCTGCATATCGATAATATGTTCTGTAGGGTAGCGAGGAGCAAGGGACAGATTGGAGAAAGTCTTGCTGCCATATCTGACTACATGCGATTTGTTTGTGGTCTGTTGTCATGGACACAGGATTGCTGTGAGCTGTAAATGCTAAAGCTATGTGCACACGTTCAGGATTTCTCGCAGAAAATTCCTGAGAAAAAACGGACATTTTCTGCAAGAAATCCGCAAGAAATCTGCATGCGGTTTTGACGTGTTTTTGCCGCGTTTTTTTCCGGACACTTCCCAATGCATTTTGTAGTGGGAAATCCGTAAAAAAAAACCCCGCAAAATTAATGAACATGCTGCGGTTTTTACCGCGATGCGTTTTTTTCACGGAAAATACCGCATCATGTGCACAAAACATGCGGAATTCATTCGAAATGATGGGATGCTTATTGTATGCGGGTTTTTTTTTTTTTTGTGCGGTTTTATAGCGTTTCTATCGGGAAAAACCGCGAAAAAACCGCAACGTGTGCACCCAGCCTAAAAGATGTGACATTTTCAGTGATGACTGTTTGCAGAATTGATTCATGTAAGGCCGGTGACGATGAGACATGGATTTTCTCTCATGCGAGAGCATTGGCTTTATTATGCAAATCACGTGTTTGATCCAATAATTCTCTTGGATGAGGAGAAAATGGAGTGAGAAAAATTCTCCATTTCTTCCATTATGTCAGTCCTTCGAAATCTGACTGCACATCTGAGTCCAGGCCGATGGTTTTGACAAACTCGCTGACTTGATGGCCTGGTGCGATCCGAATACCAGATCAAACTCGGGTTTTCTTTCCTCCTACAGACTTGGTTCCAAGGAAAAAAAAATCATGCTCATGCACAGCCCCGTAACATAACATTGGTCCAAAGGCGATCCAATTTTGTTGGCACGCATTCAGAACAAACATCCGTCCATGTGCACGAGCCCTTAGATGCATCGTGCCACTATAATCTGGTTGGGAATGTATACACAGCCTTTATGTTGCCACTGAAGTCCTGTCATATTTTCACATTTAGTTCATAATGTGTTCTCTTAGTAATAAAAAAATGCAAAATAAATGAAATTGTGATCTTTATCAAACATGAATATTTTGGTGCTAAAGGGAATGTATCATTAGTAGATTGCATTATTTTTCTGTTAAACATTTATTGTATTTTTATCATAATTAAAATACGTAAATCTAATCACTGAGCCTCATGGTTGACAAACACGTTCTTTTTCGTATAAATCCTATTTCTGCAGTCATTATGACAGGCAGGATTACTGAGAAAGGCCTCGCCTGTAAAGCTGGAGGCAGGTAATGGAGGGTTAGAGCACTGACAGTAGGTCTTGGGCACAGATTATGTTTTTTTGCCTCTCCCTGTGCAATGACCTCTGTATGGGTCACAGGGCAGGTATGTAGCAATTTACCATGGAAGTCCAGGGGTTATTTTCTGACTGAGGCTGTGACCATGCGGCTGCTGTAAATTAATTCTCTAAATTTCTGTTCACAGAGCAGCAACTTGAGCAAGATTGCTGCCTCCATAGTCATGGGCAGAAAATCAACAATCACAAAAAGTTAACACTGGATAGAATATTATTTCAGTATCTGGTATTAAGTTAATCAAGAAAAATTAAGGCAATACATTTCCTTTAACATCATTGTCTAAAAAAACACAAAAGTCTGATTTATTTATTTTTGCTTGTCAAGTGATATAATAAATCGACTTCAAGTAACAAAGCTGAAAAAAATTAAGCGCTTTTAAAGGTTTGTACAAACTCAAAAGGCATAGTGAGGCTTGTTTCACTGTACGTTACTGCTTCTCTGGCTGTCTTATCCAGGGGCTTCTATCTGAAGTCCTGCAAAACTGCACTAAGACTTAACCCTGACATACCCATTAATGTAATGAGGCTAATGGAACCCAACGTTTGCAACATTGTGCTCAATTTGACGTTTTTCTGTCGGTGTCAGTCTTTTATGCCCGATACAATAGCACAGCAGGTTGTTATTTTGTCCATAGCAAAAGATGGGAACTGTTGGAAAAAAAAAATGTCAAAAAGAGCCATGTGTTCAGATGTTGGCCTCCATTTGCCTCATTATACTGAAAGGATTTTTCAGGGTTCTGTCCCATTTTTGTGGGCTACAGATCGTAGCCCCCATTTTTGAAGCACAAATTTAGTTTGAAAGAGGCCTTAACCAGATTATCCCCTTTTATTTACGTCCTTTATTTACATTATGTGCAAATTTAAAAACCCGTTTTTCTTGTCCTGCAGCACTTACAGACCGCCAAGAAAGTGCGCTGATTGAAATTATGCTCTGTACAATACGCCAAGCTGCTGAATGCCACCCTCCAGTGGGCCGAGGAACAGGAAAAAGGGTAAACTATCACATTTTTCATAGCTGTTTATATATATATATATATATATATATATATATATATATATATATATATATATATATATATATATATATATACACACATATACACATACAAAGCTTATTAACCCCTTCAAGACTTTTGTCATACTCAGAAGTCGTGTCCCTGACTTTGGTGCGGCTTAGCATACCAAGCCCACATCTTTCCCTGCACATGATGACTGATTTAGTCATTAGTCAGCTGATTAAGACTTTTGATCACTGGGATAGACTCTAGGGTTGGGCTTAGGGTTTTTTCAAAAGTAAAAATGATAATCTGACGACTAGTGTTATGCACATCAGGTGATCGAGTGATATGCTCTAGTGACATGCTCGAGTCCCCGCCCCACATGTTCTGCGGCTTTTAGACACCCAGAAAAAAAACCGTGCAGGGATTGCCTGCCATACTCTGGTAAATCCCTGTATGTTTTTTGGCTGTTCAACAGCCACAGAACTTGTGGGGCATGGACTCGAGTGTGTCCCTCGAGCACCCACGATACTCTGCGTATCAGAGCACACAATGCAAACTCGTCAACACTAGTGACGACATATTCATTATGATCTAATGTTATCAGTTTCTGTGTAGTACCTTTTGGGTTAAAAATTCTCACTATTTCCCTGGATAAAATCATTGAGTGGTGTAGTTTCCAAAACTGGGTCATTTATGGGGGGTTTCTGCTGCCTAAGCACCTTACAGGCCCTGCAAAGGAGACATGTCGCCCACAATCTATTACAACCAATTTGTGTTCCAAAATTCAAATGTTTATTCAAATTATTCTGTTCCGAGCCCTCCCATGAGAAAATGCTGCTAAACTTTAAACCTCCTAATAAAATAAAATGACGTTTGAAAAATGATACAGGTATCAAGTAGACATATGGGGAATGTTATTTATTAATTATTTTGTATAGCATGACTGACTGCTTTAGGCCTCTTTTTTTTTTCTTCTCATAAACTTTTATTAGCGACGGATTGCGACAGATGGCCTCCTTTCATCCATCATTCACCGGGTCCATCGAAAATTGTTTGTACGGCGGCCGAAGACAACGGACAAAGTAACGTCTTTTGTGTACGTCGAAAAAACTGACAGCGACTGATCCGTCGCCGTTTGCTAGAATGGAAGCCTATGGCGGCGGATTCCGTGTTTTTTTTAAAACTGAGCATGCTCCAATTCAATTTGCCAGATCCGCTAGTTGGATCCGTCAAAAAAACGAATCCGTCGCATCAGTTTTTCACAATCTGCGACCGATCCGTTGAGCCAACGACTGTGACTGACGACCAAGAACTGATGTGTGAAAGGGGCCCTAAAGATTTAAAGTTGTAAGATTGCAATTTTTTTTTTTAAAGCACTTAAATTTTTTGACAAACTTGCGATATTTTCACTAACTCAAGTCATATCGAACAAATTTTACCACCATCATGAAGTACAATATGTTACAAAAAAAATCTCAGAATCAGTGGGATCCATTGAAGCGTTCCAGAGTTATCACATAAATTGACACTGGCCAGAATTGTAAAATTTAGCCTGATCATTAAGGTCAAAATTTGCTCTGTCACTATGGGGTTAAAGGTATTTCTCCATCGCCTCATTGGGGGACACAGGAACCATGGGTGTATGCTGTTGCCACTAGGAGGCTGACACTATGCAAATAAAAAAGTTAGCTCCTCCTCTGCAGTGTACACCCCACCGACAGGAAGTAGGATATCCAGGTTAGCTTAGTGTCAGTAGGAGGTGGACACGGGTCTTTCATTAGACCTTGTCTACCTCACTGTGCGTCGTTTTCTTTCAGGTTTTCCGGAGGGATACAGTGTGAAGTCACACCTGTAATCCCACATTATGGACTATGAGTACGGCGTGTACTGCCACCCCGTATCCTCATAGATCCAATAGCAGGACCATGATCCTAGCACACAAGCGTGCTTAGAAGTTCGGTCCTGGCTCCGTCCCCCACCCACTCGCCCACCAGAGCCTGTCGGTTGGAGGAGACGAGGACGTCCATCAGCTCCCTGGACGTCTGACACCTTTTTCGGTTTAAGGTTAGTAACGGACGGCGTGGGAGTTTTTGAGGTGAGTTTTCCCCCACCTATCCCAGTTAGGAAATCAAAGGAGAGGGATCCCTCTGGGCTTTTTTATTATACTAAGGACTGCTGTTACCAGGCTACCTTGTCCTGTTTTGTTAGGCAGGTCCCACGGGCAGGGATCGTCGCTGCACTGCAGCGTCCTTGCTGGCACCTCTCTTCCCCTCCTTGTTCCAGGGGGCCGCCCTATCTTTCCTCCGGCGTGGCGACTTTTTCAGCCGCGCTGCCTTTTAGTCCGGCGGCGGGCGGCCACTCTGCCTCCTCGCTCCGGCGCTGCGGTCTCTACAGGCAGCCCCGCTGCCTACTTCCTCCGGCAGGAACGTTCCTCTGTCGTCCGGCCCGGCGACCTTGGCGGCAGCCGCGCTGTTCCCCTTTCCGCCGGCCGCACCACTCGTTCTTCAGCACAGTGGCCCTCTCCGGTGGGCCCAGCGCTCCTCCCAGTTTTGGCGGGCATCTCCTGGTTTTTTTCAAGGATGTTTGTCTGGCCTCGGTGGAGGACGCTTAGGTCAGGGAGGTCGTATCCTCTAGACGCAAGATAGGGTTCGCTTCGCGGCCCCGGAATCGCTTCTTCAAATCCCGCCCTCTAAAAAAAAATCCTACTCTGATCCCAGGTTTCTTTGCGTCCATTACTTTACTTCTTTGTTCGGAGGTTATCGTTTCCGTCCCGCAGCAGGAACGCTTCACAGGTTTCTATTCAAACCTGCTTGTAGTGCCGAATTAGAGCGGTGCAGTTCGACCCATCCTGGCTCTGAAGTTAGTGAACAGAATGTTCCGCCTGCGTCATTTCAGGATGAAGTTCCTCTGTTCAGTTCTGGCTTCCATGGAACCACAGGAATTCCTGTGCTCCATAGATATCCAAGATGCCCATCTCCATGTTCTGATTTTCCCAGCACACCTGAGTTTCCTGCGTCTTGCGACCGCTCCCAGTGTCTTCATAAAGATCATGGCTACATTTATGGCCATTTTGAGGATCAGGGGCCTAGTGCTCATTCCATACCTCAAAGAAATCCTCATCAAGGCTCTGCCCCTCTCTCATGCCCAAGAGAGTCTGACCATCGTCCTCGACTCCCTGTCCCGTTTCTGGTGGCTGGTCAACAGCACAAAGTCTTGTCTTGTTCCGAGTCAGCGCCTCGTCCTCTTAGGCATGCTGTTCGACACCCGTCAGTCGAGGGTTTTTCTTCTCGAGGAGAAGCGGGCAATTCTCCAGGACGGAGTTTGCTCTCTGCAAGGCCCTTGGCTGCCTTCCTTCCGTTCAGCAATGAACGTCCTGTGACGATGGTGACCGCATCGGAAGCATTCCCTTTTGCGCTGTTCCACTTGAGACCACTTCAGCAGGCTATCCTTTCTCAGTGGGACAGGTCTGTGCTGTCTCTGGATCGTCCGATTCTGTTTTCCATCCGATTCTAATAGTCTCTCTACTGGTGGCTGTCATCCCCTCTCATTCCCCAGGTCCGGTCCTCCCTTCTCGCCCATGGCAGGTGGTGACGATGGTCACCAGCCTTCCCGGCTGGGGCGCAGTTTCTCGCCATCCGTCAGTGAAGGGTGTGTTGGTCGGAGCAAGAGTCCTCTCTGCCAATCAACACCCTTGAGATAGGGGCCATTCTTCTGTACCTGAGTCACTGGGAAAGGCTTCTCAGAGGTCTGCCAATCAGAATCCATACGTCCAATAACCTCGGCTGTGGCATATGTCATTCACCAGGGAGGGAATCGGAGTCTCTTGGCAATGGCGGAGGTATCCAAGATCCTCCTCGGGGCAGAGGCGACGGTTTCGGCACTATCCGCAGTGCATATCCCCGGCGTGGATAACTGGGCCGCAGTGTTTTTCTCTGCCGCGAGGGCCTTGCGGCAGGAGAATGGTCCCTGCATCAGGAGGTCTTCCTTCAAATTTGCCTTTGATGGGGAACTCCAGACGCGGATCTTTTGGCGTCCCGACTGCTTAGGAAGGTTCCACCGTTTGTTTCCAGGTCCGCGATCCTCTTGTGTGGATACCGATGCTTTGGCCATTCCTGGGTCGCAATTAGTACTTCACTATCTGTTTCCTCCCCTTCCTTTTCTTCCCAGGCTGTTGAAGATCAATGCGGAGGGGGTGCCGGCCATTCTGACCGCACCAGATTGGCCCAGAAGGTTCTGGTTCGCTGAGATTGCCAATCTCCTCGCGGACTCCCACTGGAGGCCCCCAGACAGGCCAGATCTTCTGTACCAAGGACCGATCTGCCACGGAGTTCTTGGTTGCTCAATTTAACAGCTTTGCTATTGAAACCTTCCATTTTGGCCATTTTCTCAAGGTGGGACTTGATGCTGGCCTTGCCCTTAGTTCTCTAAAGGGTCAGGTAGCAACCCTTTCCATTCTCTTTCTGAAGTCCCTTTCAGAAGTTCTTAGCTACTGACTATCACGGTACCAAGATTTATATCCGTCCCGTTCTCAGAATTTTTCTTGAAGGAGTGGCGCATGCGGCTCTCCCGTACCAGACTCCCGTGGATCCCTGGGACCTCAATCTTGATTTGGAGGCTCAGTGGGGTTCCCCCCTTGAACCTTCCCATGAGGCCTCACTGTCCTGTCCTGCAAGGTGGCATTTCTGGTGGCCATCACCTCCATTAGGCGCGCCTTGGAGTTGGTGGCTCTCTCCTTTCGCCCCATTTCTTGGTTCTTCACCAGGATAAGGTAGTTTTATGGCCTTCGTCGCCTTTTCTTCCCAGGGTGGTGTCCTCCTTTTACTTGAATAAGATTGTCCTGCTGCGACCTATTCTCTGGGGCGTTCGCTGAACAGGCTAGACCTGGTCAGGGCGGTGAGGATCTATTTGTCTAGGACCGCTTTCTTTAGGAAGACGGACCGTCTATTTGTCATTCCAGACGGTACGCCAAGAGGCCTGCCGGCCTCCAAGGTTACGATTGTTCTCTGGATCAGACCTGCTATTCTGGAGGCTTACCGGGTCAAGAACAGAGTGACTCCTCCTGGGATTAAGACTCACTCTACCCGGGGCATCCGCCCTACAACTTTGCTAGGCGGCAACCTGGTGTTCCATTCACTCATTTGCCAAATGTTATAAGCTCCATACCTACGCTTCGGCAGTTGCCAGCCTAGGCGGAAGGATCTTGCAGGCGGCAGTGGTGAGTCCTCCGACCTGAATGGAGTTTTTCTGCTGTTCCCACCCCAGGGACTGCTTTGGGACGTCCCATGGTTCCTGTGTCCCCTAATGAGGCGATAGAGAAAACAGGATTTTTGGTTGCTTACCGTAAAATCTGTTTCTCGGAGCCTTCATTGGGGGGACACAGCACCCCTCCCAAGTTGAACAGCTCTGTTTTATTGTGTTATATTGTTAGTTTGAGTTTTCTATCTTTTACATGTTGCTTCTCCTACTGCTGAAGTAACCTCCATTATCAGAGTATTGGTAAACCCCAATTATTAAAATGGTTTACGTGAAAATATGAAATGTTTCCTTTTCTCCCAGTTAACAGAACCTCCTTTAATATTTGTTTTTCACTAAATAACAATTTAATCTGCACAGGAATAAACTTTATAACAATATTTACAAACATTAGGGACATTTTCATAAATAGCAATTAACTTGTCCAGATGTTTTTATCTATATTATTCTACAAAGTTTCTAAACTGAACTATTAGTGATGATTAACATCCTTGTGTTTTTAGGTGCTGACCGCTAAAGAAAAGAAATCCCAGTTGGACGACAAGACTCGCCTTACAGAACTCTTTGCTGTGTCCCTACCACAGCTTTTAGCAAAAGTGTGTATTATCGTATTTATCCTGATTTGTTCATGCCATGAATGCAAGTAATGTTACAGTGCAACATCTGTGTACTGAACATGCATGTGGTGAGAAAAAAAAGAATTTGGAATCTACAATTTTGTGTATTTCTTTTACGTAGTATTCTGTCGATGCAGAGAAGGTGACTAATCTTCTGCAATTGCCGCAGTATTTTGACCTGGAAATTTATACAACGGGGCGTCTAGAAAAGGTAACAATTTTTAACCTTTTTTTAAATCAGGCCTTCTGTTTGGCTGTACTCATGGTATTTTACTGCAACAAAATATTGGGACATGACACGGGCATATTAGTGGGGTGTTTAATGTTACACTTAAGGTGAAGTAATAAAGGGCTTTTTTATATGTTCGATTCTAATTGACTTTGGCTCCAAAACTTCCACAAATAACTGCATGTGTAATTCTTGGCTTTTAGTGAAGTTACAAACCCAAAGTCTGTTCTATAAAATCACCTGTTTTTCGTGACATTTATTGCAGTTTTGCTTTAAATCTGCACCTTCACCACTATCCCCACATATTGGCATAACTGACACGAATCATGACTTTATAGATAATCCTATTTACTGGGGGGTTTTGCACACAAGGACTCATTGACAAAACAACACCTGTTGTGAGTAGGGGGCATGTTTTCCTTAGGCCTAATAATTCAAGTGCTTATTCTCAGCGTACAAATAAGATATTTATACTGAGGTGATGCCATCAATGTCTTTACTTGGCATTGTCGCTTTTAGTCTTCCAAAGCAACTTAACCGCTGAGCTCAGAACGTTCTGACTGTATACATTAGGTTTTTATGTGTATGAGTATACATGGGTATGTGTTGTAGATTGGCTGTAATAGCATAAAGAACTTGTAAACTTTGTTGTTTTGTCAGTAATATTTATCAGAACATTATTTTTTTTTTAATTATAGCATTTGGAAGCACTGCTTCGCCAGATACGGAGTATTGTAGAAAAACACACGGACACGGATGTCTTAGAAGCTTGCTCGAAAACCTATCATGCCCTCTGCAATGAGGAGTTCACAATATTTAACCGAGTCGACATTGCAAAGAGTCAGTTAATTGACGAGCTGGCGGATAAATTTAATCGCCTTCTTGAGGACTTCCTGCAGGAGGTTTGTTTTTCATATTAATTACAGTAGTAAGGAGTTTTTCTCTATCACCTTTCATTGGGGGACACAGGAACCATGGGTGTATGCTGCTGCCACTAGGAGGCTGACACTAAGCAAATAAAAAAGTTAGCTCCTCCTCTGCAGTATACACCCTACCGACAGGAAGTAGGATATTCAGTTTAGCTTAGTGTCAGTAGGAGGTGGACACGGGTCTTTCATTAGACCCTTATCTACCTCAATGTGCGTCGTTCCTTTTCAGGTTTTCCGGAGGGATACAGGGTGAGCAGTCACACCTGTATTCCCACTATGCGGACTATGAGTACGGCGTGTACTGCCACCCTGTATCCTCATAGATCCCTCTCCAGGACCATGATCCTGGCACACATGCGTGCTCAGAAGTCCGGTCCTGGCTCCGTCCCCCACCCACTCGCCCACCAGAGCCTGTTGGTCGGAGGAGACTAGGACGTCCATCTCCAGCTCCACGGACGTCTAATACCTTCAGGGCTTCAGGTTAGTAACGGACGGCGTGGGATGTTTAGGTGAGTATTCCCTTCCCACCGATCCCCCTATCCCTCGGTCTCTCTTCAAAGACAATCATGGGGGGGTCCCTGCGGATTCCCTGTTACAGGGGCGATCTTTGGACGTCTCTTTATTGGGACGTTTTCCACACTGCGACAATTTTTTGCTCTGTGCGGCGCCCTGTAGGCAGCCGCGCTGCCGTTTCTACGGCTGCATTTTCCCCCTGACCTGGCGGTTTGCGCGGCAGCTGCGCCGCTTCATGCTCGGCGGCCGCACCTTTACAGGCAGCGGCTCTGCCTTGTCTGCGGCCGTACCTTTATTCCAGGCAGCCGCGCCGTTTACTCCGGCGGCCGCACAGTTTGCTCCCCAGCGGCCGCACAGTTTTCCTAACCGGCGGCCGCGGTGTTTCCTCTCCGGCGGCCGCGGTGTTTCCTCTCCGGCGGCCGCGGTGTTTCCTCTCCGGCGGCCGCGGTGTTTCCTCTCCGGCGGCCGCGGTGTTTCCTCTCCGGCGGCCGCGGTGTTTCCTCTCCGGCGGCCGCGGTGTTTCCTCTCCGGCGGCCGCACGGTTTCCCTCACCGGCGGCCGCACAGTTTTTCTAACCGGCGGCCGCACCGCTTTCTGGTCCCGTGGCCCTCTCCGGCGCCCTCCAGCTTCTAATTTAGGTCCCGGCTTCTCCCGGGGCCTACTCTCGGCCGTGACTCCGCCCACTTCCTGCGTTCTCGGGCGGGCTTTTTTCCCGCCCGGCTGTCTCGACTAGCTCCGCCTCCCGGCGCCATCTTGGTGCTCCTGGCCAGGCAGTTAACCCTGCCCACTACCTCCGTATTCTCGAACCAGGAACGCCTTATGCCCCCCTCCAAAGTGCGTGAATCCCGGCGTCCTCCTCACTTGCGGTCGCCTCAGCCCCACAGCTGGTCCCGGACAGGAGAGTTCCAGAGGTCTGCTCTTTCTGCCTGCACCGTCTGCCTGCACCCCTGCCTTTAAGGACCACCGAAGCGCATCACCTGCCGTGAGTAGCTCTGCTCTGCAGTCTGACACTCTCTGCCCTTCTGTCCCCTAACCTTCTGGTCTCCGCTATGTCCGTCCTGCAGCAACCCGATAGATCCCCGGCCGATCCGCCCGTGAGTGACACCCCCATCCCAGGCTGGGCCTCCTCTCTGTCTCAATCGGTGGCCAATTTAACATAGGTGTCTCAAACCCTGGTGTCCATGCTGGATCGGTTACCCCTGCAGACCCCCGCAGTAGCCACCGGGTCGCAGGAAGCTCCGTCCAAGCCCTCCAAGGCTAGCTGCAAAAGGTCCAGACAGGAACGCCGGTCTGAGTCCTCTTCTCGCTCCATCTCGCCACTCGGTCCTCCTCTGCGGTCGGCGTCCTCCCGATCCTCCTCCGCTGAATCAGGCGAGGCTTTCTCTGATGCGCCTTCGAAGGATAATTTGGGGCCGGATTCGAACCAAATCGCTAACATGAGGGATATGGTTCAAAGCCTCATTGGAACAACCAATCAGACCTGTGGCATCGAAGATTCCTCTACGAAACCCGCAGATCAGGCGGTTTCGTTTAGACGGTCTAAACTACCTCCCAAGGTATTTGTTCCTCATCCTGAATTCGTGGAGTTTCTGGCCAGAGAAAGAGCGAATTCGACCAGACGTTCTCAAAGAGACAAGCGTCTTGGAGTCTCCGGATCTCATTGCCAACCGGAATGAGAGGCGTTAGAGAACGACCTCTCCCCCTGTGGATCCATCGGCTGGTAGACTTGCCGCCAACACAGTCCTTACGCTGTCCGGTGGGCGGCTCTGAAAGATTGCATCGATAGGATCATGGAATTCTTCGTGAAGTCGGCTTTCGAAACTGCCGCATCATCCCAATGCCCGGCTTTGGCTTCCACTTGGGTTTCGAAGTCCGTATCCGAGGGGCTAAACAACTCCGTTGGGGCATTCAAGCTGGAGCTCCGTCAGGCCGGCTGGCGGAACTTGCCACCCAGATTACTCATGACGGGGAATAATTTGTTCCCTGGAGGTCGCGTCTTCTGCCGCACAGGCGCCCAGTAATGTTGTTGCCAGCTGTCGCGCTGTTTGGCTCAAGAGTCATCGAAGAAGTCCCTTACTAGCCTGCCTTTCCAAGGCTCACGTCCTTTCGGTTCCAAGCTGGACCAAATTATTAAGGACGCCACTGGTGGCACCAGTCCCCTTCTCCAGACCTCACCTACTTCCCCTTAGGCGGCTACTTTGGTCTTTTTGACCTTTTTCGTAGTTTTGCGGCATCAGATTCTTCTTCGCAACTGCAGAGGCCACAGGCACGTTAAGAGAAGAAGGTATTCTTCGGCTCACTCTTTCCTGGCGTGCCCCCTACTCCTAAGGTGGATTCTCCAGGTCCAGGACTGGAAGTTCCACCTAGGCATGACCCATGAATAGACCACAGCCCGTTTCTCAGACTGGGCAATCGTCTCCTGTTCTTCAGGGACGTCTGGGTCTCCTCAGTAGAGGTCGCATGGGCCAGGGCTCTTGTTCCCTCTAGATACAAAATCTTCATTTCACGGTCCTGGGATCGTTTTCTTCAAATCCCAACCTCCAAGAGACCCCGCTCTAGTCCCGGGTTTCTTTACTGCCATTGCTTCCCTCCTTAAATCCGGGGTAACCGTTCCCGTCCCAGAACAGGAACGGTTCACTGGCTTCTATTCGAATCTTTTTGTACTGACAGAGGACGACAAGGTTCGTCTCAGTCCGGATCTCAATTGCTGAACAAGAAGTTTCGTCGGAGACACTTCAGGACGATATTCCCTCGTTCAGTAATCGCCTCCATGGAGGCTCAGGAATTTCGGTTTCAGGCTCCCGAAAGTCTATCCATCTTTTCCGACATTCTATCCATTGCAGGTGGCTCGTCAACAGGAAGAAGTTCCGTCTTGTTCAGCGCCTCGTATCTCCGGGAATGTTCTTCGACACTTGTCGGACCAGAGTCTTCCTTCCCGAAGACAGGATATCCCTCCTTTGTCAGGAAGTTTGCTTGCTCCAGGGTTCTCGGCTCCCCTCCTTTCCGATGGGCCTTAAAGGCCCTAAGGAGGTCGGTTGCAACATCGGAAGCAATTTTCCCTTCGCCCGTTTCATTCAAGACTTCTTCAGCAGGCTATTCTATCACAGGGGACAGGTCTGTCTTCTCCCTGCATCGTCCGATCCGGCTTTCTCCCGGGTCAAATGGTTCCTCGACTGGTGGCCGAGGTCACTTCTCTTATCCCAGAGTAGATCCTTCACAGCATATCCTTCCTTCCAGTTCCATGGCAGGTGGTGACGACGGACGCCAGCCCGCTCGGCGGAGGCGCGGGGCTTTGTCTCCTGTTCTTTCAGGGTTGTTGGTCAGCGCAGGAGTCCTCTTTGCCGATCAATGTCCTCGAGTTCCGGATCATCTTTCTGTCTTGCCTTCACTGGGTAAGGATTCTCGGCAGCCTGCCAATTCGAATCCAGACAGACAATGACACAGCTGTGGCATACGTCTACCACCAGGGGTGGACTTGGCGTTCTCTGGCCTCGGCCGAGATTCCAGGATCCTCCTTTGGACAGAAGCAACGGTCCTGGTGAGCTCCGCAGGGCATGTCCCCGGCGTGGACATTTAGCCCGCCGACTTCCTCGGCTGCGAGGGCCTCGCGGCAGGGGAATGGTACTTCAGGAGGTTTCCTGTCAGATTGCTTTTCGATGGGGGACTCCAGAGGTGGTCCTCATGGCGTCCCGATTGAACAGGAGGTCCCTCGGGTCGGCCAGGGTCCCGTGATCCTCTCACAGTGGTGTTGTCACTCTGGCCATTCCTCGGTCGCAGTTCGGGCTCCCCTATCGGTTCCCACGCCTTCTCTTGCTTTCCAAGCTGTCGAAGAAGATCAAGGCTGATGGGTGGTCTTGGTTTGCAGACATCGCCAATCTTCTCGCGGACACCCCTTGTGTCTTCCAAACGGACCCGTTATGCTGTCTCAGGGTCCGATCTGCCACCCGAATTATCGGTCGCTCAGTTTAACGTCGTGGCTGTGGACTCCACAGTTCTAAGAGCGTCCGACCTTTCGGCCCAGATGAGTCACTCTATAATCCAGGCTGGGAAGCCTTCGTCTTCTTCCAGGATCTACTATCGTACCTGGAAGGCTTACTTTCGTTGATGTGAGTCCAACCGCTTTTCACCTATGTCCTTTTTCCCTGCCTTCCATTTGGTTTTTCCTTCAGGCAGGACTGGATTCGGGCTTCGTTCTCAGTTCCCTAAAGGGCCAGTTTCCTGCGCTCTTCTTCTCTTTTAAGAAGACGTTATCTTCTCAGCCACAGGTTAAGACCTTCCTTCAAGAAGTAGCCCACGCTGTCCCTCCGTACAGGGCCTCTGTGGATTCATGGGATTTTAAGGTTGTGTTGGTCATTCTTAGGGGTTCCCCCCTTAAAGCCTCTCCGGGAGCTTTCCCTGTCAGTTCTATCTCGGAAGGTGGCTTTTCTCAGGTCCATCTCTTCGATCCGCCGCGTTTTTGAGTTGGCGGCCATTTCTTGCCGACCTCTTTTCTTGATTTTCCACCAGGACAAGGTTGTCCCAGGCCTCCGCCTTCCTTCCTTTCTCGAGGTGGTTTTAATCTTTCCACCTCAACGAGGACATCGTTCTACCTTTCCTTTTGTCCAGCTCCGACTCATCCTCTGGAGTGATTGTTGAACAGGCTGGGACTCGTCAGGGCAGTGAGGATCTCCCTGGCTAGCACAGCCACTTTCCGAAAGATGGAATCTCTTTTCGCCATCCCTGATGGCATGCGTAGAGGCCTGCCGGCTTCCAAGGCAACTATTGCTCGCTCTATCTGAACGGCAATTTTGGAAGCTTACCGGGTCAAGAACAAGAGTGTCCCCTCCTGAGATAAAGACTCACTCTACCCGGGCAGTCGGCGCTTCCAGTGCGGTACGTCATGGGGTTTTCGCCGATGGCTTTGCAAAGCGACAACCTGATCTTCCATCCACACATTTTGCCGAACTACGGCGGACTCCAGCCTGGGCAGAAGGATCCTGCAGGCGGCAGTGGTGAGTCCTCGGACCTGATGGAAGTCTGTTTTTCCCACCCCAGGGACTGCTTTGGGACGTCCCATGGTTCCTGTGTCCCCCAATGAAAGGTGATAGAGAAAACAGGATTTTTGGTTGCTTACCGTAAAATCTGTTTCTCGGAGCCTTCATTGGGGGACACAGCACCCTCCCAAGTTGAACAGCTCTGTTTACTGTATACGTTTGAGTTCTTTGAACACTCTTTGAGCGTTTGAATCTGTTAATCTATAGAGCGCCGTAGAATTTGTTGGCGCTAGTAGATAAAGTTTATTATTATTATTATTATTCTTTCTCTTTTACACGTTTCTTCTCCTACTGCTTTCTCACTAACTGAATATCCTACTTCCTGTCGGTAGGGTGTATACTGCAGAGGAGGAGCTAACTTTTTTATTTGCATAGTGTCAGCCTCCTAGTGGCAGCAGCATACACCCATGGTTCCTGTGTCCCCCAATGAAGGCTCCGAGAAACAGATTTTACGGTAAGCAACCAAAAATCCTGTTTTTGTGAACACTGCAGAGATAGTTGTGTGGAACTTTTACAAAGAAATCTGAAAGGATGTTCCCACAATAACCTCTATCATCTTCCACATATTATGTGATAAATGTACAATTGCTAGGATTACCCACCAGTTATTAGAACAGGGCGTTGGACCAATTGTTCATCACCACACAGCCAAGGAGGAGGCTTTAGACTGGAGTATGAAAATGCTTAATGAAAATCTATTTTAGGTCTATGAGCCTGACACACCTGAACTTTCCTGATGCTGAAACAGTTGCCTAGATGTTTTTTTTATATTTTATTTCTTACTATATTACCGTGTATATTTGAGTATAAGCCGACCCAAGTATAAGCCGACCCCCCCCTAATTTTGCAACAAAAAACTGGGAAAACTTAATGACTCGAGTATAAGCCTAGGGTGGAAAATGCAGCAGCTACCGGTAAGTGTCAAAAATAAAAATAGATACCAGTAAAAGTAAAATTATTTGAGACATCAGTAGGTTTTGTTTTTTGAATATCCATATTGAATCAGGAGCCCCATATAATGCTCCATACAGTTCATTATGGCCCCATAAGATACTCCATATACAAATATGCCCCATATAATGCTCCATGCAGTTCTTTATGGCCCCATAGATGCTCCATATAATGATCCATGCAGTTCTTTATGGCCCCATAGATGCTCCATATAATGCTCCATGCAGTTCTTTATGGCCCCATAGATGCTCCATATAATGCTCCATGCAGTTCTTTATGACCCCATAAATGTCCCATATAATGCTCCATGCAGTTATGGCCCCATAGATGCCCCATATAATGCTCCATGCAGTTATGGCCCCATAGATGCTCCATATACAGGTCCTTCTCAAAAAATTAGCATATAGTGTTAAATTTCATTATTTACCATAATGTAATGATTACAATTAAACTTTCATATATTATAGATTCATTATCCACCAACTGAAATTTGTCAGGTCTTTTATTGTTTTAATACTGATGATTTTGGCATACAACTCCTGATAACCCAAAAAACCTGTCTCAATAAATTAGCATATTTCACCCATCCAATCAAATAAAAGTGTTTTTTAATAACAAACAAAAAAAACCATCAAATAATAATGTTCAGTTATGCACTCAATACTTGGTCGGGAATCCTTTGGCAGAAATGACTGCTTCAATGCGGCGTGGCATGGAGGCAATCAGCCTGTGACACTGCTGAGATGTTATGGAGGCCCAGGATGCTTCAATAGCGGCCTTAAGCTCATCCAGAGTGTTGGGTCTTGCGTCTCTCAACTTTCTCTTCACAATATCCCACAGATTCTCTATGGGGTTCAGGTCAGGAGAGTTGGCAGGCCAATTGAGCACAGTAATACCATGGTCAGTAAACCATTTACCAGTGGTTTTGGCACTGTGAGCAGGTGCCAGGTCGTGCTGAAAAATGAAATCTTCATCTCCATAAAGCATTTCAGCCGATGGAAGCATGAAGTGCTCAAAAAATCTCCTGATAGCTAGCTGCATTGACCCTGCCCTTGATGAAACACAGTGGACCAACACCAGCAGCTGACATGGCACCCCACACCATCACTGACTGTGGGTACTTGACACTGGACTTCAGGCATTTTGGCATTTCCTTCTCCCCAGTCTTCCTCCAGACTCTGGCACCTTGATTTCCGAATGACATGCAAAATTTGCTTTCATCAGAAAAAAGTACTTGGGACCACTTAGCAACAGTCCAGTGCTGCTTCTCTGTAGCCCAGGTCAGGCGCCTCTGCCGCTGTTTATGGTTCAAAAGTGGCTTTACCTGGGGAATGCGGCACCTGTAGCCCATTTCCTGCACACGCCTGTGCACGGTGGCTCTGGATGTTTCCACACCAGACTCAGTCCACTGCTTCCTCAGGTTCCCCAAGGTCTGGAATCGGTCCTTCTCCACAATCTTCCTCAGGGTCCGGTCTCCTCTTCTCGTTGTACAGCGTTTTCTGCCACATTGTTTCCTTCCAACAGACTTACCATTGAGGTGCCTTGATACAGCACTCTGGGAACAGCCTATTTGTTGAGAAATTTCTTTCTGGGTCTTACCCTCTTGCTTGAGGGTGTCAATGATGGCCTTCTTGACATCTGTCAGGTCGCTAGTCTTACCCATGATGGGGGTTTTGAGTAATGAACCAGGCAGGGAGTTTATAAAAGCCTCAGGTATCTTTTGCATGTGTTTAGAGTTAATTAGTTGATTCAGAAGATTAGGGTAATAGGTCGTTTAGAGAACCTTTTCTTGATATGCTAATTTATTGAGACCGGTTTTTTGGGTTATCAGGAGTTGTATGCCAAAATCATCAGTATTAAAACAATAAAAGACCTGACAAATTTCAGTTGGTGGATAATGAATCTATAATATATGAAAGTTTAATTGTAATCATTACATTATGGTAAATAATGAAATTTAACACTATATGCTAATTTTTTGAGAAGGACCTGTAATGCTCCATGCAGTTCTTTATGGCCCCATAGATGCTCCATATAATGTTCCATGCAGTTCTTTATGGCCCCATGTAATGCTCCATATAATGCTCCATGCAGTTCATTATGGCCCCATAGATGCCCCATATAATGCTCCATGCAGTTATGGCCCCATAGATGCCCCATGTAATGCTCCATGCAGTTATGGCCCCATAGATGCACCATATAATGCTCCATGCAGTTCATTATGGCCCCATAGATGCTCCATGCAGTTCTTTATGGCCCCATATAATGCTCTATGCAGTTATGGCTCCATATAATGCTCCATGCAGTTTTGGCCCCATAGATGCCCCATATAATGCTCCATGCAGTTCTTTATGGCCCCATATAATGCTCCATGCTGTTATGGCCCCATATAATGCTATATGCAGTTCTTTATGGCCCCATATAATGCTCCATGCAGTTATGGCCCGATAGATGCCCCATATAATGCTCTATGCAGTTCTTTATGGCCCCATATAATGCTTCATGCAGTTATGGCCCGATAGATGCCCCATATAATGCTCTATGCAGTTCTTTATGGCCCCATATAATGCTTCATGCAGTTATGGCCCGATAGATGCCCCATATAATGCTCCATGTAGTTCTTTATGGCCCCATATAATGCTCCATGCTGTTATGGCCCCATATAATGCTATATGCAGTTCTTTATGGCCCCATATAATGCTCCATGCAGTTATGGCCCGATAGATGCCCCATATAATGCTCTATGCAGTTCTTTATGGCCCCATATAATGCTTCATGCAGTTATGGCCCGATAGATGCCCCATATAATGCTCCATGTAGTTCTTTATGGCCCCATAGGTGCTCCATATAGCATTGTGCCACATGCTGCTGCACTAAAAAATAAAATGACATACTCCCCTATCGTCGCTGCCCGCTGTTCCTCAGCGTCCCGTCTCTTCACACTGACTGTTCAGGCAGAGGGCGGCACGCACACTAATAAGTCATCGCGCCCTCTGACCTGAACAGTCGCTGCAGAGGATGCGGAAGACGAGGCGACGGTGGAACGCGGAAAGGTGAATATGACATACTCACCTGCTCCCAGCGCTTCTGGCGCGGTCCCCGCATGTCCCACGGTCTTCGGGAGCGGCAGCTTCCTCCTGTATTGAACCGTTACAGGCACCGCTCATTACAGTAATGAATATGCGGCTCCACCCCTATGGGAGTGGAGTCCATATTCATAACTTTAATGAGCAGTACCAGTGACAGCTGAACAGAGGAAGAAGCTGCCGCGACCGAAGACCGTGGGACATGCGGGGAGCTGGGAGCAGGTGAGTATTTGACAGGCGTCGCTCCCCCTCACCCGCCGACCCCCCTGCCTTCCATGACTCGAGTATAAGCCGAGAGGGGCACTTTCAGCCCATTTTATGGGGCTGAAAATCTCAGCTTATACTCGAGTATATACGGTAGTTTAAATCCTAGTAGCCCTAATTCACATGAACACAAGTCGCATCTGTTTTATGCTTTACTGTTCCAAAATACATAACTGATGACTACTACAAATTCAACTTGTAGGTCATGGTAATTTGCTATCAATTTATCAGCCTATATTTTGATATAAAACCACCTGCCAAAATACTGGCGGGATAACCTTTTTTTTTTTTTTTTAACTATTATTTCTTGCAGGAGTCCTGAAGAAATGTCAGTATGAAGAAATAAAAATAATAATTATTTTCTATCATGATCATTTCTAGGAAGAAGAACCGGATGAGGACGATGCATATCAAGTTCTATCTACACTGAAAAGGATAACTGCTTTCCATAAGTAAGTGTTCATCACTATGTTCATTTTTAGTCACATCTAATGCATGCATTTAGCAAATAATTTATGTATGAGTTAAGTAGACTTCTCTGGTTCCCCTTCATCCCAGAAATGTTATCTGTATTCTTACACTTCATGTCACAAACTACAGTAGGACTTTACAGTAAGTCATTCCTGCGTGTTTTAGCGACTAGTGGGACATACATCACTCTCTGGACCTTGCTCCCCTAACTATGCTCTGGAGTGTTTGATAGTCTTCAGTTACACTGTCCTGTTCATGTGAAAAGCAGGTGAGGTCCAAGACTTAAGATCTCCTAATAGTAAAATAAATCAAGTAAAAAAGATGGGATAGGATTAGTAACTCTAAAATACATATAAGATCTCTGGTCCTCTAGCAGCAAATTGGGCAACATTTTATGTACTCTCTGCTGATAATCTACCAAGGCTGATCTAGACGTTCTTTACATCTGGGCTCTGCTAGTACAACATTAAGGAAATATTCTCATATTTACACGGCTGTATTTCCTCTTTTGTGCTGTATGGACTGGCTGAATGCCATACTACCAAAAGACAGGCGGGGCCCGATTCATCAAGGTGCTTTCATCAGTTTTCTGGTGTAAAACACCTTGAAATGTCTGAAAATGAAAGAATTATGTGGCCTTTGGTTGTTTTTACCCCAATTCCTACCAGCTATGCCAAAGTGGGCAACGCTTGGACAGGGCAAGGACCTGCATGTAAATTTCATGCTGCTTTATTGGCGTAAATTACACTGGGAATGGGATCCAGTCACTAACTGAGTAACATTTCTGTAGAGGCATACAGGAATTGTAAGCTGCGTCTGATTTGTGCGCCTCTACCAGAAATGTTACTTAGTCAGTGACTGAATCACTTTCCCAGCACTTTTTCTCTAGTGATCCCTTCATTAAGAGTGGGGTTTAAAGTGCCAGTGTTACTGAATGAATCGTGTCTACTGACTAGACGTTTCTTTCCGAAATGGCAGACATTTACAGAACACTGATAAGTTCCTCACTTCGTACATACCAACTTCACCCATTTTTCTCTTTTGATATCAATACTTATTAACAAGTGATGATGAGGGTGTTTTTTGGTAAGAGGGGGTTATGTGTTCTTAAAGTTCTGAAAATCTATAAAAGGCAGAAAAAAATTACATCACTTTGTGTCTTTCAGCGCACATGATCTTTCCCGGTGGGACTTATTCAGCAGCAATTACAAGCTATTAAAGACTGGCATTGAAAATGGGGACATGCCAGAGCAGGTCAGTCTCCTACACTTCACTGTATGGTCATTTTTCCTTTAAATAATTCTTTAGTAATATCATCTTCTCTTCTGTGTCAGATCGTCATCCATGCTTTACAGTGTACCCATTATATCATTCTTTGGCAACTGGCAAAGATATCAGAGACTGGCTCAACTAAGGTATTTCCTAATTTGTGCACTCACCCAGTCTTGGTCTTTTTTCAGTTTTCTTTATTCTAATATAATGACTTTCTTACAGGAGGAACTAATAACGTTAAAGAGACAAATGAGGGTATTTTGCCAAATATGTCAACATTACCTTACCAATGTGCACACTGCTGTAAAAGAACAGGTTTGTAATCATTGAAATAAGATATTCTGTAGTTCAGTCATTCATATCATTAAAATAATACAAGTCCCTGCTCCCGTTATGTCTGTAAATAATTGGTCTCTAGTGGTTAATTTCTTACCTCCCTTTAATGTTCTACCTTGGTCAATTTTCATAACAGATGCTGGGTAAAAGGATGAAGTAATAAGAAAAATGTTAGTCAATTTGTAATTGGTAACATAACAATGATCGCTTTACTGCTACTAAATTCCATTTCTTGTAATGCACATACCTACTTGCTATGTGAATGTCTGTATCCGTGTCCTGGGTGAGCTAGGAAATAATGTCATTAGGGAATCTATCAGTGCCACCTTTTGGTCTCATTAAGATACCAGATTCCCTTCCTTAAAGGGAACCTGTCACCCTGAAAATCGCGGGTGAGGTAATCCCACCGGCATCAGGGGCTTATCTGCAGCATTCTGTAATGCTGTAGATAAGCCCCCGATGTTACCTGAAAAAGGAGAAAAAGACGTTAGATTATACTCACCCAGGGGCGGTCCCGCTGCTGGTCAGGTCGGATGGGTGTCTCTGGTCCGCTGCGGCGCCTCCTATCTTCTTTCCATGACGTCCTCTTCTGATCTTCAGCCACGGCTCCGGCGCAGGCGTACTTTGCTCTGCCCTGTTGAGGGCAGACAAAGTACTGCAGTGCGCAGGCGCCGGGCCTCTGACCTTTACAGCGCCTGCGCACTGCAGTACTATCCTCTGCCCTCAAGAGGGCAGAGCAAAGTGTTGCTGCAGATAAGCCCCTGATGCCGGTGGGATTACCTCACCCGCGATTTTCGGGGTGACAGGTTCCCTTTAAAGAGAATATTTTGATGTATGGACTGATAGCCTAGTTCCAGTGATGTGTCACTAACTAGACAGTGTGTAGCTGTTTCATTAAAACGAGTGTTTAATCAGCAGATTATCATCACTACAAGAGGACTAGGTGTCTTGGTCCTTTTAGTTAGCTGCTCTTTGTATCTCCATCCCCAATACTGATTAGCAGCTTTCTACCATTGTTGCGTGTACACAGAAAGCGGCCAATCAGCGGTGTGTGCGGGTTATACAGCGCTCCGCATTCAGAGCCCTGCTAGACCTGCAGCAGAGAAAACTGTGATTTTTATCAAAATGACAGCATGCAGACGGGAAAGTGACATTGCTGGAATCGGGGTATCTATCCGTAAATCATGCTGCTCATGGATTCCCTTTAAATTTGTGAACAAGTTAAAAGAACAATTTAAAAATGAAATCTAGTAAGGGCTCTCCGTGCTCATTTAGCAAAACAACAAACATTTTTTGTGTTGGTTTGACTACTATGAGTATAGATCTAGAAAGAATATTATGTTGCCCATGGTCTTAAAGGGGTGTTTCCATCGCCAACATCCTATCCCAATACCCCATGTGCAGGGCACTGCTATAGCTTAGGTATCCATGGTTACAACCACTAATAACTAACTGTTACTATATGAGTGGTTGTACCTAAGCTACTGCAATGCTGAGCATGGGGAAAGTGATATAGCGAATCAGGAGAACTATACTACGTTTCTAACTGGAGATATTTGCTAGTATTAATAATAATAATCTTTATTTTTATATAGCGCTAACATATTCCGCAGCGCTTTACAGTTTGCACACATTATCATCGCTGTCCCCGATGAGGCTCACAATCTAAATTCCCTATCAGTATGTCTTTAGAATGTGGGAGAAAACTGGAGAACCCGGAGGAAACCCACCCACACAGGGAGAGCATACAAACTGCTTGCAGATGTTGTCCTTGGTGGGGTTTGAACCCAGGACTCCTGTTGTGCAAGGCTGCAGTGCTAACCACTGCGCCACCGTGCTGCCCTGCGCCATTCTTACAGATGAGAGTACACCTTTGATTTCACACTTCATGCCCTTTTACTGTTAAAACCAAATGTGCTGGAAATCAGGATGACAGAACTGAGGCTAGGGGCACGCTGCATTTATGGCCACTGTCAGGCACATGCGCTGACTTTTGCATAATGCGGTATGCATGCTGTTGTAGCATGGTCTGATAGTAATTTTTGCATATTATTTAATTGGACATGAAGAATATTTGCTGCATTATTTTCTAATGTTAAAATGGTTTCTCTTTCAGGCGTTTACTATTCTCTCTGATGTGCTGATGATCTTTAGCCACCAGATTGTAGTTGGGGGCCGTGACAATTTAGAGCCACTTGTGTACTCCCCCGACTCTTCATTACAGTCTGAGTTATTAAGCTTTATTTTGGATCATGTCTTTATTGACCAAGATGATGATAACAGCAGTACAGGTAAGTGGCTACATAGTGCCACAGATTACACAGCTAACCACAATGTAATGGTGGTATGGATCAGCCATGCACAAATGGCTTCCTAAGTTCCGGATTCTTGATATTCTCGTATATTATTAACCTATTAAAACGAATGTGACTGAAAAAATTTTTTGTAGCAACTAAAAAAAAAAAGTAAAGTATTAATGTTTTCTTTTTTTAAAGTAAATTTTAATGGTATAAAATATGTAAAATAATTGAGAAAAGTTCTGATATTTTAAACTTTGAAACACTAGAGGGGAGAAGCTGCTGACATTTGCCATGAAAACCTAGTGTATTGCTAGCTTGCATTGTCTGCAGTGAGCGGGATCTGCTCGCATGCGCATGATGTCACACCGCCCGTTCTGGGTGCTTGCAGACGGATAAGGGAGAATGACGTTGAGGATCACAGTGCAGGGTGTGACTCTGTGATGAGGACCGTGTGCCCAAGAACGGCTGGCTGGCACTACACTGGTCTTTACAGAGATCTGAACGGAGCAGTCATATCATTGTGGCTGCAGTACTCGGATCACAGGAATTACACAGGTCTTCAGTCAGTATCACATATTAGCTTAGCGGACAGTATTACGCATGATAAGATTAGATGTACAGTGAACTGTATCACATGATAGGATTAAATGCATGGCTCAGCTTACTGTATCATACATGAAAAGATAAGATGCACAGCAAACATCACTCATGATTAGATACATGGCTCAGCAGACTGTATAACATAGGATAGGATTAGATACACGGTTCAGCAGATTAGATACATTGCTCAATGGACTGTTTCACGTGCTAAAATTAGATGCACATCGATCTGTCACACAATAGGATTAGATACACTGCTCAGTGGACTGTATTACTTAATAGGGTAAGATAACATTGCTCGGTGGACTATATCGCACATGATAGGATTATATACATGGTCAGTGGACAATTGCTGTGATCTGAGCGCCACAGTTATGTCACTGTGGTGCTCACATTACAGTATTGAACGGTCACCAGGTTCAGGCACCAGCACTCCTGCGGGGATGTCACCCAGTGACTTGTGCCAACTTCTGCATGCTGTCCCTGCCCTAGCCCTGATGCCTGGAGCTGATGAGCGCTCATGAGTTATTACTGTGATGTGAGTACAGCTGCTGCAATGACATGACAGCTACTCTCAGATCAGAGTTATTACCAGTGAGCGGCGAGTACATATCACTGGATGAAATCAGCGCTGCATCGCTTTTGCCCAGACTTTGTTAATGTTTAATGGTAATTACTGAGCTGCTCCCAGATCACAGAATTTATAGGTGACAGAGAGAAATTGTAAGTCTGTGCACAGTGCTGATCTACAATAAAATGGCACTGGGTACCACCTGCAGCTGTAAACTAGACACCTAGGGGGTGTGCCCAGTTCCAGTAGGCAGTAGCTCACAAGTTTTGGTCAAGGAAGGAAAACCACAGGGTTTTGAGTCCTAAGGCTGATTACTGTTCTCTTCTGCTCCGTTACCACAGAAGAACAAATGTTAAGTTAAAGGGGTTATCCTTTGAAAATAAATTATCCGTATCTGCAGGATAGATGATTTATTGATTGATCGGGTCAGACTTCTGGGACTTGAACCGATCAGCAAAATGGGGAATTTTTATCCCTGTTACAAACTGAAGTGGCAGGTTGGAGGCTCGACTGCCACTCCATTCATTCTCTATGGGGCTGGCAGAAAAAAAGTTCTGTACTCGGCAGCCCCTTGGTGAATGGAGTGGCAGTCAGGTATGTGAATTGCTGCTGTTTTCTACAGAGGTCATAAAAGTGGCCCCGTGTTTCTGGCTGGTGCAGGTTCCTGTGGTCGGACCCCACTAATCGGACCCCACTCACCTATCCTTGGGATGGGTCATAGCTTGTTTCCACTGGACAATCCCTTTAAAGTAAATTCTGGCTAGAACTGGGAGCTGTCATCACACAGAGTCCATCCTGCTGGCTGTGTATGCGTCTACATACTGCCCTCTGCAATGGCCATATTAATATTTGTACTGCATTATAGAGCTGTGTAAGAAGTCGCTCTCTACTCTTTTGCTTAACCTCCTTTTTTTTTAAGCTCTGTTCTTCCCTGTTTGTTTTAGATGGTCAACAAGACGATGAAGCCAGTAAAATCGAAGCATTACACAAAAGGCGAAATCTTCTTGCAGCATACTGCAAGCTCATAGTATATAATGTGGTTGAAATGAATACTGCAGCTGACATCTTCAAGCAGTACATGAGGGTACGTACATAAGCCAATTAATAACTTTTTGATGTTATACTTTCTCTTATTGCCTCTCATTGGGGGACAGTGGAACCATGGGTGTATGCTGCTGCCACTAGGAGGCTGACACTATGCACAAAAAAGTTAGCTCCTCCTCTGCAGTGTACACCCCACCGACTGGCATTATGCACTTCAGTTTAGCTTAGTGTCAGTAGGAGGTGGACATGGGTCTTTCATTAGACCCATATCTACCTCAGTGTGGTCGTTTTCTTTCAGGTTTTCTTGCGGAGGGATACAGTGTGAACAGTCACAACTGTAATCCCACAATACGGACTATGAGTACGGCGTGTACTGCCACCCCGTATCCTCATAGATTCGACCGCAGGTCCAAAGACCCACTAGCACACAAGCGAGCTCAGAAGACCGGTCCTTGCTCCGTCCCCCACCCACTCGCCCACCAGAGCCTGTCAGTTGGAGAAGACGAGGACGTCCATCACCAGCTCCACGGACGTCTAATACCTTCCACGGTTTGAGGTTAGTAACGGACGGCATGGGATGTTTAGGTGAGTATCCTTTCCCTTCCCATCGGTCTCTCCTTGGGGGGGTCCCTTTTTTTGTCAAGAGTGGGGAAATATGAGCGCTTCCCGGCGGCCCTATTATGCCACACTACCTTTCCTGCGGCCGCATCTTTACTCTGTTCGGCGCGGCGCCCTACAGGCAGCCGCGCTGCTTTTACTGTGGCCGCACTTTTCCTGTCCTGGTACAGACTCCCGCAGTAGCCTGGGTGACAGTCTGATTCGTTTGCGTGGCGGCCCTTGTGACCGGCTGCGCTGCTTCCTCCACGGCGGCCGCACTTTTGCAGGCAGCCGCACTGCCTTGCCTGCGGCCATATCCTTGCTCTGTGCGGCGTGGCCCCCTACAGGCAGCCGTGTCGCTTTCCCCGGCGGCCGTACCTTTCGGAGCTGACTCGTGGTCCTCTCCGGCGGCCGCCGGCTTCTAATTTAGGCCCCGGCTTCTCCTGGGGCCTACTTCCGGCCGCGACTCTGCCCACTTCCTTTTTCCCTTGGGCGGGCTTTTCTCTCGCCCGACGGGTTTATCCCGGCGAGCTGCGCCCACCGCCGCCATCTTGGCGCTACTGACCTGGCGGTTAGCCCCGCTCTCTTTCTCCTGCGCCGCTGTAGTCTCCCTTTTGGCTCCAGGAACGCTCTGCTCCGCCTCTTCCTAATGGCGCAGATCCTGGCGTCCTCATTCTTGGCGGTCTTCTGTCAGCCCTGCAACACTGTACAGAAGAGTGTCTCACAAGCCCCTTCTTATGGCCTGTAGTGAAGGACCATCGTTCCTGGATAGCATCTGCAAAGCCTCCATCAGGAAAACGCTTCGCAGCCGTGAGTAGCTCTGCTCTGCAGTCTGACACTCTCCTTTGCTCTCCTGTCTCCTAACCTTCTGGGGTTTCGTCAGGGACCCGTTCGTTCGTCATGGCTAATTCTAAAGGAGGTCGCTCTCACCCTCCTGCTTCTGCCTCTTCTGTCTTAGTCAAACACTTTGTGTGTTTGTCTTGTAACTGCAAGCTTCCCTCAGGTCAGTCCTCCGATCTGTCAGGCCTGCAGCAACCCCGTTATGCCCACCGCCGTTATGCCCACCGCCCAGGACCCCCCGGCTGTTCCGCCTGAGAGCGAAGCCTCCACCCCAGCCTGGGCTTCCTCTCTGTCACAATCCTTAGCGGATCGAACACGGATGTCTCAACCTCTTATGTCCATGCTTTATAGGTTGCCCCTGCAGACCCCCGCAGTAACCAGCGGGTCGCAGGAGGCTCCATCCGAGCCTTCTGTTATTGGCCGCAAAAGGTCCAGACAAGAACGCCGGTCCGAGTCCTCTTCCCTTTTCATCTCGCCCCACGGTCCTTCTCAGCTGTCGGCTTCCCCCCCGATCCTCCTCCCCTGAGTCAGGCGAGGCTTTCTCTGATGTGCCTTCGGAGGATATCTCTGAGCTGGATTCGAACCAAATCTCTAGCATGAGGGATGTGGTTCAGAACCTCATTGGAGCGATAAATCAGACCTGTGGCATCAAAGATTCTTCCCTTGCTTCCCAAGCTGTTAAAAAAGATCCAAGGCGGAAGGGGTGCTGGTCATTCTGATCGGCCCGGATTGGCCCAGGAGATCTTGGTTTGCAGAGATCTTCAATCTTCTTGCGGGTGCCTTCCAGACAGACCCGATCTGCTGTCTCGGGGTCCGATCTGCCACCCAAATTCTCGGTTGCTGAGTTTAACGGCGTGGCTGTTGAGACCGCAGTTCTAAGAGCGTCCGGCCTTTCAGACCGGTCGATTCACACTATGATCCAGGCTAGGAAGCCTTCGTCTTCCAGGATCTACTATCGTACCTGGAAGGCTTACTTCCGTTGGTGCGAGTCCAACCGCGTTTCACCTATGTCCTTTTCCCTGCCTTCCATTTTGGCTTTCCTTCAGGCAGGACTGGATTTGGGCCTTGCTCTTAGTTCCCTAAAGGGCCAGGTTTCTGCGCTCTCCATCCTTTTTCAGAAGACGTTATCTTCTTGGCCACAGAAGGAGTAGCCCATGCTGTCGCTCCGTACAGGGCCCCTGTGGATTCATGGGATTTAAATCTTGTGCTGGACGTTCTGAGGGGTTCCCCCTTTGAGCCTCTTAGGGAGGTTTCCATGTCCGTTCTATCTTGGAAGGTGGCCTTTCTTGTTGCTATCACTTCTATCCTCCGCGTTTCCGAGATGGCAGCCCTTTCTTGCCGACCTCCTTTCTTGGTTATCCACCAGGACAAGGTGGTCCTCAGGCCTCCGCCTTCCTTCCTGAGGTGGTTTCCACCTTCTACCTCAACGAGGACATCGTCCTACCTTCCTTTTGTCCAGCTCCGACTCATCTTTTGGAGTGATCGTTGAACAAGCTGGGCCTCGTCAGGGCAGTGAGGATCTACCTGGCTAGAACAGCCGCTTTCCGGAAGACGGATTCTCTTTTCGTCATTCCTGATGGCACGCATAGAGGCCTGCTGGCTTCCAAGGCGACTATTGCTCGCTGGATCAGAATGGCAATTTTGGAGGCTTAGGCCTCTTTCACACTTCCGTCTTTCAGGTTCCGTCACAATGCGACAATGCGTCGATTTTTGAGAATGCAGGATCCTGCCAAAAAATTTGCAGGATCCTGCGTTTTCCCATAGACTTGTATTAGCGACGGATTGTGACAGATGGCCATCCGTTTCATCCGTCTTTCACTGGATCCTGCATAAAAAAAACGGTCCGTAGGGCAGAGAAAACGTTCAAAGGAACGTTTTTTTTCTGCACGTCGGAAAATTGGTCAGCGACGCTGCCTGTGAAAAGCAGGAATCCAGCGACGGGTCCCGTCTTTTCAAAGAGAGTATGCGTGGAAGAATTTCCGGTCAGGGAATTCTCTCTCGCTCGCTCTTTCTCTTTTTACTATTGATGCAGCTGTGCAGCATCAATAGTAACAAGATATAATGTTAAAAATAATAAAAAAATATATAAATTCGCAATATTCTCACCTACCGGCGTTCCCGCGCAGCAATGCTCCCGGCAGCTAGCGTTCCTAGTTCTACATTGCGAGACCGCGACTTCTCACGAGATTTCGCAAATGTGTTACTATGAACGCTAGCTGCCTGGAGCATCGCTGCGCTGGAACGCCGGTAGGTGATAATACTGCGATTTTTTTTTTTTTTTTTTTTTTTTAATTTTAACCTGGTTTGAGTTGTGTATGCGTTTTCGCAGCAGAAAACCGCTGCGAAGAAGCATACACAACAGGTGCACATAGCCTCGACTGGTCCGTCAGAAAGATGGGCCCAGTGCACACGTTTTCCACAATCTGCACAGTATCCTTCATTTCAACGTCTTGACGGATCCTGTGCAGATTTGGAAGACGGAAGTGTGAAAGTAGCCTTACCAGGTCAAGGACAGAGTGCCCCCTCCTGGGAGAAAGGCTCACTCTACCCGGGCAGTCGGCGCTTCCTGGGCACTACACCACAGGGCTTCTGCCCTACAGCTTTGCAAAGCGGCAACCTGGTCTTCCATCCACACGTTCACCAAATTTTACAAGGTCCATACCTACGCTTCGGCGGATGGCAGCCTAGACAGAAGGATCTTGCAGGCGGCAGTGGTGAGTCCTCTGACCTGATGGAAGTCTGTTTTTCTCACCCCAGGGACTGCTTTGGGACGTCCCATGGTTCCTGTGTCCTCCAATGAGAGGACACAAAATCTGTTTCTCGGAGCCTTCATTGGGGGACACAGCACCCTCGCATGTTATTAAGTTTCTGTTGTTCTGTGTTCTATGACTGTTGTCGGGTTTACAGTTCTCATGTTTGTGGTTATGTTACTTCAACCTTATTGTTTTTCTCCTATTGCTTTCTCACTGACTGAAGAGTATAATGCCAGTCGGTGGGGTGTACACTGCAGAGGAGGAGCTAACTTTTTTTGTGCATAGTGTCAGCCTCCTAGTGGCAGCAGCATACACCCATGGTTTCACTGTCCCCAATGAAGCGATAGAGAAACAGATTTTATGGTAAGCAACCAAAAATCCTGTTTTTTCACTGCTGTATATCATCCCTTAAATGTAACCACAGTCAGACAAACAACCAGAAATAACTTGCAAGAATATTTGCGTTAGGGTGCCTGTGTATTCCTGTACAAGCCATGTGTTCAAAAACTGGGAAAACCAAATGATTCTTAGCTGCGAAACACGGACCATTATGTGACGTTGCCCTATTAATGGCATTGATCCTTGTTTTGTTGCCAATGATTACAGCTGTGAATTTTCAGTCCTAAAGCTACTTTTCTATATTTATATCGAGGATACTAATGCAATGTTTTTTCTTCGTAGTACTATAATGACTATGGAGACATCATAAAAGAAACTATGAGTAAAACCCGACAGATCGATAAAATCCAATGTGCAAAGACACTCATCCTCAGTTTACAACAGGTATGCTGCATTTCAGGTCACTTGTCCTTTTAAGCAATTAACGTTTATTTAGCGTAGGGCGACGCAGCGGCGATGCACGCGTCATGCTCCCCTATATTTAACATGGGGGACGCATGCGTTTTTGTTTGTTGTGCGACGCATGCGTCTTTTTTGCCGCAAGCGTCGGACCAAGAAAACGCAACAAGTTGCATTTTTCTTGCGTCCGATTTTCGGCAAAAAAACAACGTTTTTGCGTGCGTTGCGTTGCCGACGCAGCGGCGCACAACGCTATTGTGAATGTAGACTTAGTCTCATGTTACACAATCATGGTCGAAAGTGTTGGCTCAATTTTGTCCTGCCCATTTTGGAGGTTTTATGTGAAAGTATGTCCAATTTACTTTTTTTTTTTTTTGTGTTCCAATACACACAAAGGAAATAAACTTGTTAAAAAAACGTGCAATTGCAAGAGTTTTCTGGAAGAAATACTTCATTTTCTGAAACAATTTCAAAGGTTCCTACACTTGGCCATGACTTTGTGTACAGCATGAGCTGCATTAAAGAAATATCACAATTGTATAGTTTTGTGGGGAAAAAAGTTTTATAGCCGATGTCGAAAATGTGGGGTCTGCATGAATAAATGCTGAAAATTACAGTATGCCAAATATTATCGTATTTGCGCCTTGATCATCATTTACTAGGCATCATTTTCTAATAGTTGTTCAGTAGTGTTAAATCTGGAAAACTATAATGGATGAATATACAGCTTGTACTTGTTTTATGTATGTTTTTTTTAATCATTTTAATCATCCACAGCTTTTCAATGAGATGATCCAGGAACATGGCTATAACTTTGACCGATCATCACCAACATTCAGTGGCATTAAAGAGCTTGCAAGGCGCTTTGCTTTAACCTTTGGACTTGACCAGCTTAAAACCCGAGAAGCCATTGCAATGTTACACAAGTAATCACATCTTCATTGTACTTATTTTATGTGAACCCTAGCTACCTGTATCAGAATTTATGCACGCTTATTAATAGAGACTGGTTATGTATGTAGAGGTTTATTTTGTAGCATTCAACTAGTGAAAGGGCGGTTCATGGTATGGCTAGACTAATTACATTTGGAGAGGCCTTAGAAACCATTCTGGAGCACGTTTTCTCAATGCTGCTGTATTCACACTTATATCCCTTATAGAAATGTACTGTATACTTTGACAACTAGAACAAGTAAGGTAGTTGTGACTACACATTGACGCTGTCCAATCTGTACTAGAGGGACATGCACCGAATTGTCAAATTTTTGTGTAAACTTAATTTCTGGGAGGAATAATGGAGGAACTGAACAATGTAGTGTCTTCCCAGAGCCATGACTTGGTCAATATGGCAGTGTGAGGGCTTGTGTTTTTTGCAGGACAAGTTGTACTTTTGAACTACACCTTTGGATTTTACCATATTGTGTACTGGAAAATGGGGGGGGGGGATTCAAAGTGCAGAGAAACTGCAAAAAAAGTACAATTCCACAATTGAACCGTAATTCTGGCATTTTGATTTTTTTCTCATTATGCCATTTACAAATTGGATTAATTATTTTTATACTATGATAGAATGGACGATTCTGAACACGGTGATACCAAATAAGTCTTGTTTTTTAATGGGGTGTGATTTGAACTTTTTATATATATATATTTTTTATATTCTTAAAAACATTTTTCTACTTTTCACTGGCTTCAGTAGTCTCCATGGGAGACTAGAAGCTGTGATCATTCGATCGCTTGTGCTACACACGGCAGGGCTTTAGTCCTACTATGTGTAGCTAAAATGATCATCTGCTATGAGCGTTGACCACAGGGTGGCACTCATAGCTATCTGGCAATGACAATCACAGGGGTCTCTTGCAGACCTTATGTTGCCTTGCCAAGCTATTGGCGACACAAGTCTGTGACACAAGTCTGTGACACGGGCGCCGATTGGAGGGGTTTGTGACTGACAGCGGCATTTAACGTGTTAACAGCTGCTGGTCGATCACTATCCATCCACGGATGTTAAAGGCAGATGTCCGCTAACCTGTGCCGGAAAACATACTGGCTCAGCACCGGAGCCCACATGGAGTGCGGGGACATGACTTATGACGTACCTATTCGTCATAGGTTGTGAAGGTTTTAAACTATTTCAGATGCCAATGTCAGTGATAGTGGCATTCAAATGACAGATTTGATGTTGCACACATGCACCAATTTTCCCCCTGCAATACCGTGGCAGACATGTGCCCACTGAACGCCCCAGTTACTGCCTTCTTTGTCTTACTATGAAGCCCAGCCCTTGGCTAGCCTTCATTGGAGAGCATCAATTTCACTGTACACTACAGTATTGCAGTATATAGAGCAAATCACAGGTCCAAGTCCTCTAAGGAATCTGACTAAGGTGGTAATAATAATAATTTTTATTTATATAGCGCCAACATATTCCGCAGCACTTTACAATTAAGCGGGGACATGTACAGACAATAAATTCAGTACAAGTTAAGAGAATTTAAACAGTGACATTAGGGGAGAGGTCCCTGCTTGCAAGCTCACAATCTACAAGGAAATGGGGGGACACAATAGGTGAAAAGTGCTTGTTATTTCAGGTCTGGCAATTATAATAAATAGTGATTTTCATATAAAGCTGCATGATCCGGTCATCAGCCCGTGTGTTTAAGTGCAATAGTCAAGTATCAAGTGCAGTTATGTGCATGGAGGGTGTGGAGACAGATGAATAGTAGGGTGCAGATTCACATGCAGATAATATTTGGAAGGAGGGAACAGGACAAAGTTAGTTTACTGAGTAGATGATTTGGTAGGCTTGTTTGAAGAGATGGGTTTTTAAAGCGCGCTTGAATAGGTCGGGGCTAGGTATCAGTCTGATCGTCTGGGGAAGTGCATTCCAGAGTGCTGGCGCAGCACGAGAGAAGTCTTGGAGACAGAGGTGCGAGGTTCGGATTACGGGGGATGTTAGTCTTAGGTCATTTGTAGAACGGAGGGCACGTGTAGGGCGATAGACGGAGATGAGAGAGGAGATATAAGGCGGTGCAGAACTGTGGAGAGCTTTGTGGGTGAGAGAGATGAGTTTGTACTGGACCCTGTAGCGAATGGGTAGCCAGTGTAATGACTGGCACAAGATGGAGGCATCGGTGAAGCGGCTGGACAGAAATATGACCCTGGCTGCCGCATTCCAGATGGATTGGAGAGGAGAAAGTTTGGAAAGAGGGAGACCGGTCAGAAAAGAGTTGCAGTAGTCCAGACGAGAATGAATAAGAGCGACAGTAAGAGTCTTAGCAATTTCAAAGGTGAGAAAAGGTCGGATTCTGGAGATGTTTTTAAGATGCAGGTGACAGGAGCGATTGAGTGATTGGATATAGGGAGTAAAGGAAAGTTCGGTGTCGAATATGACCCCAAGACAGCGGGCATGCTGCATGGGAGTTATGGTTGAACCCTCCAGGGTAATTTTGATATTGGGTACAGTGAGGTTAGTAGAAGGGAGAAACACAAGTAGTTCAGTTTTGGAGAGATTTAGTTTCAGATAGAGGGAGGACATGATGTTAGAGACAGCAGACAGACAATCCTTGGTATTTTGAATTAGGGTAGGGGTGATGTCAGGGGAAGAAGTGTATAATTGGGTGTCGTCAGCATAGAGATGGTACTGGAACCCAAATCTGCTGATTGTTTGTCCAATAGGGGCAGTGTATAGAGAGAAAAGGAGGGGGCCCAGGACTGAGCCCTGCGGAACCCCGATAGTAAGGGGACGAGGAGAGGAAGAGGAGCCGGCAAAAGATAGGCTAGATTCCCATTGCGTTAATGGGAACGCGCTAACGGACAGCGTTGCACGGCGAAATTAACACCGTGCAACGCGTCCGTTAGCGCGCCCATTCACGGCAATGGGAACGCGCAGCACTAGCGCGTGCCATGTTCGGCACGCGCTAGCGACGCGCCGGTGTTTCCTGGCGCGCCGCGGTCCGTTCCCCGCTCTCGCAGATCGGGGATCTGCGAGAGCGGGGACGTTACCGCGACCCCGGGACGCGGCCCGTTAAAAACATTGCGTTAGCGCAATCCGCTAGCGCTAAACGGATTGCACTAACGCAATGTGACCCTAGCCATACAGTGAAGGAGCGGTCAGAGAGGTAGGAGGAGAACCAGGAGAAGGCTGTGTCCTTGAGGCCTATGGAGCGGAGCATAGTGAGAAGGAGCTGGTGATCCACAGTGTCAAATGCGGCAGATAGATCCAGGAGAATCAGCAGAGAGCAATGACCTTTGGATTTAGCTGTTATTAGATCATTAGAGACTTTAGGGAGGGCAGTTTCAGTGGAGTGTAAAGAGCGGAAAGCAGATTGTAAGGGGTCAAGAAGAGAGTTATCCGAGAGCTAGCGGATTAGACGGGAGTAAACCAAGCGTTCCAGGAGTTTAGAGATGAAGGAAAGGTTAGAGACAGGTCTGTAGTTAGCCGTGCAGTACTGGTCCAGTGATGGCTTTTTAAGTAAAGGGTGTAATGATGGCATGTTTAAATGAGGAGGGAAAGATACCTGAAGAAAGAGAGAGGCTAAATATTTTAGTCAGGTGAGTGGTGACCACTGGTGAGAGAGACTGCAGGAGAGGTGAAGGAATGGGGGTCACTATTGCAGGTTGTAGGCCGAGCAGAAGTAAGGAGCTTGGAAACTTCTTCTGAAACCGGCTCAAAGATGTCTAATGAGCTTGAGGTGTGGCAGGGAAGGGGATCCAGGCACTGAGGAGATTGGGCTGAGATATCCTGATGGATGTGGTTGATTTTTTTTTCTAGGAAACAAGTGGCCAGATCCTCACCACTGAGATTGGAGATGGGGGGCCTGTACTTTAGGTTTCAGGAGGGAGTTTAAGGTTTCAAAAAGTCGTTTTGGGTTGTTGGATAGTGAGGTGATGAGGGTGGTGAAGTAGGATTGTTTGGCCAGAGAAAGGGCAGAGTTATAGGTTTTGAGCATGCACTTATAGTGGATGAAGTCCTCTGCTAAGAGCAATTTTCTCCACTGCCACTCTGCACACCTTGAGCAACGCTGAAGAAATCGTGTTTGCATAGTGTGCTAGGGCTGCCGTTGTCTGTGTCGGGTCTTCCTGCGTGTAGAAGGTGCTACTTCATCCAGGGCATTCTTCAGTGTAATATTGAAGTGTGACAATACGAAGTCTGGACAGGAGAGGGAGGAGATGGGGGCTAAAGATGTGTGAAGGTTGTCCATAAGCTGCTGGGTATTAATGGTACGTTTATTCCGATAAGTGTGGTAAGTGGGGGTGTCCTGGGTGAGGAGACAATTCTTGACAGAGAAGGAAAGAAGGTTGTGGTCCGAGAGCAGGAGAGTGGAGTTAGTAAAGTCGTGCAGCGATCCGGGACGGGAGAAAACCAGGTCCAGATTATTCCCGTCCTTAGTAAACTGTGAGAGGTTGAATGAAGAAGTTGGAGAGAGAAGATGAGAGGCAGATTGGGAGAGGGGATCATTGATGGGGATGTTGAAGCCTCCCATGATGAGGGTGGGGATGTTGTGTGGAGGTTAAAGAAAGTTTTCAAAAACCTCAACAAATTAAGACAAAAAAAAACTGTGTTTATACATATGTGTGTGTATATATGTATGTGTGTGTATGTATGTGTGTATATATATATATATATATATATATATATATATATATATATATATATATATATATATATATATATATATATATATATATATATATATATATACACATACATACATACATACATACATACATACATACATACATACATACACATATATATATATATATATATATATATATATATATATATATATATATATATATATATATATACCCATCCTAGTTACCACTGACTGAAATTTTCTTTATTCATTACATAGTGGAATGTGTTGAGAGCAATAAAACCTAAAAATGATCAATGTGAAAATCAAAATTCATGTCCCACGGAGGTCTGGAATTGGAATGATCCTCAAAATCAAAGTGGAAAATCAAATTGCAGGCTGATCCAACTTCAGTGGAAATGCCTCAAGACAAGGAAATGATGCTCAGTAGTGTGTGTGGCCTCCACGTGCCTGTATGACCTCCCTACAACGCCTGGGCATACTCCTGAAGAGGCATTGTAGGACATGTGGGAGACTCACCAAATGTGTGGAGGAAGGTGCTATTCTCAGATAAGACAATAAAAAGATAACCAAATATTCACAATTGTAGGCATGTTCTTTACATAAACTGACACAAACTCTCAAACAAGTGAAACTCCAGGTTGTGTTTTTGTCATTCCCATTTTTCAGTGAAAACATAGAAATAAGCAAACGACCATATTTGGTATTCAGTTTCTAAGAGTCTGATCTATCGAAATATTTAAATAATTTGTTAAATGTCAAAAATAAAAAATAATGGAAACCACACAAAATAAACCAGAACTTGCACATGTCGTTTCAGAGAATGGCTACATAAATCATTAAAATAAAATTCTGTGATTTCTTTTAACTACTAAAATATATAAAAAAAAGATTAAACGTTTGGTTTAGCCATAATCGTACTGACCTGGGGAATCATATTGCCAGATCATTTTTACCATTCAATGTATGCTGTAAAACCAAACCCCCAAAACAATGGCAGAATTGCATTTCCTTCCCTCTTTTTTTCCCATCATTGGGTAAAATGAATGTTGATATTCAAAATCACTACTCGTTCCTCCCAAGACAGGCCTTCAAAGTTGTATCTGTTGGGAAAAGGTGGAGGAAATAAACAGAATTAATGTGTAAAAGCAGAAAATCGCCTGGTCATGAAGGGGTGAAAGTATGGGCTATAAATCAGGGTTAACCTTAGGGTCTGTTCACACTGTTTTTTTTTTAGTGTTTCTTGAGCTGCTTCACTCATAAAACCACCGCTTATGAAATGGTCAAAATAATTGTTTTAATTCATTTCAATGTAAAAGTGACTCCAGGCTTTTGAATATCTAAATACTTCATACACACCAAGTGTTTAAAAGAGGTAACATCCATTCATCAGCCGTTTCCGCTAGGAACATGGTTAGTACTTGCCACACAAGTCAATGGGAAAGCTAAAGAGATGCCCAGAAAATGCTGGAAAAACACGAACCAGAAACACCAAAATGAAGGCTGGCAAAGTGCTTCTGAAAATGACCAAATTGCTCAATTCCTGTAGTGTCTACACAGTGTGAATGGAGGGTGTTTTTGACACTTGACAAAAGATGCAGTGTGAACATAAAGCAATACCCTACAAATCTGCACAATGCTGCGCCTCCACTTTATTGGTAGTGTTTTTGTTACTGACAGCAAGCAAATGTGTTGTAAAATGAGGAGTTGGAAACAGATTAGAAAGTTGCATCACTTGATACGTTGTTTTATCATTATTTACTACAATTCTGTTCCCATGGCTCATCCATAATGTATCACATTGTGGCAGCCACGTGACCGCTTCATTCACTAGAACCGTTCTAAGTAAGGCCTCTTTCACACTTCAGTCTTTTGGCGTCAGTCACTACCGACATAGTGACGGATTGACGGATCCGTCACAATTGTTGCGAAAACGGTTCTAACGGATCCGTTTTTTTGACGGATCCGTTACTTGGGGGTTGTCTGGGAGAAGTATCTACTTTTTGGAGCATGCGCAATTGAAAAAACGGATTGGGGCGACGGATCCGCCGAAAAAACGGTTGCGGCGGATCCGTCGCCCATAGGCAGCCATTCTATGGAATGGCGGACGCGACGGATCCGTCGCGATCCGCCATTTCGGCGTTGACAAAAAACGTTCCAATGTCCGTCTATTTTCAGAAAACGTCCGCCAAATTTCGACGGATCCGTCGCATGGCGGATGGAACGGACGACCATCCGTCACAATCCGTCACTAATGCAAGTCTATGGGAAAATAACGGATCCGTAAAAAAAAATGACGGATCCGTTATTTGAGGAAAATGGCGGTTTTAGACTGACGCCAAATAACTGAAGTGTGAAAGAGGCCTAAGAGGACATGAGTTACAAGGCTGCCTCGTGGGATTCCTCTGTGCCACTCTCCCATAACATTGCAGTCAGGATTCCTATTCTGCTCAGCATCTGTCCCAGTGTTAGTCAGCGGTGTGTTTCCATGTGTCAGAGACCCAATCTTCTAGTCGCTGCTGTGTTTGCCTACTGCTCTCTAGGAGCAATCATTTTTTGGTGGGAAAATGCCGACCTTTTCTTAAAGCACCACTAGAGATTTTTTTTTTTTTTTTTTAACACTGCTGGTGTGGTGACGCTAATGGAAGTTCCCTGACCCTAGTATTACACTAACCAGCCTTTTTCCTCTGCCTTTTCTGGTGCCACTCTGGTCCTGCACTGTGGCATCTTGTGACTGCAACTTCTGACTGACCAGAAGTCGAAGGTGTACCGGTCACAAACTCTCAATGTAAAGTATGTCTGAGAGTCTTGTTTTGGCTCTCATAGACTTACATTGGGCTGTGACCTCCGCCTCACACAGCAAAACACTACAGTGATCCAGCAGGTCACAACCTACAGAAGACCAACTGCAGCAGTACCGATAAAGGATGAAGATGGTGGCTGGTAATTATAATAGGGCCAGGGAGCTTATATTAGTGTCTCCACTCCACCACTAGTGCTTTAAATACTATAGTCTGTGTTCTGAACTATGTCTAGATAAGATTTCAGATCGATCATGAAACAGTTGCCCAACGTCCTCCTAATGTCCTGTGACTTTTCTAGATGTGTTGTGCTTTTAGTGGAATTTCTTTATATGTGAGTTGATGAGCCTTGTAGTGTACATAAATTTGCATAGTTGCATAATGTACTTTTAGGGTAAAAAAAGCCGTTACTTTGCAGCTGAACATAATTTACCTAATTTATTTTGAATAACTGTTTCTAATATTTAATCATATTCCACATATTTTACAGGGATGGTATAGAATTTTCCTTTAAAGAGCCAAGTCCACAAGGAGAGATCCACCCCCCTCTAAACATGGCTTTCCTTGACATTCTCAGCGAGTTTTCATCCAAACTACTAAGACAGGACAAGAAAACAGTGTAAGTATTGCCTGGTATTAGCCATTTCTCTGTACACTGATATACAGTGAAGGAAATCATTATTTGATCCTTTGCTTATTTTGTAAGTTTGGCCATTGACCAAGACATGAACAATCTATAATTTTAAGGGTAGGTTAGTTTTAACATTGAGAGACAGAATTTCAAAAATAAAATCCAGAAAATCGCATTGTATAACTTATATAAATTTATTTGCATTTTCCAGTGAGAAGTAAGTATTTAATCCCCTACCAATAGTGTTGAGCGATACCTTCCGATATCGGAAAGTATCGGTATCGGTTGGGATCGGCCGATATTCAAAAAATATCGGATATCGCCGATACCGATACCCGATCCCAATGCAAGTCAATGGGACCAAAATATCGGAATTAAAATAAACCCTTTCTTTCCTTGTAGGTTCATTCTACATCAAGGAAAACAACTAAGAATAATGTAGGATGTATTGTGGGAGGTGGCGGAGACATTAAAGGCAATGAGGTTTAGCCCAATCAAATAGAATAGTATGTTTTGTTTTTTTTTTTAAGACGTTCGGAGTGAAAAAGATATTGAGTATGTAAATTTTTTTTTATTTTGTCAGATATTGATGTTTCACTATTCCACGCCCTTCCCCTTCTTTTTTTTTCTTTTTTTTTTTTACTTTTCCCACACTTTCATCTTCATCATCAGCATCTTTGACATCAACTTCTTCTTCACCTTATTCATCTTCTTCTTCATCTTCTACCTATTTTTTTTTTTTTTATTACATTCTTCATATTCATTTTATTCAACTATTATTATTCTTCCTATTCTACATATTCTTTTTATTCCACTGTTATTATTCTTCCTATTCTACTTCTTCATCATATTCTCATTTGTGACAGGCATTCCCGTAGTTGTTATCTATAAAAGTTGGAAGATTACACCTTCAGTTCTGCCAGTCACAAAAGTTACATTTGTCCGCGTTCAGTTTGGCCTGCAGCATCAGGCTTTATCCAGGGGCACCACGAGGAGGAACGGACTCACCCCCATACACTGCTTAGTCTTCTTCTGCATATAATTTAGATAATATCTTTTGCTCTGATATTAAGTCTTATGCTTAATGTTCTTCTGCTCTTTGTTCTGCAGCCTCTTGTTCTTCTGCTTCTCGGTCTTCCATGTCGTCGTCTCCAGGGTCGTCGTCTCCAGTGTCGTCGTCTCCGCCGTCGTCGTCTCAGCCGTCGTCGTCTCCGCCGTCGTCGTCGTCATCGGGGTGGTCTTCCGGGTCGTCGTCGTCGTCATCGGGGTGGTCTTCCGGGTCGTCGACTTTAGGGTCTTCAACTTGGAAATGTAGCAGAAGGTACAAGAAGGCTGAGAAAATGCCAAGAACCAGCTGATGGAACTGGAACTCGGATGGCTACCCGAAGGTTCAAGAGCCTATGGAACTACCGAGGACCAGCTGACGTTACTGGAACCCGGTTACTAAGCAGGAGGTACCCGTGCTAAAAAGCACTACCAAGGACCGCCTGACGTTGGCGGAACTCGGATACCTAGAAGGAGGCACCTAAGCCAAAGGCTCTGCCCGGAACCAGCTGACGGTACTGGAACCAGGATGGGGAGCAGAAGGTACAAGAGCAAAAGACACTGCCGAGAACCAGCTGACGGTACTGGAACCCGGATGGGTAGCCGAAGGTCCAAGAGCCAATGGAACTACGGAGGACCAGCTGACGTTACTGGAACCCGGTTACTAAGCAGGAGGTACCCGTGCCCGAAAGCACTACCAAGGACCACCTGACGTTGGTGGAACTTGGATACCCAGAAGGAGGCACCTAGCCAAAGGCTCTGCCCGGAACCAGCTGACGGTACTGGAACCAGGATGGGGAGCAGAAGGTACAAGAGCAAAAGACACTGCCGAGAACCAGCTGACGGTGCTGGAACCAGGTGGTGGACCTGAAGGTCCACAGGAGAGGAGAGAACAGCTAGGCCGCGAGGCAGCCGCAGTTACCGAACCCCAACAGTCCTACAGGGGAGCTGGGCCTACTGGCACTACAGAACCAGCCTTGACTACCAGTTCACGCAGCCCACATAGGAAGCTCCTAAACTGGAGGCACCCTGGAGTTGGCTAACCCGACCGCACCACGACGGGGCAAGCATAGGCGTCTCAGTGAGCTTGACACAACCCGGAAACAGCTGGCGGTGCTGAAACCAGGCTTGGCACGAGGGAGTACCTGTGTCAAGAACACTGCCGAGAACCAGCTGGCGGTGCTGGAACCCAGATGCGTTGCCCCAGTGTGCAAGAGCCAATGGCACGACCGAGGACCAGCTGGCGGTGCTGGAACCCGGTTACTAAGCTGTAGGTGCCCGCGCTTAAAAGCACTACCAAGGACCGCCTGACGTTGGCGGAACTCGGATACCCAGGAGGAGGCACCTAAGCCAAAGGCTCGGCCCGGAACCATCTGACGGTGCTGGAACCAGGTGGTGGACCCGAAGGCCCACAGGAGAGGAGAGAACAGCTAGGCCGCGAGGCAGCCGCAGTTACCGAACCCCAACAGTCCTACAGGGGGAGCTGGGCCTACTGGCACTACAGAACCAGCCTTGACTACCAGTTCACGCAGCCCACATAGGAAGCTCCTAAACTGGAGGCACCCTGGAGTTGGCTAACCCGACTGCAACACGACGGGGCAAACATAGGCGTCTCAGTGAGCTTGACACAACCCGGAAACAGCTGACGGTGCTGAAACCAGGCTTGGCACGAGGGAGTACCTGTGACAAGAACACTGCCGAGAACCAGCTGGCGGTGCTGGAACCCAGGTGCGTTGCCTATTAAAGATTGTCTTCCTAGAGCCCCAACTAGCGGTGTTGGAGCTAAGGGTAAGCAGGGGGAGCAGAGTGCAGGCCGAAGCCTGCACTGGAGGCAGCTTTGTGTCTGCGTTGCGTTTGCAGGACACTTTGCCGGCTACACAGTGGGGGAACAGCTGGCGTTACTGAACCCCACTAACACAATGGCGTGTGTTTTTCTCTGTGCAGCTAGCACTTGCGGTCAAAAACTAGCGATGTTAGAGCCCGTGTTGAAGCAGGAGGAGGAGGAGAGGAGCAGAGTGTAGGCCGAAGCCTATTTGAACCAATTTCAAAGGAAACCTTTAACCCCCGCTCAGGTGTTACAAAGTACAAGAGACACACCTTGTGCAGTATTAATGCTGCACAAGTGAAAGGTTGCTCTATTAATTTGTCTACTTGCACACGCTGAATGAAGGACGTACACAATTTAGCCCATTCTACAGTCAAACTGTAGTGAATGCGTGACTTGGCTTTTTAAGGAGACGCAGCACAGGTGTCCCAAATAACGCCTTGGTGCTTGGCGCAGCTTCCTGAGCGTTGTTATTTGCTGTACAGGAGTCTGCGCTCTTGTGTTATCCCTTGGCAATGCCCTGTTAGAGCTGCCCGTCTTATGACCTCATTTCATGTTGGCCGGTGCGGTTAACGATGGCCATAAATCCCAGACCCACAGTGCCTTTTTCATAAAGTCACACTGCGGTGCTGTGATTCGTGGCCTTGAGCAGTAAATATTTTGGCCGCTCACACACGTCCTTACACCTGCTTCAGACTGGGCGGCCTCTGCTGATCCCTTCTCGCATGCCGCGGCCATGAGGCTGCACAGTCTGAAGAAGGCGGAAGGAGATGAGTTAAGACAGGTGAAGATATGCACTGCTCGTGCCCATCAATCACACCCTCGCAGTCAAAATAAGACAACGAGGAGCATTGTTTCAGGCAGGGCGGACGCACAGGCGCAACAAGCCAACCAATGATGTCAGAAGACGGGAAGCGCTACCAAGGGGGGTGCTGCGTATCATTAGAAAGGAAAGTCACACCTCAGGGACAGTGGAATGGTCTCAATGAGACACATTTTGTACGTTTTGAGTTCCACGTGGGCAAGGACAAAAAGTCAGCCACCTTGTACAAATGCAGCAGTACTGCTGTACAAGGTGGCTGTTATACATAGAAACACCTGGGGGTGGGGGGCAGGCTCCCTTCAATTTCAGTTCATGTGCCTGCGTGGCGTTTGCAGGACACGTTGCCAGCTACACAGCAGGGGAACAGCTGGCGGTGCTGAACCCCACTAACACATTGGCTGGTGTTTTTCTCTGTGCAGCTAGCATGTCCGGGCAGAAACTGGCGTTGTTTGAGCCCAGGGTCAGCAGGAGGAGGAGAGGAGCAAAGTGTAGGCCGAAGCCTGCACTGGTGGCAGCTTTTGTTCAGTTGTGCCAGCGTGGCTTGTGCTGGACACGATGCCGACTACACAGCAGGGGAACAGCTGGCGGTGCTGAACCCCACTAACACATTGGCTGGTGTTTTTCTCTGTGCAGCTAGCATGTCAGGGCAGAAACTGGCGTTGTTTGAGCCCAGGGTCAGCAGGAGGAGGAGAGGAGCAAAGTGTAGGCCGAAGCCTGCACTGGTGGCAGCTTTTGTTCAGTTGTGCCAGCGTGGCTTGTGCTGGACACGATGCCGACTACACAGCAGGGGAACAGCTGGCGGTGCTGAACCCCACTAACACATTGGCTGGTGTTTTTCTCTGTGCAGCTAGCAGTTCCGGGCAAAAACTAGCGGTGTTTGAGCCCAGGGTCAGCAGGAGAGGAGCAGAGTGTAGGCTGAAGCCTAGTTGAACCAATTTCAAAGGTTACCTTTAACCCCCCTCAGGTGTTGCAAGGTACAAGAGCCACACCTTGTGCAGCATTAATGCTGCACAAGTAAAAGGTTGCTCTATTTGTTTTGCTCCTTGCACACGCTGACTAAAACACGTACACTATTTAGCCCATTATACTGTCAAACAGTTGTGGAGGCGTGACTTGTCTTTTTAAGGAGACGCAGCACAGGTGTCAAAATTTGCACCTAGGTACTGGGCGCAGATTCCTGAGCGTTGTTATTTGCTGTACAGGAGTCTGCGCTATTGTGATCCCTTGGCCATGCGCTGTGAGCGCTTCCTGTCTTCTGACCTCATTTCATTTCGGCCGTTGCGGTTAGCGATGGACATGAATCCCAGACCCACAGTGTGTTTTCAAAAAATCACACTGCGTGGCTGGGATTCGTTACCTTGTGCAGTAAATAGGTTTGCCGCTTACACATGTCCTTACACCTGCTCCAGACTGGGCGGCCTCAGCTGATCCCTTATCGCCTACCACGGCCAGGAGGCCGCACAGTCTGAAGAAGGCGGAAGGAGATGAGTTAAGACAGGCGAACATATGCACTGCTCGTGCCCATAAACCACACCCTCGCTGACAAAATAAATATGACGAGGGGCGTTGTTTCTAGCAGGGCGGATGCACAGGCGCAGCCAGCTAACCATGATGACAAAAGACGGGAAACGCTACCAAGGGGGGTGCTGCGTATCATTAGAAAGGAAAGTCACACCTCAGGGACAGTGGAATGGTCTCAATGAGACACATTTTGTACGTGTTGAGTTCCACGTGGGCAAGGAGAAAAAGTCAGCCACCTTGTACAAATGCAGCAGTACTGCTGTACTAGGTGGCTGTTATACATAGAAACACCTGGGGGGGTGGGGCCAGGTTCCCTTTAATTTCAGTTCATGTGCCTGCGTGGCGTTTGCAGGTCACGTTGCCGGCTACACAGCAGGGGAACAGCTGGCGTTGCTGAACCCCACTAACACATTGGCTGGTGTTTTTCTCTGTGCAGCTAGCACTTCCGGGCAAAAACTAGCGGTGTTTGAGCCCAGGGTCAGCAGGAGGAGGAGAGGAGCAGAGTGTAGGCCGAAGCCTGCACTGGTGGCAGCTTTTGTTCTGTTGTGGCAGCGTGGCTTGTGCTGGACACGTTGCCGACTACACAGCAGGGGAACAGCTGGCGGTGCTGAACCCCACTGACACATCACCTAGTGTTTTTTCTGTGTAGACAACACTTCCAGGTGGCAACTGACAGTGTTGAAACCCAGGGAATCAAAGAGGAGCAGAGTGTAGGCCGAAGCCTGCAGTGGAGCAAGTTGAAAGGGAACCTTTAACCCCCCCCCCCCCCCCACCAGGCATTTGTTGCTGAAAGAGCCATCTTGTACAGCAGTAATACTGCACATGGAAAATGGTTGCTCCGAAAGTTATGCTCCTTGCAAACGCTGAAGTACACACTCATATAATGTGTCCCCTCACACCGTCAAACCATCCCGGAAGTGGGACTTTCCTTTGTAATGTGACACAGCACAGCCGTCATTCCAACCCCCTTGGTGCCGGGCGCCACCTCCTCAACGTTGTTTGGTTCTGTCACGTCTTCACTGTGTTTCTGTAACTCCACCGCGTGCCTGTTCCGCACATGTTTCCACATATTTGTGGTATTGAGGTTGCTGACACTTTTACCTCTTTTTACTTTCTGATGACACAGCTTGCATTTGACAAAACAAATGTCATCTGCAACTGTGTCAAAAAAGGACCAGGCACTGCAAGTCTTGGGAGCGCCCTTTTTGGCTTTGGAAAGAGACAGGCTCCTAACGGGTGCCAAAGTGGAGGCTACAGGCTCCGCAGTCTTCCCCCTCCCTCTCCCTCTTTGGCCCGTAAGGGGAAGCTCTTCCTCAGAGCTGCTCCCACCACCTTCCTGTTCCTCACGCCACGATGGGTCAAGGACCTCATCATCTCCACTACCCTCTGCCACCAACTGCTCCTCCTGGGTAGTCTCGGCAGCACAGTACGCATCAGAAAGCGGCACCTGAGTTTCATCATCAGATGCGTACTGCGCTGTGGTCACCGGAGGCACTAGCCCACCTGCCTCTTCAGAGTCAGAGAGATAAAGCTTTTGGGCATCACTGCACACTGCCTCTTCTTCCATTTCTCCAATGCTGCTTGGCTGGCCCCCTGTTTCCAAGCCAAGAGATTCAGAGAACAGAAGTAGAGACGGCTCCTGTCCTGGGCTCTCTGACTGCCTGGCCAATTTGGCAGGTGGTGAAGAGACAGATGGCTGCTCTCCAGTGCTCTGTGCCTGAGAGGATGTGGCACTAACTGAAGTCGATGCCGAGGCGTTAGCTGCCATCCACCCGACAACGGCTTCAATTTGGTCTTCACGTAGCAGCGGTGCACGGCGCTCTCCGACAAAGCTGCGCATGAAGGACTGTTCCCTGCTGAAACTGAGTGACGACGAGTCACCGGCGCCCGCAGCAGGCACAGAATCACCACGTCCTCTCCCTGCTCCTCTCCCTGCTCCACGCCCACGTGCCTTACTCCCTGCCCTCTTCATCTTGGTTGACAGATAAAGATAAGCAGAAAAGTACTAAGGCCTTAGTGTTCTTATTCCTGAAATGCTCCTCCTAACAGGTGTAAGAAACACTAATGTTGTAAATTGTGGACTAAACTTTATTATTTTTCAAATGTGGCCTACACAAGTGTTAAGTTGTGTTTGGTGAACTTAACCTTTTTTTTTGGTGCAGATCGGGCTACAGAGCTAGTTTAAATCACACGGAGACCGTGCAGACAGCCGTAAACGGCGCTGCAAGGCCAAAAAACCCTCCTCTAGGTTATCCTATATAGTGTTTTTCCACTATTTAGCTGGATACGAGTGGAAAGAAACTAATAGGAATTTTTTTTTTCAAATTTTAAACAGGCTGCACTATTTGAAAAAAAGTAAAATTTTTCTCAAGGTATGAGCCAGTAACGAACCCTGAGCTGAATCCAACCGGCTATGGCTGCACACAGACTACAGGGCGAGCTGGGCTCACACTGAGACCGTGCAGACAGCCGTAAACGGCGCTGCAAGGCCAAAAAAACCTCCTCTAGGTTATCCTATATAGTGTTTTTCCACTATTTAGCTGGATACGAGTGGAAAGACACTAATAGGATTTTTTTTTTTCAAATTTTAAACTGGCTGCACTATTTGAAAAAAAGGAAATTGTTTTTCAAGGTATGAGGCAGTAACGCACCCTGAGCTGAATCCAACCGGCTATGGCTGCACACAGACTACAGGGCGAGCTGCGCTCACACAGAGACCGTGCAGACAGCCATAAACGGCCCTGCAAGGCCAAAAAACCCTCCTCTAGGTTATCCTATATAGTGTTTTTCCACTATTTAGCTGGATACGAGTGGAAAGACACTAATAGGAATTTTTTTTTTTCAAATTTTAAACAGGCTGCACTATTTGAAAAAAAGTAAAATTTTTCTCAAGGTATGAGCCAGTAACGAACCCTGAGCTGAATCCAACCGGCTATGGCTGCACACAGACTACAGGGCGAGCTGGGCTCACACGGAGACCGTGCAGACAGCCGTAAACGGCGCTGCAAGGCCCAAAAACCCCCCTCTAGGTTATCCTATGTAGTGTTTTTCCACAATAGAGCTGGAGACTGGTGGAAAAACACTAATAGGAAATTTGAGAAAAAATGTGCAGCAGGCTGCACTAAGAGCAAAAAAGGACAACTGTGTGAGGCAGTGTGAACCCCCCCTGAGCTGAATACAACCGGGTATATGGCTGCACACAGACTACAGAGTGAGCTGCACACACACACACACACAGAGACCTTGCAGAACGCTGTTAAAACAGCGCTGCAAGGCAAGAGCAAGGTGAACAGTGAAGAACACACAGCGTTTTGCTAAATTAGCCTTTGGAAAGGAAAATAAAGCAATTAGCTAGCTCGACTGGCCCTCAGTTAGAACACAGCGTCCTGTCCCTAACTGAAATCACAGCAGAGTGAGCGCAAAATGGCGGCAGCGTTTTTTATAGTGCAGAGTGACATCATTTCAGCAGCCAATCCAAGCCTTGCCAGTACTTACATGCCCACCATGCTAAACAGGATGTGCCCACACTTCCAATCATTCCTCATTGGCTGCTGCGTTCAGTTTGAATTCTGGGAACTTCCGATTCCGGTATCCGATACGCGGGAAGTATCGGAATTCGGTATCGGAATTCCGATACCGCAAATATCGGCCGATACCCGATACTTGCGGTATCGGAATGCTCAACACTACCTACCAACCATTAAGGGTTCTGGCTCCTACAGACCAGTTAGATGCTCCTAATCAACTCGTTACCTGCATTAAAGACAGCTGTCCTTCATAGCCACCTTTATAAAAGACTCCTGTCCACAGACTCAATTAATCAGTCAGACTCTAACCTCTACAACATGGGCAAGACCAAAGAGCATTATCGGGATGTCATAGACCTGCACAAAGCTGGAATGGGCTACAAAACCATAAGTAAGATGCTGGGTGAGAAGGAGACAACTGTTGGTGCAATAGTAAGAAATACAAAATGACTGTCAATCGTCATTGATCTGGGGCACCGTGCAAAATCTCACCTCATGGGGTATCCTTGGGGTCACCAAGAAAACCATTGGTAATACATTACACCGTAAAAGTTTAAAATCCTGCAGTGCCTGCAAGGCCCCTCTGCTCAAGAAGGCACATGTGCAGGCCCGTCTGGAGTTTGCCAATGAACACCTGGATGATTCTGTGAGTGATTGGGAGACGGTGCTGTGGTCAGATGAGACAAAAATTGAGCTCTTTGGCATTAACTCAACTCGCCGTGTTTGGAGGAAGAGAAATGCTGCGTATGACCCAAAGAACACCATCCCCACTGTCAAGCATGGAGGTGAAAACATTATGTTTTGGGGGTGTTTCTCTGCTAAGGGCACAGCACTACTTCACCTCATCAATGGGAGAATGGATGAAGCCATGTACTGTAAAATCCTGAGTGACAACCTCCTTCCCTCCACCATGACATTAAAAATGGCTCATGGCTGGGTCTTCCAGCAAGACAATGACCCAAAACATACAGCCAAGGCAACAAAGGAGTGGCTGAAAAATAAGCACATTAAGGTAGTGGAGTGGCCTAGCCAGTCTCCGGACCTTAATCCCATAGAAAACTTATGGAGGGACTTGAAGCTCTGAGTTGCCAAGCGACAGCCTCAAAATCTTAATGATTTAGAGATGATCTGCAAAGAGGAGTGGAGCAAAATTCCTCCTGACATGTGTGCAAACCTCATCATCAACTGCTTTTTGCCAACAAGGGTTTTGCCACCAAGGGATCAAATACTTATTTTCTTCACTGTATACTCAGCAGTAATGGATGTATTGCTATTGAAATAATGCAAATTTTTTTTTTTTTTTTCACAGATATGCCTACTTGGAAAAGTTTATGACCTTTCAAATGTCTCTCAGAAGAGAGGATGTCTGGCTACCACTCATGTCTTACAGAAACTCTTTATTAGCTGGGGGAGATGATGACACGATGTCTGTTATGAGTGGAATGAGTGGCAGGGGTTCTTCAGTAAGGAGTAAGAAGGCAAAACCTGCTACAGGCAAGCGGAAAATACCAGAAGGTACTTGGCAACTACAAAGTCTTTGAAGTTCTGCTGTTTTAAAACTATTATGTTTTTAAATGTGCAAGTATATATGTTTTATCTTAGCGGAAGAGAGTAGTAGCAGTGATGGCATGTGGCTAAACCGGGAACAGACAATGACTACACCAGTCATGATGCAAACTCCACAACTAACATCCACCATCATGAGAGAACCCAAAAGGTTACGGCCAGAAGAAAGTTACATGCCAGTTTACCCCATGCAGCCAGAACATCACCACCCTGCCATGGATTATAAGTAAGTGTTTGTGGCCACATTCCTACAGCCATGTAGAGATTTTGTTCTTCTGGATTTATATTATTATGACGCAAGACTGATGCTAACATTATTACGTCTGAAATTGTGCTCAGTACACAGGTAACGTGGATGCTTGCCCAGCGACAGCAAGAAGAAGTAGCAAGACAACAACAAGAGAGAGCCGCAATGAACTATGTGAAGCTGCGGACTAATCTGCAGCAAGCCATGTAAGAAACATAGCTCACTTGCCTAACCCAGTTCTGCAGAAGTATACACTCTTATCAGTTTTGGACATTGTAGTGCACCAGTGGGTGGCAGGGGGCACAGCTGTGCCTGTGCTGTCATTAGCAGATGCTAACTGTAATTTATAGGCAAAATCCCCGCGGCCAGAATTGGAGAGCTGTCACCCCAGGGGCACCCTGTGTCTTAATGGCAAGAAACAACCTGGGCCGTTGCGAATGGGCCTATTAAGCCCTGCAGTCTTTACTGCCTAAAATTAGAAAACCATAAAAATAGCTATGGCAGTATTGTCCCTCCCCCTCAGAGGAATGTGTCCTAAAATGTCAAATATCACATTTTCTAATTGAGATTAGTTTTCAACAGTCTCATTATCCTCACAGCCTGGATTACAATCACTGAAATCCCGTATACTTGGTCACAGCTCGCCTCCTCACCCCTCCTGCACAACAATCTGCAGAGATCACAGAGCATGCCTAGATGATTTTGCCGTACAAGTCAATTAGTCAATGCAATCTTTAATCATAAATTTCAATTAGATTAGAAAAAAATATTTATCCTTATTTAGTTAAAATTGTATGCAAATAGCCTCTTCAGAGAGGAGACTGACTTGAACTGTAGTACCACGAAATTCACGTCATGGCTTTTCCTTTATAAAGACGGCGTAACCCTGGGTTAATGGAAGATGATGAAGAACCAATCGTTGAAGATGTAATGATGTCATCTGAAGGCCGAATTGAGGATCTTAATGAGGGCATGGACTTTGACACAATGGACATAGACTTAGTAAGTTAGATTTATGGGTGTAGACATTTTTTGGTTGAAGGATGTGTATATTATTTTGCTATTATTCTAGCCAGCATAGTTTTGTCCATATAGTTATGTTTGGTTAGAACAATGAATGAAAATTTAATCTCCAATTAGTTTCTATAGGGGTTGTCCAGGACTGTCAACATCGCAGTCCTAGACAAGACCATTAATTTTGGGATGGTTGGAAAGGGACATGGCAATAAGTAATACCAACTTTCCTTCCAATTAGAGCATTTCAGGATGGGCTTTCAATGTCTGTATCTGTTAGGGTCTGAGAGCACCCGTAGAAATGACCAATATATATGTGTTTGTTTGAAGATTCGCCCCCAAAAGGTTTTTAGACTTTTTCATTTGCACGCCTTGCTGTGATAGTAAATGTAGAAAAGTAGAGATTTCCCACTACTTGATGCACTGTTAGGGCAAGGTAATTGCACAGGCATTGCCAGAGCGTGCCCATCTAATCACTGACCTTGTGGCACTGTAACCTCCTTAACCTGACTGGGCAGGTGCATGTTAGTATTTCTATATACAGTACAGACCTAAAGTTTGGACACACCTTCTCATTTAAAGATTTTTCTGCATTTTCATGACTATGAAAATTGTACATTCACACTGAAGGCATCAAAACTATGAATTAACACATGTGGAATTATATACTTAACAAAAAAAGTGTGAAACAACTGAAAATATGTCTTATATTCTAGGTTCTTTAAAGTAGCCACCTTTTGCTTTGATGACTGCTTCACACACCCTTGCATTCTCTTGATGAGCTTCAAGAGGTAGTCACCGGGAATGGTCTTCCAACAATCTGAAAGGGAGATGCTTGGCACTTGTTGGCCCTTTTGCCTTCACTCTGCGGTCCAGCTCACCCCAAACCATCTCTATTGGGTTCATGTCTGGTGACTGTGGAGGCCAGGTGATCTGACGTAGCACCCCATTACTCTCCTTCTTGGTCAAATAGCCCTTACACAGCCTGGAGGTGTGTTTGGGGTCATTGTCCTGTTGAAAAAGAAATGATGGTCCAACTAAACGCAAACTGGATGGAATAGCATGCCACTGCAAGATGCTGTGGTAGCCATGCTGGTTCAGTATGCCTTCAATTTTGAATAAATCCCCAACAGTGTCACCAGCAAAGCACCCCCACACCATCACACCTCCTCCATGCTTCACGGTGGGAACCAGGCATGTAGAGTCCATCCGTTCACCTTTTCTGCGTCGCACAAAGACACGGTGGTCGGAACCAAAGATCTCAAATTTAGACTCATCAGACCAAAGCTCAGATTTCCACAGGTCTAATGTCCATTCCTTGTGTTCTTTAGCCCAAACAAGTCTGTTCTGCTTGTTGACTGTCCTTAGCAGTGGTTTCCTAGCAGCTATTTTACCATGAAGGCCTGCTGCACAAAGTCTCCTCTTAACAGTTGTTGTAGAGATGTGTCTGCTGCTAGAACTCTGTGTGGCATTGACCTGGTCTCTAATCTGAGCTGCTGTTAACCTGTGATTTCTGAGGCTGGTGACTCGGATGAACTTATCCTCAGAAGCAGAGGTGACTCTTGGTCTTCCTTTCCTGGGGCGGTCTTCATGTAAGCCAGTTTCTTTGGAGCGCTTGATGGTTTTTGCCACTGCACTTGGGGACACTTTCAAAGTTTTCCCAATTTTTCAGACTGACTGACCTTCATTTCTTAAAGTAATGATGGCCACTTGTGTTTCTTTACTTAGCTGCTTTTTTCTTGCCATAATATAAATTCTAACAGTCTATTCGGTAGGACTATCAGCTGTGTATCCACCAGACTTCTGCACAACACAACTGATGGTCCCAACCCCATTTAGGAGGCAAGAAATCCCACTTATTAAACCTGACAGGGCACACCTGTGAAGTGAAAACCATTCCCGGTGACTACCTCTTGAAGCTCATCAAGAGAATGCCAAAAGTGTGCAAAGCGGTCATCAAAGCAAAAGGTGGCTACTTTGAAGAACCTAGACTATATGACATATTTTCAGTTGTTTCACACTTTTCTGCTAAGTATATAATTCCACATGTGTTAATTCATGGTTTTGATGCCTTCAGTGTGAATTTACAATTGTCATAATCATGAAAATACAGAAAAATCTTTAAATGAGAAGGTGTGTCCAAACTTTTGGTCTGTACTGTACATGCACAGTTTTTGATAGTAAATTGTAAGAGAAAAAAAAATAAAATTAATAAAAAGCATTAGTAAAAAATATAAACTAAAAAAAATAATCTCCACAATGCAAAGTACCATTTAGAATCTTTATAGATGTCACCCGCAGTATAATTGTTGCCTCACTCGATAAAATAAGTTTTAGCTCCATAGTTGTAATACACACTGTAGAAAAAACAATATATTTTTTAGGGGTTTTTTTTTCCATGTTCTCCCTCCTCACTTATTGATGGGTCATCAGTAAACTGATGTTGAAAAAAAAAAAATATTGCAGCCTATTTCTGAAGTACAAAGATGAGTCATATGAGATCTATCATTGCAGAGTATATTTCATGTAATTGTAGTTTTTTAGGAAAATGCTTATTCTACTTGCTTTTTCTTTCCTTTAGCCGCCATCTAAAAACAGACGAGAGAGAACAGAGCTGAAGCCTGATTACTTTGATCCTGCTTCAATCATGGATGAATCTGTAAGCTTAAAATACATAATCCCTGCCATTCTAAAAATAATGAAATAAATGTGCTTTGTAAGTGAATGACACGCTCTTCATTCTGGGTATACCCAATGACAACTACCTAGCGAATGAAGTAGGGTTATACACAATCTGTTTAGCAAACCTTGTAGCCAATCATGTACAGCAATGTATTGTCGTTGTATATTTTGTATCCGTAATTGCTAACCACAAAACTTTATTCTGTAGTGCAAATTTTTATTTTTTTAGGATTTGACTGTTATATAATGTTGTTCTGCTGTAACAGACTGGTCCGAACAGGGTTGGCTAATGCTCGGAAGCTGCACATCTCACTACAGCCCTTAGGGCTCATTCCGATTTCATCAGTTTGGTCACATTTTCATCAGTTTTTCTCAGATGGAGGAAAAAAAAAAAGTTTCTCCAGCTTCTATCAAAAACTCTGCAAAATGGACAGCACATGGATGGCATCAGACTGTCTGAATTTTTTTTTTGTCACTGATCATTCGACTTGCATTGGCGATTTTGAGTCAACACTCTGATCAATTTTGGAGAAATCTCCATACTTCTTTTTTTGCTAGGGATTTATGATCACCAAAGAGGGAACCCCCTTACATTCTTTTGCCAGGTGCAGAATCCAAGGCATCTTTTTTTGCCCTGAGCCTTTCTTTATGTAATGCTGGGGAAATCTTTGCTTAGTGTAACTAGTCAACTGTTCACTTTATTGAAAACGTAACTGCACTTTTGGAAAATGCATCAGAAGTACTATCTCAAATTTTTTTTTTTTTTTTTTTTAATTTTATGCCATGTGGGTAGAGCTTATCAGGAAGAGTGAGGCCAACAAGTGCCCATCAGATCTACTATACTTTGCTATTAATTTCCACAATAGTTTGTGCCAGACTAAACTGGTATAGATTTTAATTTATGGGGAACATGCAGCCCAAATTTGGTGCGTCTTATTTCAACCAGCTTCCGGTTATACCTATGAAATTCCAGTTTTAGCAAATTTCCCCCATAGTCTCAAAGGAGAGCAACATTTGCCTGAGCCAATCTGTCGCCACATTTTAGTGACTGCTGTGGATCTCAGCCCCAGATCCCCTGCGTGTTCCAAAAGTTTTCTGAAAGTGCAGTGACACCTACTTTGGTGGTCCAGGATTTATGCCCCACTGATGCCACCTTCTTACATGTCTCAGTGACACACAAAAAGTTGACCTCAAAACATGGATGCAGATGGTGTGAGCTTGTGTGAGGCCAGTTCTGTCTTCATTTGACTAGGAAAGTATCTGTGTGAAGTAGTTTTTTTATTATTATTTTATGGGCTTTACCTAAAATGTTACCTATTATAAATGCATATTAAGAATCTCTACAAATACATTGAGCTGCTTTACACAAGAAAAGTTTGTTAAACCACTTCACGTAAAATAGCGCATGTTTTTCCCAAGTTTGTAAGTGAAAAGACTTGCAGATGCCGTCATTCACTAAAATAGACAGATGATGGCAGCAGAGCACATCTTCACAGATATAGATTTCTTCATAACATTTCATTATTATTATTTTTTTTTTTACTTTAGTGCTATCATTTTCACACACACCAACGTAAAGCCTCTTTTTTATGTTTTAGTTTTCCATTTCTATCTATCTACATTTTTACATACTCCTAACCTCCATTTGTTTTTTTTTCTTCTCTCTAGGTTCTTGGGGTATCAATGTTTTAATACCAGTTCATCTATCAACTCTGTGGTGAAGTTTTTTTTTTTTTTTTTTTTTTTTTTATTAAATGGAAGAGAAAGTTTTTAATGACAGATTTGTGGTAGATAAAAATGAAATTCTGTACAAAATTTTCTCTAAGGAGAATTTGATATGCTTACCAAGATTAAGTGCATTGAGGGGCAGTTTTTGAATGCCTGAAAAAAATAAAAAATAAAAAAAAAATAAAGGACAAGTAAACCGTTTGCAAATAAGCTACAATGTATAATTTTGGAAAATAAATCTTTTATTTATATATATTTAGGTCATTCAATTATAATGCCCTGTCATTTTTTATTTTTTTTCCTTGTTTTTTTTTTTGTTGATTTAAGGGGGAAAAAAAAAACTCCGCCAGTGAATGGTGTTGATCTTTTTACCACTGAGGATACTGGAGTTTTTTCACTATGATCTGCAATGGTTACAGATCATTTTCCTTCATATTTTGAACATCATGACATTTTTAATGGGTACTCAAGGTGTTGCGAACATTTTTTAAATTTTTTTTTTTTTTTTTTTTACTTTTGTTCGAAATGTATATGCCCATTTTTTTTTTAAAAATACTGTGTTAATGGAAAGGAGCCTTAGTGAAGCCTTTTTCAGATCTTTTCTTTTGAGGGTTAACTGCCCGAAGGTATTGAAACCATAACCATGCTTTCTCATTAACCAACCTAAAAGTTTTGCTTGTCCTTTTTAAGAAACCTGTAATGTCGTGAAAATCCTTCCAGTAGTGCCACTGTATTTTGTCTCCAAATAAAAAGAAGCTTATTGTAGTATGTTTGCAGAAAAAAAAAAAGAAAAAAAAAAAAAAACTTTAAACAAATTATACAGCTTATTAGAGTGTGGGAATAGGGTTCTAAATTTTAAATAAAATTATATATATATATATAAATTGGTGCTGATTTTATAATTGCGCAGTTTGTTTAGTTTTTTCTTACTTTTAAATTCCAAGTAAAAAAAAAAAAATGAGGTTTCAGAAATATATTGAAAGTTTTAACAATGTTTAAAATAGTTGAAGCGTGAATATTCGCTTTAAAAATGATTTTTAAATTTGTATTTTATATTGTTTTATCTATTTGTCTTTGCAAGCAGTCTTCAGGTTAAGTATACTTCCAGCAGGTTACAGTACATTTCTTCTGTTTTTTACATTTAGTTTTAAGAACACTTGGCTTTATTCTATGAAAGCTTCGTTCCACACATCATCCTTAGTTCACAACTAATAGTTCAATATTCACCATCTGACATCAACTCATTTTGCCAGGCTTAGGCAGCTAGACATTAAAGTAAATTTTAACTTATATTTCATGTGTATATTTTTGTCAGTTGTCTTTTCATTTTTTTTCTGAAGTTTTAAAAAATCATTCCATGCCTTACGCTTGCAATACACAAACTTCTCTTGTGTACAAAAAATAAAAAAGAATTTTAAAAATGCTGTTTAAATAAAGAAAAAATGTAACAATCACATTTAGGCTGTGGTAGCCAAAAACCATAAATTATCTAGAGAATTTAAAATATAATTTTTTTTTTGAACATCCTAGTTGTAACACAGAACCTGAAATGTCTACATAAGTACTCAGTGTCTGAAATGACTGCCTCCCCTACCGTCACACCACTGCATTTATTAGAACTGCTGAAAAGACTATGTATATACCATTTTAAAGTTCATTTGATTTCTTTCTAACTCTGAGCAGAGTATATCTTTGTGAAAGCAGTTCCTACAGCTTTGTTTTCAACCAGCTAAAATGTTTTATATATTTACCTAACCTGTTGTCCTCCACATTCTATTGTCCTCTGTACCGTTTTCTGATTTGTATTTATGTCTTGAGACAGTAACTTTTTGAATAAAAATAAACCTACAGTATATCAAGTTTAATTCTATTTAATTGTATGTATTACAAGTGCAGTATTTCATTTACATGAAGCATGATTTTATTTTGGTATATTTTATTCAAGTGGAATTTAAAAAAAAAATTTTTGGAAGGGTCCTGCTACATGGGCTTTTCCACTCTTCTGTGGGAAGCAAGTAGTCTACAATTCGATTCTGCCTTCCTGTGTGCATTAGGGGGTATTCTAAACTATTAATACCTGGGCACACAGATGCTGAATACCGATCACCTTTTCATTTTAAAATAAAAGTGAAAGGTTTCCTTTAAACATTCACTTAAGAGATTTTTCTTAGGATAGGTGGCTCAGTGGTTAACACTGCTGCTTTGCCATGTTGGGTCCTGGGTTCTAATCAGAGCTGTGGAGTCGATAAGCCAAAACTCCTGACTCGTCAATTTTTCTGACTCTGACTCCCTCATACATGGCTCATATTTAAGTGATGGTAGAAAAATGGTAACAGGCTTTTAATCACCATTATGATACAATAATCAGGCTATTTAGAAGATAGAATATGAAATCTATTTATTGGAATACAACTTTAGAACAAAAAAAACTTGAATAAATTGTGAATATGCAATACACTATGCGGTAACTGGGATTAAACAGTTTTCAGCAAAAACGTACTAAATAACATTTGTGCAGTCTATGAATGTGTTCTGAGAAATGGTATCGCCTCCATCAGATCCTCCTTTATAGATGACCTCAAATCTGACCGAATTTAAGTCTAGAGAACAATCTCTCTACACTAACTTGGGTTGGTGGCAAAGCAGTAACCACATGGGCAACATCTCTTAACAATTTCAGGGTATAAAGGAATTGCCTCGTGCACAGTCACTTTTGATGAACGGTTGAACTCTTCTACTTCTTTGTGAGCAAGTGAAACATTTTGCTGAAATATGGTCAATCTGTTTTCTATGGAAGTGGAATCTTTTTCCCTGCAGGAACGCTTTGCCTGCTCCATGTTGTCCAAATACTTTTCAAAATGAAACTCCTCATCTGATGAGGCTGAAGATAATGGTAGCTATAGCACTGGCAAGACCCAAGTTCTCTTGCTCTTGTAAGTCCTGTAGCCCACTTATCCTATCTCCTACTTCAGTCAGAGCTTCTTTTCCTTTAGTAAGCTGTTGATCATCCAGCAATATACAATGACTCGGGTCCACTTAAACAGCTGACAGAAGAATTTTATTTTCTAATACCAGTGTCTCTCTCCTTTTCATTAAAGCAGCAATGCCATCTGCGATTAAATCTCCTGTTTGAGACAGGCAAAACAACTAGTTCTTCCACTCCTTTATAAAAATGGCTGGAGTTAAATCCCGAGCTAGAAATTCTTTAGTCTCTGTGAATGGGTGGTGAAGCAATTCCTTCAATTCAGCCACTTGTGTACAATGACCTTCATTTAGTGTTACCTGAAGGTTGGCCATATCTGCAAGAAAGGGTTTCAGTTCTATCACTCAAACATTAAATAGGTGCTGCCCCACCGAGTGGCTTACACCACAATTGCCCCTTTTCCATCACGTCTCTTCAAGATGGAATCAATTTTAGGGGTTCTGGCAGCATTAGCCAATTTCCTCACTTTGCCAATCAGTTCCAGCAAGTCCCTCTTGCAGACTATCTCTTATTGCCAGTGGCAGCGTTTGCACGATACAGCGCATGTGATGAATATGAGAAAGCTTTGAGGCAGCTTTAACAAGATTGTCTAATTGTAAAGTATAATTTTACCGTTCTTCTGTAGCAATATCTGTCTGTTCCTACGAGGCTATGGCCTACCATCTCAAACATACTGAATCCAAAGTTTTCTTGTAGCCACTGTTCACCTTCATTATTCTCATTCATCTGTTTAATTGCACTTATCATGTTTGAATCATTGTCAGTTACAATAGCAAGGACCTGTTCTTTATTTCAGAATCTTCCAGAACTTTTTCCACTAAGGCCTGGAGAAACTGGCTAGTGTGGTGCTTTTGTATCTTTTACTGCCAATGTGTCACGCACGCGCCCAGACTGGTTGGCGCGGGCATACGGGGGTGTGGCCCCACTGGACCACAGACCAAACTTCCCTGGAAGGGGCGTAACTAAGTAGCTTCCTAGGTGTTCGCTGGAGCCTCTGATGGTGAGGTCAGACTTGTGCAATAGGAAGCTACCAGGTGCCACTCCAGGGTGATGTCTGGCTGTGGCTGCTGATCCCACTAAGGAACGGAGCGGGCACGGCTGCCACTCTGGCTGACAGGCGGGCACGGCTGGGACACAGGCAGGCAGACGGGTACAACAGAGACACTGGCGGACACGGCTGGCTCTCTGGTAGGCAGGCGGGTACGGCTGGAACATAGGAAGAACCGATAGGGACCGGTCTGCAGGCAGGTATGTGAAACAGGTTGGAACCTGTTGAGACAGGAGGACTAAGTAACAAGTAGAGAAAGACCGCAAGAGCGGATGCAGAGCGAAAGCACAAGAGCTAGAACCAAGAACAGAAACGCAGGAGGCCGAGTACGAGTAAAAGGTGGAGCAAAGAGAAAGAGAAGGCGGAGCAAAAAGAAGAGGAGAAGGCAGAGCCAAGAGCGGAGACGCTGGAGGCGGAGCCAAGAGCGGAGACGCTGGAGGCGGAGCCAAGAGCGGAGACGCTGGAGGCGGAGCCAAGAGCGGAGACGCTGGAGGCGGAGCCAAGAACGGAGACGCTGGAGGCGGAGCCAAGAGCGGAGACGCTGGAGGCGGAGCCAAGAGCGGAGACACTGGAGGCGGAGCCAAGAGCGGAGACAAGAGCGGAGACGGAGCCAGATAGAACCGCAAAGAGCGGAGCCACAGAGCAAAGCCAGAGAGTGCAAAGCAAGGTCTGAGTGCAGAGCTGAGAGCAAAGCCACAGAGTGTAAAGCAAGGTCAGAGTGCAGAGCAAAGTTACAGAGCGCAGAGCTGAGGGAAAAGCTGAGAGACACAGAAGCACAGGTTGTGGTAGAACTGAGCAAAGAGAAGCAGAGCCACAGACAGTGGCAAACAGAGCAGAAAAGGCAAACCAAGACAGATATAAACAGACAGTGGAAAAGGACTAGACTAAGACAGTCAGGAACGAGACAAGACACAGAGACATAGACACAAGCCAGGGTATGATGCCCCTCTGGGTGGCAGACATAGGCCAGGGTACGAAGCCCCGCTGGGTGGCTACACAAGACAGAGACCAGGGTACAACTCCCCCCTGGGTGGCAGACAAGAGAGAGTAAACGAGACAGGACCTGGCACCTCAGCAGCTAAGAACTGACTGAGGGAGTAAGTTGCACAGGCCCAGACCACAGGGTGGAGCTGCACTATATACAGGAGGCCTCTAGGTAATTGGTCAGGAACTGATTAGACAGATGCACCTGATTCCTATAAGAACCAGAGAGTTCAGGTGCCGGCCCCCTATACACATAGCCATGAAGCATGCACAGAGCAGAGACACAGAACATGGAGCTGGCATGAAACAGAAACCACATCATGGCCTGGAGCAGTGGGTAAGATTGTGTGAGAGATGTGAGGCCATGCTGTGATGCCAGCAGAGTTGTTACACAGTGTCTTGGTAACAATTTTTTTTTGTCACAAACAAATCAAACGTTGTTGGCAAAATAGTTTACTCTGTGACGTGTACAGGCATCCATCATAAGAAATGTCAAAACGTCCCTTGAGTCTTTTTAAGATCTTTCTTGTGGTTAAGGGTTTTTTCAATCACTAATTTTCTAATAATTTCTCTTTCCAGACAATCCCAAGTTTGTGGGCTATTTCTCCATTAAGAGATATAAAAGATGGTCGTGCGAATGATAATGGCACACAGTCCTTCACAACAAGCTCTGAGCAGTCTTTTAAACATGTTTGCTGTAATTGTTATAGTAACTTTTTCACTTATGAAATATCTTGTAACTGATGTTTGAGATGCTCTTTCCTCCTCCTTTGCATGGTGGGAAGTGCTGGGCACTGGTTCTGTAGTGTGGCTGTGCTCTTTCTCAGTCACAGCTTTGAAAAAGTTTGGGTGTAAGCATTTTCAATGTCTTTTTAGATCGGAAGCTCTCGTAGGAGCATTTTTATGCAGTGATTTTTAGCTCACAGAATTTGTTTTCATCTGCGTCACTTGTCATACACGGACACAATATTTTTTATGTTGAGTTAATGTGTTAATGTGATATGCTCAAATGCAGCTGACTTCATAGAAAGCTTCTTAGGCATTTTGAAATTCTATAAATTCACTCTTAATAAAAATGTCCTATAAAAAAGGGCATATTGTAAATCCTGCAAGTATAGGGAATAATATATAATTTTGGATAGAAATAAAACAAACTTTGCATACATCAATAGTACAGATGATGACAAATAAAAAGTTTGTAATATGTTATTAGCGTTACTCTGAACTTTCAATATCAGGCTTTACTCGGGGTACAGCTCACTAAATGTATCACATCATAATGCTTCACAGTCTATTAAGATGGGAGGAGGGAGAGAGCAAGTTTGGGCTGAATCATATTCCAGGAAGAAACTGAAACTGCTAGCAGAGCTAATAACATGAAGCAACTAACCTCTCCAAAATCTCCAAACATGAGCTCACAAGAAAAGCAAGCTAAAAGCATGCAGAGAAAATACACTGGACTATTACAGGGCTGCAGGCATTCCTTATTAGCGCCTTTTTTGCTCTGATCTGTAGAGTAGGATCTTTACTACTGAGCATGTACATAAAGTACAGCACAGATTCATCTCCACTAAAAGCAGAGATCCTTAGATCAGGAATAGAACAGACATTTATAGGATATTTCATAACTTTCCCAAATGTTTATGAAAAAAATATTCATCACAAACTGCATTGAACTACTGTACCCAATTTATTGTATATTTTCAGAGTTGGTCCATTTTTGACTGACTCAGACTCCACAGCCAGGAAGTTCCATGACAGGGCGAGATCCAAGACTCCATCTTGGATCAGGGCAAGCAGACACCAGAAAAGTCCGGAATCCTTACACTGTGATATAAGGGTGAGGTTGTGGAAGACCTTTTCATGTCACAGTTCATACACCGTGGTGGTATGACAGAGCAGAGCAACATGACACAAGTTAGCAATACTGCATCAGAAAGGTCTCTGCAAGACCAAGGTTTCAAAGCAGACTCTGTATTCAAGATGTGAAAAAACTCCAAGAAACGGGCAACGTTGAGGACTTTAGTCATCGACATCAGCCAAGAAAATTTAGTGCAAAAGATGATGGACACATGCTGATGGACAAAGGTAACTTTACTTTTTGACATATTGCAGAATATAGAATCAGAAATTAACTTATTGATAAATTACATTTCCATGTTAAAAAAAAGAAACAAACAGAAAAAATGTGCAGGCAAATAACTGAATCAAAAATACGCCTACATTTATTGCTGCTTAAAATCTGTTAAACACTTCTCAGAAAATAATATAATATCCTTAAGGTCATCAATGAAAAAGTACTGGACAACCTCCTTAATTATAAATGTAAACCTGCAATACTTACATCAGCCACTCAAGAGCAGTGTAAGAACACAAGTGCTTACTAATACTAAGACATCCCCAGTTTTACAAAAGTTGGATCGCATTGTAAAATGTTAAGGACACAAGAATGCAATTATTTAGAAATCTCTTAACTATCTTTTGTGCACATTAGAACACGTTAGAAGTTGAACAATAGACATGTTTCTATTTCAATTGAAAAAAATAACTAATTCTAAAATGAATGGCAGAAACGCATGTCAAAAAAGTTGGGCAGGGTTAACTAATGGCTTTAACCCCTTTACCCCCAAGGGTGGTTTGCACGTTATGGACCGGGCCAATTTTTACAATTCTGACCACTGTCCCTTTATGAGGTTATAACTCTGGCACGCTTCAACGGATCCCAGGGATTCTGACATTGTTTTCTCGTGACATATTGTACTTCATGATAGTGGTAAAATTTCTTTGATATTACCTGCGTTTATTTGTGAAAAAAACTGAAATTTGGCGAAAATTTTGAAAATTTCGCAATTTTCCAACTTTGAATTTTTATGCAATTAAATCAGAGATATGTCACACAAAATACTCAATAAGTAACATTTCCCACATGTCTACTTTACATCAGCACAATTTTGGAACCAAAATTTTTTTTTGTTAGGGAGTTATAAGGGTTAAAATTTGACCAGCAATTTCTCATTTTTCCAACACCATTTTATTTTAGGGACCACATCTCATTTGAAGTCATTTTGAGGGGTCTATATGATAGAAAATACCCAAGTGTGACACCATTCTAAAAACTGCAACCCTCAAGGTGCTCAAAACCACATTCAAGAAGTTTATTAACCCTTCAGGTGTTTCACAGGAATTTTTGGAATGTTTAAATAAAAATGAACATTTAACTTTTTCACAAAAAATTTACTTCAGCTCCAATTTGTTTTATTTTACCAAGTGTAACAGGAGAAAATGGACCCCAAACATATGCCGATACCCCACATGTGGAGGTAAACCACTGTTTGGGCGCATGACAGAGCTCGGAAGGGAAGGAGCGCCATTTGACTTTTCAATGCAAAATTGACTGGAATTGAGATGGGACGCCATGTTGCGTTTGGAGAGCCACTGATGTGCCTAAACATTGAAACCCCCCACAAGTGACACCATTTTGGAAAGTAGGACCCCCTAAGGAACTTATCTAGAGGTGTAGTGAGCACTTTGACCCACCAAGTGCTTCACAGAAGTTTATAATGCAGAACCGTAAAAATAAAAAATGATTTTTTCACAAAAATTATCTTTTCGCCCCCAATTTTTTATTTTCCCAATGGTAAGAGAAGAAATTGGACCAAAAAAGTTGTACAATTTGTCCTGAGTACGCTGATACCCCATATGTGGGAGTAAACCACTGGACGCATGGGAGAGCTCGGAAGGGAAGGAGCGCCATTTGACTTTTCAATGCAAAATTGACTGGAATTGAGATGGGACGCCATGTTGCATTTGGAGAGCCACTGATGTGCCTAAACATTGAAACCCCCCACAAGTGACACCATTTTGGAAAGTAGACCTCCTAAGGAACTTATCTAGACATGTGGTGAGCAATTTGACCCACCAAGTGCTTTACAGAAGTTTATAATGCAGAGCCGTAAAAATAAAACAAAAAAATTTTCCCACAAAAATTATTTTTTAGCCCCCAGTTTTGTATTTTTCCGAGGGTAACAGGAGAAATTGGACCCCAAAAGTTGTTGTCCAATTTGTCCTGAGTGCGCTGATACCCTATATGTGGGGGGGAACCACCGTTTGGGCGCATGGGAGGGCTCGGAAGGGAAGGAGCGCCATTTATAATGCAGACTTAGATGGAATGGTCTGCAGGCGTCACATTGCGTTTGCAGAGCCCCTAATGTACCTAAACAGTAGAAACCCCCACAAGTGACCCCATATTGGAAACTAGTCCCCCAAGGAACTTATCTAGATGTGTTGTGAGAACTTTGAGCCCTCAAGTGTTTCACTACAGTTTATAACGCAAAGCCGTGAAAATAAAAAACCTTTTTTTCCCTCAAAAATTTTTTAACCCCCAGTTTTGTATTTTCCCAAGGGTAACAGGAGAAATTGGACACCAAAAGTTGTTGTCCAATTTGTCCTGAGTACGCCGATACCCCATATGTTGGGGTAAACCCCTGTTTGGGCACACGGGAGAGCTCGGAAGGGAAGGAGCACTGTTTTACTTTTTCAACGCAGAATTGGCTGAAATTGAGATCGGACGCCATGTCGCGTTTGGAGAGCCCCTGATGTGCCTAAACAGTGGAAACCCCCCAATTATAACGGAAACCCTAATCCAAACACACCCCTAACCCCAACGGTAACCCTAACCACACCTCTAACCCAGACACACCCCTAATCCCAACCCTATTCCCAACCGTAAATGTAATCCAAACCCTAACTTTAGCCCCAACCCTAACTGTAGCCACCCTAGCCCTAACCCTAATGGGAAAATGAAAATAAATACATTTTTTTTTAATTTTTCCCTAACTAAGGGGGTGATGAAGGGGGGGGTTTGATTTACATTTATAGCGGGTTTTTTAGCGGATTTTTATGATTGGCAGCCGTCACACACTGAAAGACGGTTTTTATTGCAAAAAATATTTTTTGCGTTACCACATTTTGAGAGCTATAATTTTTCCATATTTGAGTCCACAGAGTCATGTGAGGTGTTGTTTTTTGCAGGACGAGTTGATGTTTTTATTGGTAACATTTTCGGGCACGTGACATTTTTTGATCGCTTTTTATTCCAATTTTTGTGAGGCAGAATGACCAAAAACCAGCTATTCATGAATTTCTTTTGGGGGAGGCGTTTATACCGTTCTGCGTTTGGTAAAATTGATAAAGCAGTTTTATTCTTCAGGTCAGTATGATTACAGCGATACCTCATTTATATCATTTTTTATGTTTTGGCGCTTTTATACGATAAAAACTATTTTATAGAAAAAATAATTCTAGAATCGCTTTATTCTGAGGACTATAATTTTTTAATTTTTTCGCTGATGTTGCTGTATGGCGGCTCGTTTTTTGCCGGACAAGATGACGTTTTCAGCGGTACCATGGTTATTTATATCCGTCTTTTTGATCGCGTGTTATTCCACTTTTTGTTCGGCGGTATGACAATAAAGCGTTTTTTGCCTCATTTTTTTTTTCTTACGGTGTTTACTGAAGGGGTTAACTAGTGGGACAGTTTTATAGGTTGGGTCGTTACGGACGCGGCAATACTAAATATGTGTACTTTTATTTATTTTTTTTATTTAGATAACGAAATGTATTTATGGGAATAATAATTGTTTTTTTCATTATTTAGGAATTTTTTTTTTACACGTGCAAAATTTTTTTTTTTAACTTTGTCCCAGGGGGGGACATTACAGATCGTTGATTTGACAGTTTGCACAGCACTCTGTCAGATCACCGATCTGTCAGAGCTATGCAGGCTTACCAAGTGCCTGCTCTGAGCAGGCACTTGGTAAGCCACTTCCCTCCCTGCAGGACCCGGATGCCGCGGCCATCTTGGATCCGGGCCTGCTACAGGGAGGGACGTAGGTAGACTCTCGCAGGAACGTGATCACATCGCGTTGCTGCGGGGGTCTCGGAAGCCCGCAGGGAGCCCCCTGCCTGCGCGACGCTTCCCTATACCGCCGGCACACTGCGATCATGTTTGATCGCAGTGTGCCGGGGGCGGTCCCTGACCGCTCCTGGCACATAGCGCCGGATGTCAGCTGCGATAGGCAGCTGACACTCGGCCGTGCTCCCCCCGAGAGCGCGGCCGATCGCCCTGGTCGTACTATTCCGTCCATGGGAATTAAGGCCCACCCCACATGGACAGAATAGTATGTCGGATGGCAGAAAGGGGTTAAAATTAAGTGGTACTAGTGAAAATTAGCTGGAAAGTCCTTTTCCAAGCAGGTCACATGAATGTGAAGAAAAAGTTCATGTTGGAGAGGCAGTCTCACCAATCTTTGTGTCTAAAAATTGTGGAAGAATTTGTTCCTCAATGTTTTTTTGTAAAGCCATATACAGTTAGGTCCAGAAATATTTGGACAGTGACAAGTTTTGACCTTTTTAGCCATTTACCAAAACATTCAACTTAGTTATATAATCAGTATGAGTTTAAAATGCAGACTCTCAGCCTTAATTTGAGGGTAATCTCATCCTAATTGGAGTAAGGGTTTAGGAATTACAGCTTTTTTAATAGGTAGTTGCCCCTTTTCAAAGGGATCAAAAGTAATTGTACAGATATTGTTCTTATTGCTGAGGGGCGGGCACTTCAGTGACCGTTCTGGTTAAGCAGCATTGTACTTCTGCAGACCCCTATGTGCTGCTGTGAGACATTCAGATTTAAGTGTGCTTGTTCTAAAGTCTACTCTATAACCTTTACATTTGCATACAGGGATAAGTGTCTTTCAAAAAGTTCAGCTGCTTGTGGGTGAAGTGAACAGTGAATAGGAGAACAACACAGGTTAAATACCCAGACTGAAAACTGGTGACTTTGCAGGACTGATAACAGCAGTTCCCGATCAGAAGCTGACAGGCAGGGGTGAGCAGCTGTCCAACTGCTCTTTAGATACTAATGTGTTGGAGAGAGATGGCTAGGATCTAGTGAGTTGACTCCTCAGCCTGGAATGTATCTACTGTGCATTGGATGGTTGATGGTTGGACTCCTTTGCAATAAATTCAAAATAATTCAAAACAAAAGCTTTCTGGGAGGAAAGCAACAGCGTTAGTTGCAAACTTGCTTATATTCATGCTAATTATACCAATTTCATAACATGAGAATTACCCTTTATTTGCTTATAAAATACCATTCATAACTTATACATGAATTCCATGCAGGCTGAATATGTTTATGTTTACATCACCAGAATTGAACACTTAGAAAGTGAGTGGACTCATGAGGCTCAAATTATTTGCTGATCACAGACTAAGATTGCCGTGGTAATCCCCTACTTGGACAACCTCTTCTTATGTGCCCAAATATAATAAGAAAAGCTTATACTCTGCTGTTCCAACGATGTCTGTTCTGATGCTTGGTTGACAGCGGCTGCAGCTTTCAGGTGCCTTAACAATCAGTGGCCGATGACTTGCTGGGTGTTTACCATCTCATCACAGCGGACATTCACTCTTGACTGAATATTTGCTAGCGCTGACTGCTGCGTCACAGGACCGGAGCAGCCAACGTCATGTAACCCACCAGGAGCAGCAGCGCTGGAACGGTGCCACTGCAGGAGGTGTGTACCCATTGTTTTTACATTCTATGGGGCACGATTTTTGCAGAGTTTGTAAACTAGTACCTATGTGAATACTTTTCGGCCCAATGATGACAGATGTATTCTGGGAGTGACACCTTTATTGGCTAACCAGAAAATATGTTTGCAAGCTTTCAGAGCACAGAGGCTCCTTCAGGCATGATTACAGATGGATTAATAAGAAAAAAGCACAATATTTAAAGAATAATACAGAATACAACAATACAGAATACAACAATACAGAAAAGTATTCACATCGATTTTTCTGGCTAACACGGTACCACAATACAATTTGTTATTGTACATCATAAACTAGTACCTAGTATCTTTTAGGGTATGTGCACACGCTGTGGATTTTGCTGCGGATCTGCAGCTGATTTGACTCTGCGGATCTGCAGCAGTTTTCCATGAGTTTTACAGTACCATGTAAATCTATGGAAAACAAAATCCGCAATGCCCATCCTGTGGAAAAAAAACGCGCGGAAACCCGGCGGTTTATATTCCGCAGCATGTCAATTCTTTGTGCGGATTCCGCAGCGGTTTACACCTGCTCCATAATAGGAATCTGCACAAAAACCGTGGCAAATCCGCAGTGCGATTTACCTGCGTATTTACCAAAATCAGTGCGGAAAAATCCACACACCATTCCACAGCGTGTGCACATACCCTTACAGTCACGAACAACTTCTTGCAACAGTATTTTTTTATGTGTTTTTTTTAAGATTACCCTTGCAGTAAATAAGAAAGCTTAGGGGAGCCTTTCTGTGAAACTGCAGTTTTATCAGCAAAAACTGTATAGAAATTAACGATTCTTTTAAAACTGATAGACTTGCTGTAATTCTGAAAGTCGGCATGCTTTGCAGCTGTATTAAAGGGATTGTCCAGGACAACTGTTTTTGAATGCTTCTGGTGTGCTGAATAAAATAAAAAATGAACCCTCACTGATAGTAATTCTCTGCTACAAGCGCTGTGTCCCTTGGTAATCCCATAACATTATGCCACGTGACTGCTGGATTTTATCAGAGACTGCTGGTTTGTTTTTTTACTGTCAGACGATGAAATGCTGCAGCGTTCCTAGGACTTCAGCAATGTTATTGATTGCTATGGAGATCTGAGCAGATTAGTGGCATTGGTCCTGAAGGGCATGTGCTTTTTCTAATTTTATTGAACATACTTGGGGCACCATTACTTCAAGGCCAGCCACTGTATCTCTGTAACCTATCAACGACACATACTATTGTCGTATAAACAATTTTACAATATTGCATGATGCAATAAAATATATAAGCATACACACTTATGCACAAACTTGTACGCACACATGCTGCAGATCAAATGCTCAGTAGATACAAACATCTACAGCACATGTATAAAGCACAACAAATGTTCACATAAACACATACAAAAATTTATTATTATAGCAACATTTATTCCATGACACTTTATATGTGAAAAGGGGTATGCATAACAAAAATGAAGTAGTAATAATCATGAATAATACAAGTCACCGACTGGTAAAGGAGGAGAAAGGACACTCTACAAGGGATGGGTGAGAATACAGTAGGTGAGGGTAAAGCTGGTCGTGCAGCGGTTTGGTGGAACGAGGGTTACTGCAGGTTATAGGCTTGTCGGAAGAAGCAGGTCTTCTGATTCCTTTAGAAGGTTTCCACGGTAGGCAAGAGTCTGATATGTTGGGGTATAGAGTCCCAGAGTACAGGGGGTGAACTGGGAAAATCTTGTATGCAATTGTGGGAAGAGGAGTAGAAAAGGAGATCTTGTGAGGATCGGAGGTTGCGTGTAGGTAAGTACCGGGAGCCGAGGTCACAGATTGAGGAGACAGGTTGTGGATGGCTTTGTGTGCCATGGTTGGGCTTTGAACTATAGTCTCTGGGCAATGGGAAGCCAGTGAAGGGATTGACAGGAGAGGCCGATTAATAGCGGGGGGACAGGTGGATTAGTCGGGAAGCATAGTTTTAGGATAGATTAAAAGGGTGCAAGAGTGGTAAGAGCAGGAGGTTGCAGTAGTCGAGGCAGGAGATGAGGACATGCACTAGTGTTTTTGCAGATTCTTAGTTAAATGGGTAGTCCGGTCAAAATCGATAAGTCTGCAGTCACTCTGTGTGATTGCCGACTTATGAATCCCCCAGCGCATGCACTGTGTGATGTGGGGATTTGCAATTTCAGACCCTGGACTGGGAAGGTATGTAGGAGTTATAAATACCCACGGTTAGGGGGCGCCACCTTGGCTCAATGGAAGTACATGGAGCTATGCTGCACCCTCTGGCTGGCAGTATGTATAACTCGTACATACCCTCCGATCCTGGGTTTTAAACTGGTGAACCCCCACAGTGCATGGTGTGTGTGGGGGGATTCAGACGTCTGCAGTCACTGTGTGTCTGCAGACTTTTCAGTATCGAACAGACAACGCCTTTAAGGAATGTATGGATCCAGGAAATATTTTTGACTTTGAGTTGGCAGGTCAGGGCTTAGGTACAGTATGTGGTTTGAAGGAGAGATCAGAGTCAAGGGTTACCCTGAGGTGGCGAGCTTGCGGGACTTGGAGTGTATGCATCCATTGACTTTAATGAATAGGGCCATTGGGGTTTTGAGTGAGATGGGGAAAAATGATTAATTCTGTTTTGAACATGTTAAGCTTTACAAATGTAGCAGAGAAAAAGTGTGAAATAGCGGACACTGTGGAATTCTGGTTACTAGGGAGGTGATATCGGGTCCATAGAGGTAGATTTGTGTGTCGTCAGCATAGATGTGATACAGAAAGCTGTGAGACTCCATGAGCTGTCCCAGGTCAAAGGTGTAGACGGAGAAGAGCAGAGGTCCTAGAACTGAAGGTTTGGGGACACTGATGGGGCAAGATGATGATGAGGAGAAGCTGGTGTGTGAGTGGGAGATGCTGAATGGTTCGGTCTGTTAGGTAGGAAGAGATCCAAGATTGGGCCAAGTAACTCACAGCACATACACTACACATACCTTAAATACACTTCATGCTGGAGTGAGCCGAAATATTCCACAACTGGAGCTGGAGCTTTCTCGGCTTCTCCTGCTTACAGCAGCACTTTCCCAGCAGTCACCTCTCTGCCCTCTCCTCTGCTGTGACTGTTATGATCCAGTGACCTAGGAACTGCATGAGAACTTTCACTGGAGAAAGTGGCCACTGTACTGACCGCAATCCTGAACTTAACACCGCAACTAGAAGTAGCCGTGGAGTGTACCTAACACACCTAGACACCTCGTCACAGCCGGAGAACTAAATACCCCTAAAGATGGAAATAGGAATACTATCTTGCCTCAGAGAAAATCCCCAAAGGATAGACAGCCCCCCACAAATATTGGCGGTGAGTCGGAGAGAAAAAAAACATACACAGGCAGAAAAACAGGATTAGCACAGGCGGCCACTCTAGCTAGATAGGACAGGATAGGACAAAGTTCTGTGCGGTCAGTATAAAGCCCTTCAAAACATCCACAACAGAATATACAAAAACTTCATCTACTAAAAGATGCAGGAGCGTATATCTGCAACTCCAGTGAATCCTACAATCAGAGCAGGAATAAAACTGAAACAAGCACACCGGCAGTGTGCCACAGAAACAAAAAAACCAAACACTTATCTTTGCTGAAATTGGCAGCGAGCAGGAGAAGCCAGAAAGTGATCCAACACTTCACAAGAAACATTGACAACTGGCAGGGACTAAAGAGTCCTGCACACCTAAATACCCCAGTCAGCCTTGCAATTAGCAGATGCACCTGTCCTATCCTGCAGTCCAGGCACAACTGCATTACCATCTACAACCACCGGAGGGAGCCCAAAAGCAGAATTCACAACAGTACCCCCCCCCCCCTTGAGGAGGGGTCACCGAACCCTCACCAGAGCCCCCAGGCCGATCAGGATGAGCCCGATGAAAGGTACGAACCAAATCAGCGGCATGGATATCAGAGGCAGAAACCCAAGAATTATCCTCCTGGCCATAACCCTTCCATTTGACAAGGTACTGAAGCTTCCGCCTCGAAAAACGAGAATCCAAAATCTTCTCAACAACATATTCCAACTCCCCATAGACCAACACAGGGGCCGGAGGATCAACAGAGGGAACAACGGGCTCCACATATTTCCGCACCAAAGATCTATGCAAGACATTATGAATAGCAAAAGAGGCCAGAAGCGCCAGGCGAAAGGACACCGGATTAATAATCTCAGAAATCCTATAAGGACCAATAAATCGAGGCTTAAACTTAGGGGAAGAAACCTTCATAGAAACATGACGGGAAGATAACCAAACCAGATCCCCAACCCGAAGCCGGGAACCAACACACCGACGACGGTTAGCAAAACATTGAGCCTCCTCCTGAGACAGCACCAAATTGTCCACCACATGAGCCCAAATCTGCTGCAACCTGTCGACCACAGAATCCACACCAGGAAGGTCAGAAGGCTCAACCTGCCCAGAAGAAAAACGAGGATGAAAACCAAAATTACAAAAAAAGGCGAAACCAAAGTAGCCGAACTAGCCCGATTATTAAGGGCAAACTCGGCCAATGGCAAAAAAGCCACCCAATAATCCTGATCAGCAGACACAAAGCATCTCAAATAGGTCTCCAAGGTCTGATTTATTCACTCAGTCTGGCCATTTGTCTGAGGATGAAATGCAGAAGAAAAAGACAAATCAATGCCCAGCTTGGCACAAAAGGCCCGCCAAAACCTAGAAACAAACTGGGAACCTCTGTCGGACACAATATTCTCCGGAATACCATGCAAACGGACCACATGCTGAAAAAACAACGGAACCAAATCAGAAGAAGAAGGCAATTTAGGCAAAGGCACCAAATGAACCATCTTAGAGAATCAGTCACAAACAACCCAGATAACCGACATCCTTTGGGAAACAGGAAGATCGGAAATAAAATCCATAGAAATATGTGTCCAGGGCCTCTCGGGGACCGGCAATGGCAAGAGAAACCCACTAGCACGGGAGCAACAAGGCTTGGCCCGCGCACAAGTCCCACAGGACTGCACAAAATACCGCACATCACGCGACAAAGAAGGCCACCAAAAGGACCTACCAACCAAGTCTCTGGTACCAAAAATACCAGGATGACCAGCCAACACAGAACAATGAACCTCAGAAATCACTCTACTAGTCCATCTGTCAGGAACAAACAGTTTCCCCACAGGACAACGGTCAGGTTTGTCAGCCTGAGATTTCTGAAGAACCCGTCGTAAATCAGGAGAAATGGCAGAAAGGACCACCCCTTCCTTCAAAATACCGACTGGTTCCAAAACCTCAGGAGAATCAGGCAAAAAACTCCTAGAGAGGGCATCAGCCTTAACAGTCTTAGTACCAGGAAGGTACGAGACCACAAAATCAAAACGAGAAAAAAAACAAGGACCATCGAGCCTGTCTAGGATTCAACTGTTTGGCAGACTCGAGGTAAATCAAATTCTTATGGTCGGTCAAGATCACAATACGGTGCTTAGCTCCCTCAAGCCAATGTCGCCACTCCTCAAACACCCACTTCATAGCCAACAACTCCCGATTGCCGACATCATAATTGCGTTCCGCAGGCGAAAATTTACGGGAAAAGAAGGCACACGGTTTCATCAAGGAACCAACAGGATCCCTCTGAGACCAAACGGCCCCTGCCCCAATCTCAGAAGCGTCAACCTCAACCTGAAATGGAAGAGAAACATCCGGCTGGCGCAACACTGGAGCAGAAGAAAAACGACGTTTAAGTTCTTGAAAGGCAGAGACAGCCGCAGAGGGCCAATTCGCCACATCAGCGCCCTTCTTAGTCAAATCAGTCAAGGGTTTAATCATGCTGGAAAAATTAGCAATGAAACGGCGATAAAAATTAGCGAAACCCAAAAATTTCTGAAGGCTCTTCACAGATGTGGGATAAATCCAATCATGAATGGCCTGAACCTTAACCGGATCCATCTCAACAGATGAGGGAGAAAAAATAAAGCCCAAAAAGGAAACCTTCTGCACCCCAAAAAGACACTTAGACCCTTTCACAAACAAGGCATTGTCACGAAGGATCTGAAATACCATCCTGACCTGCTGCACATTAGACTCCCAATCATCGGAAAAAATCAAAATATCGTCCAAATAAATGATCAAGAATTTATCAAGATAACTCAGGAAGATATCATGCATGAAGGACTGAAAACCAGATGGAGCATTAGAGAGTCCGAATGGCATCACAAGGTATTCAAAATGGCCTTTGAGCGTGTTAAACGCAGTTTTCCATTCATCACCCTGCTTTATACGAACAAGATTATAAGCCCCCCGAAGGTCAATCTTGGTAAACCAACTAGCTCCCTTAATCCTAGCAAACAAATCAGAACGCAATGGCAAGGGGTATTGAAACTTGACCGTGATCTTATTTAAGAGGCGATAATCAATACAGGGTCTCAAAGAACCATCTTTTTTAGCAACAAAAAACCCTGCTCCCAATGGTGAAGAAGATGGACGAATATGCCCCTTCTCCAAAGACTCCTTAATATAACTCCGCATGGCGGTATGTTCAGGTACAGAAAGGTTGAAAAGTCGACCCTTAGGAAACTTACAGCCTGGAATCAAATGAATAGCACAATCGCAGTCCCTGTGCGGTGGAAGGAAACTGGACTTAGGCTCATCGAATACATCCTGAAAATCAGACAAAAACTCCGGAATTTCAGAAGAGGGAGAAGGGGCGATTGACATCAGAGGAACATCATTATGAACCCCCTGACAACCCCAACTAGTTACAGACATGGACTTCCAATCCAAAACAGGATTATGGACCTGCAACCATGGTAAACCCAGCACGACAGCATCATGCAAATTATGCAACACGAGAAATCGACAATCTTCCTGGTGGGCTGGCGCCATGCGCATGGTCACCTGTATCCAAAACTGGGGCTTATTTTTAGCTAAGGGTGTAGCATCAATGCCCCTTAAAGGAATAGGATTCTGCAAAGGCTGCAAGGGAAAACCACAACGCCTAGCAAAGTCAAAGTCCATCAAATTCAAGGCGGTGCCTGAATCCACAAACGCCATGACAGAAAATGACGACAATGAGCAGATCAAGGACACAGATAACAGAAATTTAGGTTGTACAGTACTGATGGTAAATGAACTGGCGATCCTTTTTGTCCGCTTAGGGCAGACAGAAATGACATGAGAAGCGTCACCACAATAAAAACACAACCTGTTGAGACGTCTGAAACCTTGTCGTTCCGTTTTAGACAGAATCCTATCACACTGCATTGGCTCAGGAATTTGCTCTGAGGATAACGCCATAGCGCGCACAGTTCTGCGTTCCCGCAAGCGCCGGTCAATCTGAATGGCCAAAGACATAGAATCACTCAGATTGGAGGGTGTGGGAAACCCCACCATAACATCCTTAACGGATTCAGAAAGACCCTTTCTGAAAATTGCCGCCAAAGCATCATCATTCCATTTAGTCAGCACAGACCATTTTCTGAATTTCTGACAATACAATTCAGCCATCTCATGCCCCTGAGATAGGGCCAATAAGGTCTTCTCAGCTTGATCCACAGAATTAGGCTCATCATAAATAACCCCAATGCTTGAAAGAAAGAATCAACATTAAGCAAAGCAGGATTTCCAGATTCCAGGGAAAATGCCCAATCCTGTGGGTCACCACGCAGCAGGGATATGATGATTTTAACCTGCTGAATGGAATCACCAGAGGACCGGAGTCTCAATGCAAAAAACAGTTTACAGTTATTTTTGAAACTCAAAAATTTGGATCTGTCACCAAAAAATAAATCAGGAGTAAGAATCTTAGGTTCTAAAGCAGGAGTCTGAACAATATAATCCGAAATACCCTGTACCCTAGCAGCAAGCTGATCCACACGAGAAACTAACTCCTGAACATTCATGTTAGTACTAGGTTCCTCAGCCACCCAGAGATTAAGAGGGAGAAGACAAAACAGGCTGAGAAAAAAAATGGCTCAAAACCTTTCCTCCCTTCTTCTGAGATGCAATTAACTCATTAACAGTTGTACTGTTATGATCCGGTGACCTAGGAACTGCATGAGAACTTTCACTGGAGAAAGTGGCCACTGTACTGACCGCAATCCTGAACTTAACACCGCAACTAGAAGTAGCCGTGGAGTGTACCTAACACACCTAGACACCTCGTCACAGCCGGAGAACTAAATACCCCTAAAGATGGACATAGGAATACTATCTTGCCTCAGAGAAAATCCCCAAAGGATAGACAGCCCCCCACAAATATTGGCGGTGAGTCGGAGAGAAAAAAACCATACACAGGCAGAAAAACAGGATTAGCACAGGAGGCCACTCTAGCTAGATAGGACAGAGTTCTGTGCGGTCAGTATAAAACCCTTCAAAACATCCACAACAGAATATACAAAAACTTCCTCCATCTACTAAAAGATGCAGGAGCGTATATCTGCAACTCCAGTGAAACCTACAATCAGAGCAGGAATAAAACTGAAACAAGCACACAGCAGTGTGCCACAGAAACAAAAAAACAAACACATCTTTGCTGAAATTGGCAGCGAGCAGGAGAAGCCAGAAAGTGATCCAACACTTCACAAGAAACATTGACAACTGGCAGGGACTAAAGAGTCTTGCACACCTAAATACCCCAGTCAGCCTTGCAATTAGCAGATACACCTGTCCAATCCTGCAGTCCAGGCACAACTGCATTACCATCTACAACCAGCGGAGTGAGCCCAAAAGCAGAATTCACAACATGTGACTGCCCATAAGAGCAGGAGGAGCCACTTCCATTAACACCAGCAGGGCACGGTTGCATGCTGTACAACTTATCTTGCAGCTCAGATTGGCAGGTACCAGCGACTCTAGCTCTCCCTACCCCTCAGGGGCTCCATGTAGAAGGACAAGAACACTGGCCAAGGAGAGCTTCTATTGTCCTGATGGGGGAAATGTTCATTAACCAGTGTTCCTGTCCTTCACTGCATGCTCTTTTTTCAGTGCCAGGCAGAGTGGCTGCAGCACAGCTTCACAAAAGTGCGCCCTTGTACCTCTTATGAGATGGTGCCCTTGGAAGGCACCTATCCCTCATCCTTGGCCCTGCTTGGTATTGAAGTGGGGATTGCATCATTTACAGTTGCTTTATCAATATTGCGATCTTCAATATGACCAGTTGAAGGTGTCATTCTTACCCAGAATCTTTGAAATAGAAAAACAGAGGAAAAAGCAAATATTAGGTCTACAAATAGTGAATAACTATACCACGAGGAGGGTACATTTTGCTGATGACAGTTTATCCTTGTAAGAGGATCTTTCTGAAATGCTGTATCATCCATTGAGACCTGGTTAAGAGATGTGCGGGGGCCTATTTAGTATAGTGATGAACCTTTGCTACTTAATGAAGGATCTAGTCTCAAAGTGGTTGTCCACGATTTTGATATTAATGGCCAGTCCTTAGGATAGTTTATTCATATCAGATTATGGGGCTACGAAACGTGGCACCTTAACCGATCAGCTGTTAGCGAGCCCTATGGAGAATGGAGATAAACAGTGTACAGAACGAGTACACAACAAATCCATACGCTGTGTAATGGCCATTCTCGAGCACAGCAGATCAGCTCCAGTTTAAGTGAATGGAAGCTGAGTTGCAGTACTGGCTCAGATCTTTCGGTGTTCTTCCAGCTACACACACTGTTTAGTGAAGTTATTGAGTGTTGTGCTCCATCAATCTTATAATACATATCTTAACCCCTTAGTGACAGAGCCAATTTGGTACTTAATGACCGAGCCAATTTTTGCAATTCTGACCACTGTCACTTTATGAGGTTATAACTCTGGAACGCTTCAACGGATCCCGCTGATTCTGAGATTGTTTTTTCGTGACATATTGTACTTCATGTTAGTGGTAACATTTCTTCGATATTACTTGCGATTATTTATGAAAAAAACGGAAATATGGCGAAAATTTTTAAAATTTTGCAATTTTCAAACTTTGTATTTTTATGCCCTTAAATCAGAGAGATATGTCACGAAAAATAGTTAATAAATAACATTTCCCACATGTCTACTTTACATCAGCACAATTTTGGAAACAAAATTTTTTGTTAGGGAGTTATAAGGGTTAAAAGTTGACCAGCAATTTCTCATTTTTACAACACCATTTTTTTTAGGGACCACATCACATTTGAAGTCATTTTGAGGGGTCTATATGATAGAAAATACCCAAGTGTGACACCATTCTAAAAACTACACCCCTCAAGGTTCTCAAAACCACATTCAAGAAGTTTATTAACCCTTTACGTGCTTCACAGGAACTGAAACAATGTGGAAGGAAAAAATGAACATTTAACTTTTTTTTGCAAACATCTTAATTCAGAACCATTTTTTTTATTTTCACAAGTGTAAAAACAGAAATGTAACCATAAATTTTGTTATGCAATTTCTCCTGAATACGCCAATACCCCATATGTGAGGGTAAACCACTTTTTGGGTGCACCGCAGAACTTAGAAGTGAAGGAGCGCCGTTTGACTTTTTCAATGCAGAATTGGCTGGAATTGAGATCGGACGCCATGTCACGTTTAGAGAGCCCCTTATGTGCCTAAACAGTGGAAACTCCCCACAAGTGACACCATTTTGGAAACTAGACCCCTTAAGGAACTTATCTAGATGTGTGGTGAGCACTTTGAACCCCCAAGTGCTTCACAGAAGTTTATAACGTAGAGCCGTGAAAATAAAAAATCGCTTTTGTTTACACAAAAATGATCTTTTCGCCCACAAATTCTTATTTTCACAAGGGTAACAGGAGAAATTAGACCACAAAAGTTGTTGTGCGATTTCTCCTGAATACGTCGATGCCCCATATGTGAGGGTAAACCACTGTTTGGGCGCACCGCAGAGCTTGGAAGTGAAGGAGCGCCGTTTTACTTTTTCAATGTAGAATTGGCTGGAATTGAGATTGGACGCCATGTCGCGTTTGGAGAGCCTCTGATGTGCCTAAACAGTGGAAACCCCCCACAAGTGACCCCATTTTCGAAACTAGACCCCTTAAGGAACATATCTAGATGTGTGGTGAGCACTTTGAACCCCCATGTGCTTCACAGAAGTTTATAATGTAGAGCCGTGAAAAAAAAATCGCATTTTCTCTACAAAAATGATCTTTTTGCCCACAAATTTTTATTTTCACAAGGGTAACAGAAGAAATTAGACCACAAAAGTTGTTGTGCAATTTCTCCTGAGTACGCTGATACCCAATATGTAAGGGTAAACCACTGTTAGGGCGCACCGCAGAGCTTGGAAGAGAAGGATTGCCGTTTTACTTTGTGTGGCGAGCACTTTGAACCCCCATGTGCTTCACAGAAGTTTATAACGTAGAGCCGTGAAAATAAAAAATATTTTTTTTTTCCACAAAAAAGATTTTTTTAGCCCCCAAGTTTTTATTTTCACAAGGGTAACGAGAAATTGGACCCCAAAAGTTGTTGTCCAATTTATCCCGAGTACGCTGATGCGCCATATGTGGGGGTAAACCACTGTTTGGGCGCACGGCAGAGCTCGGAAGGGAAGGAGCGCCTTTTTGGAATGCAGACTTTGATAGAATGGTCTGTGGGCATTATGTTGCGATTGCAGAGCCCCTGATGTACCTAAACTGTAGTAACCCCCCACAAGTGACCCCATTTTGGAAACTAGACCCCCCAAGGAACTTATCTAGATGTGTGGTGAGAACTTTGAATGCCCAAGTGCTTCACAGAAGTTTAGAATGCAGAGTCGTGAAAATAAAAAATATTTTTTTTTTCACAAAAAAGATATTGTAGCCCCCAAGTTTTTATTTTCACAAGGGTAACAAGAGAAATTGGACCCCAGAAGTTGTTGTCCAATTTATCCCGAGTACGCTGATGCCCCATATGTGGGGGTAACCCACTGTTTGGGCGCACGGCAGAGCTCAGAAGGGAGGGAGCACCATTTGACTTTTTGAGCGCAAAATTGGCTGTCGTGTTTGGAGACCCCCTGATGTACCTAAACAGTGGAAACCCCCCAATTCTAGCTCCAACCCTAACCCCAACACACCCCGAACCCCAACCTGATCCATAATCCTAATAACTAACCCTAACCATAATCACAACCCTTACCCCAAAACAACCCTAATGTCAACCCTAACCATAACCCTAATCAAAACCCTAAATCCAACACACCCCTAATCCTAATCTCAACCCTAACCTCAAACCTAACCCTAATCCCAATACACCCCTAATCACAACCCTAACCTTAAAGGGACTCTGTCACCTGAATTTGGCGGGACTGGTTTTGGGTCATATGGGCGGAGTTTTCTGGTGTTTGATTCACCCTTTCCTTACCCGCTGGCTGCATGCTGGGTGCAATATTGGATTGAAGTTCATTCTCTGTCCTCCATAGTACACGCCTGCGCAAAACAATCTTGCCTTGTGCAGGCGTGTACTACGGAGGACAGAGAATGAACTTCAATCCAATATTGCAGCCAGCATGCAGCCAGTGGGTAAGGAAAGGGTGAATCAAACACCAGAAAACTCCGCCCATATGACCCAAAACCAGTCCCGCCAAATTCAGGTGACAGGTTCCCTTTAACCCTAATGCCAAACCTAACCCTAATCCCAAGCGTAACCCTAATGCCAACCCTAACCCTAATACCAACCCTAATCCAAACCCTAACCCTAATCCCAGCTCTAACCCTAACTTTAGCCCCAACCCTAGCCCTAACTTTATCCCCAACCCTAACCCTAGCCCTAAGGCTACTTTCACACATGCGTCGTTTGGCATTCCGTCGCAATCCGTAGTTTTGGACAAGAAACGGATCCTGCAAATGTGCCCGCAGGATGCGTTTTTTGCCCATAGACTTGTATTGCCGACGGATCGTGACGGATGGCCACACGTCGCGTCCGTCGTACACTGGATCAGTTGTGTTTTGGCGGACCGTCGGCACAAAAAAACGTTCAATGAAACGTTTTTTTGTACGTCGCATCCGCCATTTCTGACCGCGCATGCGTGGCCGTAACTCCGCCCCCTCCTCCCCAGGACATAGATTGGGCAGCGGATGCGTTGAAAAACTACAGCTGCTGCCCACGTTGTGCACAATTTTCACAACGTGCGTCGGTATGTCGGGCTGACGCATTGCGACGGCCCCGTACCGACGTAAGTGTGAAAGAAGCCTAACCCTAAATTTAGCCCCAACCCTAACCCTAAATTTAGCCCCAACCCTAGCCCTAACCCTAGCCCTAACCCTACCCCTAACCTAACCCTACCCCTAACCCTACCCCAACCCTAACCTAACCCTACCCCTAACCCTACCCCTAACCTAACCCTACCCCTAACCCTACCCCTAACCCTAACCCTAATTTTAGCCCCAACTGCTGTTCTCCTGCCGGCCGGCAGATGGAGACAGATGGCGGGCGCACTGGGCATCACATCGGAGGACAGAGAAATTAAAGAGAGATCGCTTTTTTTTTTTTTTTGCGATCGCCGGTAAATGGTTAATTACCGGCGATCGCAAATGCGGGGTGGGTTAAAAACCCCCTGAATCATGTTCTCTGGGGTCTCTGCTACCCTCGGCAGCCGAGACCCCGGAGAAAATCGGCCTCTGGGGGGCGCTATTGACTTTTTCCACATCGCCGTTAATTAACGGCGCTGTGGTTTAAGTACCCTTAGCGGCCGCCGTTAAAAGGCGTATCGGCGGTCGCTAAGGGGTTAAAGGGGTTGTCAGCACCTGAGTAATGATCCTCATAGTGTATACATTACATGCAGTGTTCGTCAAGCAGCATGTCTTGCCGAATACTGTATGTAATGTACACCGCTCAGATTCGGGTTTGCTTGCCAGTTCTAGCGATGATTACAAGTATGCGATTTGTATACATACATTTAAGGAGAGATTAATATCTCAGGGCTGCACAATTCCTGTAAGGTTATGATTCTGATAATAGAAGTACATTAAGAAGTTCCTATAAATTTGGCTGCCAAAGATGAACCCAGATATTCACTTAATTGGTATAAATACATTAGTGAGCGGAGTATGCTTAATTGCATGCACATTAGACTCTTGTTTTATCCGTCTTAGGACAGGTCTCACCTAGCAAGAATGAAGAATTTCCACTATGATTTGCATGATATTTGTCAACTACTTTTTTCACACTTGTTTTATCACCTACACCAAATGCAAAGGGTATTTGCTTAAAAAAACAATCTGCATTTCTGCTGAGGGACCTTATTTGAGGATGGAAAATACAATCTGATATATATTTTTTTTTACAGATTTTAGCAATTACAATACATTGTGGTGGAGATGAGATGAGCAAAGTGTTAAGAGCTGTTCTAGCAGCAGGGTGTGCTTGCTGTACATGCTGAGGGTGTGCGTGCTGCACATGCTGTGCAGAGGAGCCGTTAACCTCAGGAGAAGTCACATCAGCATAGTGTGAATGTTGCCTATGTAAAGGTCCAGCCTTGTACTATCATTAGGAATTGGCACAAGGAAAAAAAAAAAAGGTCATCAGCACATTTCTTTGATAAATATGTGATTGGTATTACGCATACTTTAGAACAATGTATCACTATAGAATACATCTTCATGCTGAATCTGAAAGCCTATGTTTACTTTTTCTTTAAATATACTTTTAATTTGGCGGGCATGGACTGACTCATGTAGTGAAGATGCAAGGAACTGAGCACCTGCATTACATCCTTCATTATCCTGTGGATCTAGTGCAGTGTATTGCATAGGCAATGGAATTAATGTGTGAGCAGGTGATTAAATTATCACCTGTGCAATACTAAGGAAATCCTGAAAACATGACCTGTTGTGGGGTCTTGAGGACTGGAGTTGAGAAACACTGATCTAGTACAAACACCCCCGCGGTGTGACTTATCATCTTCCTATAACTTCTTCAATCTGTTGCTTGGTGATTTTGAGTGCTTCTTGGCTGCTATGGCAGAACTGAAAGCTAGCAGAAATAATGGCCTTGGCAGAGGCCTTCCCAACATGTTATCATCGGCCTATATCCCAGAAAAAGAAAAGGCAGCTGCGGCAACCAAAGTAGAGTGGTTTGCCTGTTCTACGTCCGTCCCATCACACCTCCATCTGATAATCTGGAACTGCCACTCGAAATCAGTTCTTGAGGACTTGGAAGCAGAAACAACTAGGGTCCATCTAAATGGAATATGTTAGCGCTATATAAAAATAAAAATTTATTTATTATGGCACCCACATCACTGAGTCACCTACTTGAAGGCTGCTATGCTCAGGCTCTATGTGCCGCACAGAAGATATGTGCTTTAATCATCTCATCCCAGATCACTCACTTGTACAACAACCAACAGTTTATCTGCAGCTTCAGTTGGGTCCATATATATTTGGACAGAGGCAACATTTTCTAATTTTGGTTATAGACATTACCACAATGAATTTTAAACAAAACAATTCAGATGAAGTTGAATTTCAGACTTTCAGCTTTCATTTGAGGTTATCCACATTAAAATTGGATGAAGGGTTTAGGAGTTTCAGCTCCTTAACATGTGCCACCCTGTTTTTAAAGAGACCAAAAGTAATTGGGCAATTGACTCCAAGGCTTTTTTTTTCATGGACAGCTGTGGGTAATCCCTTCATTATGTCATTCTCAATTAAGCAGATAAAAGGCCTTGAGTTGATTTGAGGTGTGGTGCTTGCATTTGGAAGGTTTTGCTGTGAAGTAAACATGCGGTCAAAGGAGCTCTCCATGCAGGTGAAACAAGCCATCCTTAAGCTGCGAAAACAGAAAAAACCCATCCGAGAAATTGCTACAATATTAGGAGTGGCAAAATCTACAGTTTGGTACATCCTGAGAAAGAAAAAACCATCAAGCGCTCCAAAGAAACTGTCTCACATGAGGACCGCCCCAGGAAAGGAAGAACAAGAGTCACCTCTTCTTCTGAGGATAAGTTTATCCAAGACACCAGCCACAGAAATCGCAGGTTAACAGCAGCCCAGATTAGAGACCAGGTCAATGCCACACAGAGTTCTAGCAGCAGACACATCTCTACAACAACTGTTAAGAGGAGACTTTGTGCAGCAGGCCTTCATGGTAAAATAGCTGCTAGGAAACCACTGCTAAGGACAGGCAACAAGCAGAAGAGACTTGTTTGGGCTAAAGATCACAAGGAATGGACATTAGACCGGGTGGAAATCTGTGCTTTGGTCTGATGAGTCCAAATTTGAGATCTTTGGTTCCAACCACTTGTCTTTGTGCGATGCAGAAAAGGTAAACGGATGGACTCTTCATTCCTGGTTCCCACCGTGAAGCATGGAGGAGGTGGTGTGGGGGTGGTTTGCTGGTGACACTCTTGGGGATTTATTCAAAATTGAAGGCATACTGAACCAGCATGGCTACCGCAGCATCTTGCAGTGGCAGGCTATTCCATCTGGTTTGCGTTTAGTTGGACCATCACTTATTTTTCAACAGGACAATGACCCCAAACACCCCTCCAGGCTGTGTAAGAGCTATTTGACCAAGAAGGAGAGTGATGGGGTGCTACGCCAGATGACCTGGCCTCCACAGTCACCAGACCTGAACCCAATCAAGATGGTTTTGGGTGAGTTGGACCGCAGAGTGAAGGCAAAAGGGCCAACAAGTGTTAAGCATCTCTGGGAATTCCTTCAAGAATGTTGGAAGACCATTCCCGGTGACTACCTCTTGAAGATCATCAAGAGAATGCCAAGAGTGTGCAAAGCAGACATCAAAGCAAAAGGTGGCTACTTTGAAGGACCCAGAATATAAGACATAATTTCAGTTGTTTCACACTTTTTTCTTAAGTATATAATTCCACATGTGTTAGGGTGGTTTCACACTTGCGTTTTTGTCTGCAGCGTTTTTTTTCCTATCTTTAACATTGAAAACGCATGCGTTTTTTTGTGTACGTGTTTGGTCGCGTTTTTTGACGCATGCGTTTTTTTACTGCATGCGTTCATTTTCTGAAATGCTACTTGTAGTATTTTTAGAAGCGTTTTTTGGACCAAAAAAAAACCGCATGCGTTTTCATGCGTTTTTTTTGGGTCAAAAAATACATTGGAGTCAATGGGGACGCATGCGTTTTTTGGTGCATGCGTTTTTTGCGGTAAAAAACGCATGCGTTTTTTTATTAAAAAAACTGAAAACACACTGATATGCCACCCCCCAACATAAAGGTGATAAAGGGAACCTAACCCTACCCCTAACCCTACCCCTAACCCTAAGGGATCCTAACCCTACCCCTAACCCTAACCCTACCCCTAACCCTAAGGGATCCTAACCCTAACCCTAATCCCTTTATGGTTAGGGGTAGGGATAGGGTTAGGGTTAGGATCCCTTAGGGTTAGGGTTAGGATCCCTTAGGGTTAGGGTTAGGATCCCTTAGGGTTAGGGGTAGGGTTAGGGGTAAGATCCCTTTAGGGTTAGGGTTATGATCCCTACCCCTAACCCTAACTGTTTCTGTTTATAGTGGGTTTTTTACTTTTTTTTGATGATTGGCAGCTGTCACACATTTCTCAGCATGCATTTAAAAAACGCAAACGCATGTAAACGCGTCAAAACGCCGCGTTTTTTTCACCACATGCAAAAACGCATGCGTCAAAAAAACGTAGCGTTTACATGCGTTTTTTCACCATGCGGTTTTTTGCGTTTTTTACCGCAAAAACGCACCCCAAAAAACGCCAATGTGAAACCAGCCTTAATTCATAGTTTTGATGCCTTGAGTGTGAATGTACAATTTTCATAGTCATGCAAATACAGAAAAATCTTTAAATGAGGTGTGTCCAAACTTTTGGTCTGTACTGTATATATGTAAACATCAAATATGAAAGAAAAAAAAACATGCCTCCATTCCTGTTCGCCTGTCTTCTGCACACTGAATCTATGCTGCAACAGAAGCACAATATAGTGAAGTCATCGCATCTGCTTGCTCACACGCTGATTGGTGGAAAAAATTTGGCGTCCCTTCCTCCCCCAATGTATTCACCGCATTCCACATCTCGAAAGTGTGGATAGCGGTTGTAGAGGGCATAGTGCTGCCGATTTGTCACTGTTTTCAGGCTCTGCTGCTGTCTCAGTCCATGGGCGAGATGTGGCCCACGGGGTACACTTTGCCCAGGTCTGCTCTATGTTGTAACTTGCAAGGCTTTGGGGAGGATCCATATTTTTGATTTGGCAGCTAATGCAGTGACATGAATTGATATTGATGAATAAACTCTGTGAGACAAACACTTCTGATGATGTATGTTGCTGGAGTATATGATGTATTTTATTTTTCTGCTAATGATCCTTATAGCGGGCCTCTGATTGTTGCTGGTTCACATTGTATCTGGTTGCCACCCTTTTATTTTTTGGGTGGTAACTCACTTGCACATAGCTAGAGTTTTACATAATATTTTAGAAACTTGTGCCTGTATCTGCTATATCCTGGTTCAGGATATATGCTTGCCCATATGCTCGCACTGAGTAAGAAATTTCTGTGTCTCTTAGTTACATATATGTGCTTTTAATAATAAGGTAACACTTAACAGCCTTGTGGATTGTTAGTTACATATTTTCAATCTATATTTGTATCCGTTGCACTTTCTACTGCTGTCACATTTTTTACCCTGGTCAGTATGGCGCAGCAGGTTGATAATACTTGCTATATCTTGTTTGTTACTCATCCATAGAGTATTGCATGCTTTGTTGTACGTTTGTGGTATGTAACACTCCAAAAAAGCGTTGACTTTTTTTCTGGATTCAATTACTCATCTCTACAGTATTACATACTGTGTGGTACATTTCTGTGTTACATAACACTCTAAAAAAAGCGTTTGTTTTTTTTCTGGATTAAATTACTCATCCATACAGTATTACATAGTCTGTGGTACGCAGTCATATATTAAAACGTAATTTTTTTTTCTGGATTCAATTGGTCATCCATACAGTCTAAAGTACTTAGTGGGCAACAAGAATGGCAGAATCACACGAGACTCTTGAAGAAGTTACTGGAGAAATATTGGAGCCAGACCAAGGTGGCGTGACAGCCGAGGTGGCAAAAGCCTTTGGTCCAGAACCGGTCGCTTTTCCAGAACCACCAAGGCCACCACCTTCACTGCTGGGGTTCTTGCGTACTGTGGATGGGGGAACCAGGATACTGAAACTGGTGAGCGGACTTGGGGGGGCCTAGGCTGGTCAGGAGAGACTACGAGGCAAGCCAGGACCAGTCCTGCAGAAATGCTAGAGAGCCCTTTAGCTTCAAGATACTGAGAGTTGGCATCCCGGGGGAGGTCGTCATTTACGACCGGCAGTGGAAATGGGTGTCCATCGAAGATTTTGGGATCCGTTATCATATGTCGATCAACCAGCGAGCAGTAGAAATGGAACACTTGCATTTAAGGCTGCAGGAGTTGATTGCTGGAACCAGGTTCACCGTCAAAATGGAGTGACAACATTGCTGGTATGGGGTGGGTGTGATCCGAGATGGAAGGGCGCAGGATTAACCCTTTTTGCGGAATGAGCAGGCCTGGTTGAGGTTCCTCCAGGTGGCTCGAGAAAGGGTTACTACCACCCCCAAGAGTTCAAACTGTCCTTGGAGTTCCCCAGTTCTTATGCGAGAGCAAGCGATGGTGCAGGCAAAATAGGGGGCTGTCGCCAATTTCTACATCTTGAGTGCTCTGATACTATCCAAAGCCTGGTCACATACAACCCAGGCACCTGGGAAGCAGGCTCCAGGAAGCAGGTGGAGGCAGTCCCCCCCCCCCCCCCTCCCCAGCCTTCTGAGGAAGGATAATACCTGAAGATGATTAGTGTTACTAATTAGTATTACTGTCATGTGACAGTCAATAGCAAAGTACTGTAGGGGAAATATGTTTCCCTGAGGATATTAGCTTCAGTGACATGAAACTCAGGAGTTTTGCTCCAGCACACTGTGTTGAGAGAGGTTAAGTAGAACAACCATAGAAAGGGTGGGAGGTTGTTCGCCATATTTCGAACACAGGATGTGGTTTGAAATTCAAATACTCGGCCTTCTGAGGCATTCAGGGTTCACGTGTCTGAAGATGCTAGCTCCAGAGAGGTGTTTGTGCTAACCTGTGCCAACAGCAGCAAGTATATAAACAGCAGCTTGCACAACAGGAAAACAACTGTTGGAGCAGAAGCCCCAACAGCAACAGGAGGTTCTGACACAGCAGATGGAACTCCTTGCAGTGGCCATTAGTGGGAAGCTGGAAGCCCCTATACAAGTCCATGTGATGACTCGTGCATCAGGAAAGTGGTAAGATGAGCAATGCAAAAGATGACCTCAAGGGATGATGTGGAGCCTTTTTTGATTGTTTTTGAAAGGGTGGCAGAGCGTGAGAAACGACCGCCAGAGTAGTAGGTGGAGGTGCTGGCCCCCTATCTGACGAGCCCCAAAAGGCTTATTATGACCTGGCATTACAGGATGCAAAGGAGTATGCCAAATTAAATACTGAAATATTAGCACGCATGGGGGTGACTGTCAGTCAGAGCACAAAGGTGAGCGTATTATGGTGACAAACCCCCTTGCTCCCAAATGTTTGACATACCTAATTAGCCTAGTGGTAAGGTACCAGGTGGTCGAGAGGTCCTTTAGGAAGCCAGACGTGTTGCATCTCCATACTGGGGGTAGTCCTAGATTCTAAGTGATGCCTGAGAGGTTTCCAAACCCACTAATAAAGATCTGGTCTACTAGAGATACAAAGGTCATGGACACACAGTCGCCCATTATTCTATGTCCTCAGATGAGATGGACTGCAGCCTAGGAAGGCGCACTTTGTACTATGAAAAAACATAAAAATTGGCTTAAGTTGGTACACATGTAGCACAGAAACACATTCACATTGGCCTTAAAGTATACAAAACCTACAAGAAACAAAGTGAACATAAACCCTGCTGTAACTAAATAAGTAATAAGCAAAAGTGCATTTAAATAACAAAGGGTTCTTAGAGTAGCACAGTTTCTTACGAGTATTTACACTACGAAAAAGAAACGAGAAACCAACCAAAAAGTCCAAAAAAGTATATTTTTTATTTCTTACATAAAATTAAAAATCAGAACAATCACAATGGGACATAAATGCACAAGTACAATCACCAGATATCATAAAAAGAGTAGAAAAAAGTCGCAAGGACACACATCCACATATAATAAGTACAAATAATCCCAAACCAAAATGCTATAGGATGAGTGAAGCAAAAAGGTCAAAAGATTTAAAAATGTGCAAATTTACAATGCATACTGTGTGATGGTGAAAATATTGAATAAAAAAGCTAGTGCAACAAACCGTGCCAAATATCCATGCAAAAAAATATAAGAAGTGCAAAAAGTAGTATGGTTTGGACAAAGAGGGGACTGAGCCAAAATTCAAAAGTATGTAAAAGTATATAAAACGGCCAGTATTATACTTAGAAACGTAATGCAGTCCCTCACACAGTGGATGGCGTGCTGTTTTGACCTGGTGGTTAAGAGGCCACACTGAAATGACCTGGTGGCTAAAACGCAACATGGAACGAGCTCTGAGAAGGTGGTCTCTCTACTGACCGCAGTCCCTAATCCTAACAACACAACTAGAAATAGCCGTGGGATGTTCCTGACACTCCCTAGACACCTCGTCACAGCCTCAGATATAACTACCCCTAAAGAAGGAAATAGAAAGCTATCTTGCCTCAGAGAAACCCCCAAAAGGAAAGACAGCCCCCCACAAATATTGACTGTGAAAGGAGAGGGAAATGACGAACACAGAAATGAAATTAGATTTCAGCAAAGGGAGGCCAAAACTAAACTAGATAGACAGAGAGCAAAGGATACTGTGCGGTCAGTATAAAAAACTACAAAATCCACGCAGAGTTTACAAAAATGAACTCCACACCGACTCACGGTGTGGAGGGGCAAATCTGCTTTCCCAGAGCTTCCAGCTAGCCTGAATAAGACATAGTGACAAGCTGGACAAAAGAGACAAAATGCAAAGCAATAGAGTCCAAACAAATGGACAAACAAAACTAGCAAAACTTATCTTTTGCAGACAAGGACTGGCCATATGAGAAATCCAAGGGAAGAATCAAATCCAACCAAGAACATTGACAGCAGGCAAGGACTAAAGCCCAGAGCAGGTTTAAATAACAAACCCAGGAAAGGCGATTAGTGAAGGCAGCTGCTACAACTACCTAACGGAGCAGCAGTTCCACTTGAAACCACCAGAGGGAGCCCAAGGGCAGAACTCACAAAAATACCATTAGCAACCACAGGAGGGAGCTCCAGAATGGAATTCACAACAGTACCCTCCCCCCTTGAGGAGGGGTCACCGAACCCTCACCAGAGCTCCCAGGCCGATCAGGACGAGCCAAATGGAAAGCATGAACCAAATCGGGAGCATGAACATCGGAGGCAACAACCCAAGAATTATCCTCCTGGCCATAACCCTTCCACTTGACCAGATACTGAAGCTTCCGCCTCGAAAAACGAGAATCCAAAATCTTCTCTACCACATATTCCAATTCCCCCTCAACCAACACCGGAGCAGGAGGATCAACGGAGGGAACCATAGGTACCACATATCTCCGCAACAAGGATCTATGGAACACATTATGAATGGAAAAGGAAGCTGGAAGGGCCAAACGAAAAGACACTGGATTGATAATTTCAGAAATCTTATAAGGCCCAATAAAGCGAGGCTTGAACTTAGGGGAAGAAACCTTCATAGGAACATGACGAGAAGACAACCAGACCAAATCCCCAACACGAAGCCGGGGACCAACACACCGACGACGGTTAGCAAAACGCTGAGCCTTCTCCTGAGACAACGTCAAATTGTCCACCACATGAGTCCAAATTTGCTGCAACCTGTCCACCACGGAATCCACACCAGGACAGTCAGAAGGCTCAAGCTGCCCTGACGAAAAACGAGGATGAAAACCAAAGTTACAAAAAAAAGGCGAAACCAAGGTAGCCGAACTAGCCCGATTATTAAGGGCAAACTCAGCCAACGGCAAAAAGGTCACCCAATCATCCTGATCAGCAGACACGAAGCATCTTAAATAGGTTTCCAAGGTCTGATTGGTTCGCTCCGTTTGGCCATTTGTCTGAGGATGGAATGCAGAAGAAAAAGACAAATCAATGCCCATTCTAGCACAAAAGGACCGCCAAAACCTAGAAACGAACTGGGAACCTCTGTCAGACACAATATTCTCCAGAATACCATGCAAACGAACCACATGCTGAAAAAATAATGGAACCAAATCAGAAGAGGAAGGCAACTTAGGCAACGGCATCAAATGGAACATCTTAGAAAACCGGTCACAAACCACCCAGATGACAGACATCTTCTGAGAAACAGGAAGATCAGAAATAAAATCTATGGAAATATGCATCCAGGGCCTCTCAGGAATAGGCAAAGGCAAAAGCAACCCGCTGGCACGGGAACAGCAAGGCTTAGCCCGAGCACAGGTCCCACAGGACTGCACAAACGAACGCTCATCCCGCGACAAGGAAGACCACCAAAAGGACCTAGCCACCAAATCTCTGGTACCGAAAATCCCAGGGTGACCAGCCAACGCCGAACAATGAACCTCAGAAATTACCCTACTAGTCCATCTATCAGGAACAAACAATTTCCCCACAGGACAGCGGTCAGGTTTATCAGCCTGAAACTCCTGAAGTACCCGCCGTAAATCAGGGGAGATGGCAGAAAGAATCGCCCCCTCCTTGAGGATCCCAGCCGGCTCAAGAACTCCCGGAAAATCAGGCAAAAAACTCCTAGAAAGGGCATCAGCCTTCACATTCTTAGATCCAGGAATATACAAGACCACAAAATCAAAACGTGAGAAAAACAAAGACCACCGAGCCTGTCTAGGATTCAACCGCTTAGCAGACTCGAGGTAAATCAGATTCTTGTGATCAGTCAAGACCACCACGCGATGCTTGGCTCCCTCAAGCCAATGTCGCCACTCCTCAAATGCCCACTTCATAGCCAACAACTCCTGATTGCCGACATCATAATTACGCTCAGAAGACGAAAATTTTCTGGAGAAGAAGGCACAAGGTTTCATCAAAGAGCCATCAAAATTTCTCTGAGACAAAACGGCCCCTGCCCCAATCTCAGAAGCATCAACCTTAACCTGAAAAGGGAGAGAAACATCTGGCTGACGCAACACAGGGGCAGAAGTAAAACGACGTTTAAGCTCCTGAAAGGCCTCAACAGCCGCAGAGGACCAATTCACCACATCAGTGCCCTTCCTCGTCAAATCGGTCAGAGGCTTCACCACACTAGAAAAATTAGCAATAAAGCGACGATAAAAATTGGCAAAGCCCAAAAATTTCTGAAGGCTCTTTACAGATGTAGGTTGAGTCCAATTATGAATGGCCTGGACTTTAACAGGGTCCATTTCAATAGCCGAGGGAGAAAAAATGAAACCCAAAAAAGAAACCCTCTGAACTCCAAAGAGGCACTTAGACCCCTTCACAAACAACACATTAGTACGAAGGACCTGAAACACCATCCTAACCTGCTTCACATGAGACTCCCAATCATCGGAGAAAACCAAAATATCATCCAAATACACAATCATAAATTTATCCAGATAATTCCGGAAGATATCATGCATAAAGGACTGAAATACCGATGGAGCATTAGAGAGCCCGAATGGCATTAAAAGATATTCAAAATGGCCTTCAGGCATATTAAATGCAGTTTTCCATTCATCACCTTGTTTAATACGCACAAGATTAATACGCCCCTCGGAGGTCGATTTTAGTAAACCAACTAGCACCCTTAATCCGAGCAAACAAATCAGAAAGCAAAGGTGACGGATACTGGAATTTGACAGTAATCTTATTGAGAAGGCGATAATCTATACAGGGTCTCAAGGAGCCATCCTTCTTGGTAACGAAAAAAAATCCCGCTCCCAACGGTGACGAAGACGGGCGAATATGCCCTTTCTCCAAGGACTCCTTTACATAACTCCGCATAGCGGCATGCTCTGGCACAGACAGATTGAAAAGTCGGCCCTTAGGGAACTTACAGCCAGGAATCAAATTATTGGCGCAATCGCAGTCCCTATGAGGGGGCAGGGAACTGGACTTGGGCTCATCACATACATCCTGGAAATCCGACAAAAACTCAGGTACTTCAGAAGAAGGGGACGAGGAAATGGACACCAAAGGAATATCACTATGTATCCCCTGACAACCCCAACCAGTCACAGACATAGATCTCCAATCCAGCACTGGATTATGTTCCTGTAACCATGGAAAACCCAGCACAACAACATCATGCAAATTATGCAACACCAAAAAACGAATATTTTCCTGATGTGCTGGAGCCATGCACATGGTTAACTGTGTCCAGTGCTGAGGTTTATTCTTGGCCAATGGCGTAGCATCAATCCCCCTTAAGGGAATAGGACTCTGCAAAGGTTCCAAGGAAAAACCACAGCGCTTGGCAAATTCTAAGTCCATTAAGGTCAGGGCAGCGCCAGAATCCACAAATGCCATAACAGAAAAGGACGACAATGAGCAAATCAGGGTAACAGACAAGAGAAATTTAGGCTGCACAGTACTAATGGTAACAGACCTAGGGACCCTCCTAGTACGCTTAGGGCAATCAGAAATAGCATGAGCTGAATCACCACAGTAAAAACACAGGCCATTCTGACGTCTGAATTTCTGCCTTTCTGCTCTAGTCAAAATCCTATCACATTGCATAGGCTCAGGACTTCGCTCAGAGGACACTGCCATATGGTGCACCGCCTTGCGCTCAAGCAAGCGCCGATCAATCTGAATGGCTAGAGACATAGATTCGCTTAAACCAGTAGGCGTAGGAAAGCCCACCATAACATCTTTAAGGGTTTCAGAAAGACCTTTTCTGAAAATAGCAGCCAGCGCCTCCTCATTCTATTTAGTGAGCACAGACCATTTTCTAAATTTCTGGCAATATAACTCTGCCGCTTCCTGACCCTGACACAGGGCCAACAGTGTTTTCTCAGCATGCTCTACAGAGTTAGGTTCGTCATACAACAATCCGAGCGCCTGAAAGCCTGAAAGAATGCATCTACATTCAATAATGCCGGATTCCCTGTTTCAAGAGCAAATGCCCAGTCTTGAGGATCACCACGCAGTAAGGATATGATGATTTTCACTTGCTGAATGGGATCACCAGAAGAACGGGGTTTCAAAGCAAAAAACAATTTGCAGCTATTTTTAAAGTTCAAAAACTTGGATCTGTCCCCAAAAAAACAAATCAGGAGTGGAATTCTTGGCTCTAGAGCCGGAGTCTGAACAATATAATCTTGGATTCTCTGGACTCTTGCAGCAAGTTGATCCACACGAGAAAACAAACCCTGAACCTCCATACCAGAGCATATATCCAGCACCACCCAGATATCAAGAGGAAAAAGAAGACAGAACAGAGCACAGAAAAAAAAATGGTTCAGAACTCTTTTTTTTCCTTCTTTTGAGATGCATTCAATTCATTCTTGGCCTGCTGTACTGTTATGACCTGGTGGTTAAGAGGCCACACTGAAATTACCTGGTGGCTAAAATGCAACATGGAACGAGCTCTGAGAAGGTGGTCTCTCTACTGACCGCAGTCCCTAATCCTAACAACACAACTAGAAATAGCCGTGGGATGTTCCTGACACTCCCTAGACACCTCGTCACAGCCTCAGATATAGCTACCCCTAAAGAAGGAAGTAGAAAGCTATCTTGCCTCAGAGAAACCCCCAAAAGGAAAGACAGCCCCCCACAAATATTGACTGTGAAAGGAGAGGGAAATGACGAACACAGAAATGAAATTAGATTTCAGCAAAGGGAGGCCAAAACTAAACTAGATAGACAGAGAGCAAAGGATACTGTGCGGTCAGTATAAAAAACTACAAAATCCACGCAGAGTTTACAAAAATGAACTCCACACCGACTCACGGTGTGGAGGGGCAAATCTGCTTTCCCAGAGCTTCCAGCTAGCCTGAATAAGACATAGTGACAAGCTGGACAAAAGAGACAAAATGTAAAGCAATAGAGTCCAAACAAATGGACAAACAAAACTAGCAAAACTTATCTTTTGCAGACAAGGACTGGCCATATGAGAAATCCAAGGGAAGAATCAAATCCAACCAAGAACATTGACAGCAGGCAAGGACTAAAGCCCAGAGCAGGTTTAAATAACAAACCCAGGAAAGGCGATTAGTGAAGGCAGCTGCTACAACTACCTAACGGAGCAGCAGTTCCACTTGAAACCACCAGAGGGAGCCCAAGGGCAGAACTCGCAAAAATACCATTAGCAACCACAGGAGGGAGCTCCAGAACGGAATTCACAACAGCGTGCCAACCCGACGCGCGTTTCGGCTTGTAGCCTTCGTTAGGTGGCATTAACAGGAGCATAATAAAGTCGGAGACTCAGGCCTTTCTACCTTTAGGAGTACCCCTGGGACAGGGATATATAGGGTCCCAGATCCATGGACAGTTTGAGGCCCCTCTTCCTAACCAAAGGCCATCATAGTGTGACAATTGGTTAAAATTTTTAGTTTTACCTGCACTGTTCGACTGTCTATGAAGATGAGAATAACCCTTTAAGGTAACTTTACAAGGAATAGGTAAATCATACAGAATTGTCACATACTAGTTTTAAATATGGATATTAATACTTTTAGACATAATGATATATGATTCATAAATGCAAATAATGGAATCCTGCTGTTTGGAAAATAAATTACTTATATTTTTTCCTAATTTACAGGCTGATTTAACAAGTCCTTCAATTAGCATGTAATTGATCAAGTAAGCCACAGTGTATCCATAGTCTTTAGCTGATTAACTTTATGTTAATTAAAGAAATGCGCCAAGATAAAGAGTGAACTAAATGTACAATTCAACCGTAATTGACTTTTCATTAAACACTTGTGCTTATGGATTTAAACAGGCAAGTGTAAGCATGATGCAGTTCTGATAATCTGGATTCATAACTTATCAGTACCCACCAGAAACTGATGCTATGGAAGCTTTGTCCCCTTCTGCCCTACACACAGGCTTGGACTTACCCACAGGGGAATAGGTGAATTCCCAGGCGGGCCTTCATGTAGGAGTAGGCCCCCATCATGAGCAATACTTGGCACAGTACATTTGATGCACTATATACAGGAACCTGTCATGTTATGAACATGTATCGTATGCCACCTCTGTAATACTTATCAGATGAATAGTGGTCCACCTATTCCACCCTTTTGCATCTCCCTTATATTTTATTGGAGATGTAGCTACATAGATTTTGTATCATCGTTTATAAAATCTTCCCCTCCTTCTCTTTGTCATTAAGTAGACGCTAATCCAGGGTTCCCAGAAACCTCTTTTCCAGTCTGTCATTAAAATGATAATTGGTTACAAAGACTAACTGTTAGGCTCAACAGGCAAGGTGAATTCTCTACTCCTCCGGTCCGGGTGGGCACACGGATCCCAGGTTCGATGCAGGAAAGCACGTGGGCAGGGGAGACTTGGTACACACGGGAATCTCGGCAGCAGCAGGGTGGATGAAGTAGAACCTAGCAGAAATAAAAGCAAGCACAAATAAAAAATACACAGATGGAGCAGACCAAACAGACTTGGGAAACACCTGGGCTACCACTGTTCAAAAAAACAACAATGGGAGAAAAAAGCGCAAAATCTGCAAAAGGGTATGTGCACACCTTTTCAAACAAGTGCAAGTATAAGAACATATTCAGCAATAGGCAAGTATGTTTGCGCTAATGAGTTTTCCCCCAGACCATATAGGAACCACAACAATGATACTGAAATATATATATATATCTACTATATAATTGTCTACGGGTCACTTCCGTCTGTCTGTCTCTGTCTGTCTTTCTGTCACAGATATTCATTAGTCGTGGCCTCTGTCTGTCATGGAAATCCAAGTCGCTGATTGGTCGCGCAAAACAGCCACGACCAATCAGCGACGGGCACAGTCCGGAAGAAAATGGCCGCTCTTTACTCCCCGCAGTCAGTGCCCGGCTCCCGCATACTCCCCTCCAGTCTCCGCTCACACAGGGTTAATGCCGGTGGTAACGGACCGCGTTATGCCGCGGGTAACGCACTCCGTAACCGCTGCTATTAACCCTGTGTGTCCCCAACTTTTTACTATTGATGCTGCCTATGCGGCATCAATAGTAAAAAAAATGTAATGTTAAAAAGAATAAAAAAAACCTGCTATTCTCACCCTCTGTAGTCCGCCGAACCGCACGCGCCTGCCGTCATCTTCCGTTCCTGGCGATGCATTGCGAAATTACTCAGAAGACTTAGTGGTCTCGCGAGACAGCTGAGTCATCTGGGTAATTTCGCAATGCATTCTGGGAACAGAAGATGGCGGCAGCCGCGTGCGTTTCACTGGATCTTCGCTGGATCCCAGGGGGTGAGTATATAACTATTTTTTATTTTAATTTTTTTTTTTTACAGGGATATGGTGCCCACACTGCTGTATACTACGTGGGCTGTGTTAGATACCGCGTGGCTGCTATATACTACATTGGCAGAAGGGCCAAGAATTGGGGTTTGTGTGTTAATACCCTTAAGGTACAGGTGTCCGCACTAGGAGCACTATATAACCATAATGTAGCAGGAGGCAGATGGGTCGCTAGATTCATAAAGGCCTGTGAACGCAGTAACTCGGTGCGCAGTAGCTTAGTTACTAGGGTGGGAGAGGGGGTGGTTGCCCAGGGCTACGCTACTGTAATTGCATCGGCGCACACTGATACAGTTACATTCTGCAGAAGAGCAGGGAAAATCAGTCTCCCTGTTCTGCCGTTATGGAGCCCCAGAGCAGGCGGGGGGGGGGGGGGGGGCCTGGTGCCAGCAGTGGGCCCCCCGCCCGTCACCGCAGGGTCAGCTGTATCGGCATCTAGCTGATACAGCTCACTGCACTGATGAGGGAAGGAGCGCTTCACCCATCATCCCCTGGCGACAGTGACAGTGATGACGTCACCGCCCAGCGCCCGCTGTCAGAAGATGAGCGGGAGCACCGCTGGAACAAGGAGGAAAAGAGGTGAGTATTTATTGTGCTTTTTTATGGGGTCTGCCTTATACTACAGGATCTGCCTATAGGGGGTGCTGCCTTATACTACAGGATCTGCCTATGTGGGGTGCTGTCTTATAATACAGGATCTGCCTATGGGGGACTGTCTTATACTACAGGATCTGCCTATGGGGGAATGCTGCCTTATACTACAGGGTATGCCTATGGGGGGTACTGCCTTATACTGCAGTGTCTGCCTATGGGGTGCTGCTTAATACTACAGGGTTTGCCTATGGGGGTATTGTCTTATACTACAGGGTCTGCCTATAGGGATACTGTCTTATACTACTGTGTCTGCCTATGTGGTGCTGCTTTATACTACAGGGTCTGCCTCTGGGGCGCTGTCTTATACTACAGGATATGCCTATGGGGGTACTGTCTTATACTACAGGGTCTGCCAATGGGGTGCTGCCTTATACTACAGGGTCTGCCAATGGGGGTGCTGCTTTATACTACAGGGTCTTCCTAAAGGGGTACTGTCTTATGCTACAGGGTCTGCCTATAGGGTTACTGTCTTATACTACAGGGTCTGTCCATGGGGGTGCTGCCTTGTACTATATTGAGGACTATCTGGGACATTATATTATATGGAGGTTATCTATGGGGCCATCATACAGTGTGGGTATTACAGTGAAGGGGCCATCATACAGTGTTGCAGCCATCAAACAGTTTGGAGGCTACTAAGGGGTCAGTATACTGTGTGGGTGGTACTATACAGTGAGGTGAGGGGGCATTATACTGTGTAAAGGGGAGCTGTACAGGGGGAGACTCGGGACATTATTAAATGTAAAGTGGGAACTTATTGTTATAGGGGAACTCAGGCTACTGTGACTATCAAAGGGGCACACAGGGCAATATTACTTTCTAGGGTGCAAAATGTGGGCACTGTTTTCTAGTGCACTTGCACCCGGCTTTACTGTATTATAGAGGGTTACTTTAGAATTTAGAGGGTACAGAGAACCACACAACAGGTGCAGTAATAGGGTCACATATGGCAGCAGCGGCTCAGTATTGGGGTATCAGGTGCAGTAATAGGATCACATACGGCAGCAGCGGCTCCGTATTGGGGTATCAGGGGCAGTGATAGGGACACATACGGCAGCAGCGGCTCAGCATTGGGATATCAGCAGGATGAGTAGTTTGTGAGATGGTGATGGGGCTGGAATTTGAGAAGTGAAATGTCTTTGTTGTATTCTCTGCAGCCGAGTCCTGTCTGGAAGAAGTTGTCATGTCGGTCTGGGCCAGATAGAAAAGACGGGAAAAGTGAATGATTCCATCAGAAAGATAGTCAGCGGTAACTCATTATCTGTAACTGTGTTGTGATCATTTATATGTTCTATAGGGCTGGTATTTACCACTGACCATATGGCGGTAATATCAATATTGGTCTTCATATAGAGATTATTTTCAGTAACAGCGGTCATCTGCTGAGGTTCTCCTCCAGTATTAGGGCACGTCACCGAGTTGTAATCAAGGTTACATGGTTAGGGGCCCACTCAGAAGCTTTGCCCCCGAACCAAAACCCTTGCTACGCCTCTCCCGGTGTGTATTCCTAGATTACTGCCATGCGATTTAAACCTTGTTCTAGATGCTCTGACAGGTCCCCCCTTCAAACCCTTAGACTCAGCCTCAACTAAGGTTTTGACCTTAAAGGGACTCTGTCACCTGAATTTGGCGGGACTGGTTTTGGGTCATATGGGCGGAGTTTTCGGGTGTTTGATTCACCCTTTCCTAACCCGCTGGCTGCAATATTGGATTGAAGTTCATTCTCTGTCCTCCATAGTACACGCCTGCGCAAAGCAATCTTGCCTTGCGCAGGCGTGTACTATGGAGGACAGAGAATGAACTTCAATCCAATATTGCAGCCAGCATGCAGCCAGCAGGTAAGGAAAGGGTGAATCAAACACCCGAAAACTCCGCCCATATGACCCAAAACCAGTCCCGCCAAATTCAGGTGACAGGTTCCCTTTAAAAACCACCTTGTTGATTGCCTTAACTTCCGCAAGATGGGTCTGTGATATCCAGGCATTGTCAGTGGATGCTCCTTTCTTAAGTTTCTATCAAGATAATATAGTTTTAACCCCTTCACCCCCGGAGCTTTTTCCGCCTTTTCATTTTCATTTTTTGCTCCCCTCCTTCCCAGAGCCATAACTTTTTTATTTTTCCGTTAATATGGCCATGTGAGGGCTTATTTTTTGTGGGACGAGATGTACTTTTGAACGATACCATTGGTTTTACCATGCCATGTAACAGAAAACGGGAAAAAAAATTCCAAGTGTGATGAAATTGCAAAAAAAGTGCAATCTCACACTTGTTTTTTGTTTGGCTTTTTTGCTAGGTTCACCAAATGCTAAAACTAACCTGCCATTATGATTCTCCAGGTCATTACGAGTTCATAGACACCTAACATGTCTAGGTTATTTTTTATCTAAGTGGTGAAAAAAAAATCCAAAGTTTGCTTAAAAAAAAAAAAAATGCGCGATTTTCCGATACCCGTAGCGTCTCCAATTTTCGTGATCTGGGGTCAGGTGAGGGCTTATTTTTTGTGTGCCGAGCTGGCGTTTTTAATGATACCGTTTTGGTGTAGATACGTTCTTTTGATCGCCCGTTATTGCATTTTAATGCAATGTCGTGGCGACCAAAAAAACATAATTTTGGCATTTTGATTTTTTTTCTCACTACGCCATTTAGCGGTCAGGTTAATCCTTTGTATTTATTGATAGATCGGGCGATTCTGAACGCGGCGATACCAAATATGTGTATGTTTGATTTTTTTTTTATTGTTTTATTTTGATTGGGGCGAAAAGGGGGTGATTTGAACTTTTATATATTTTTTATTTTTTTTATATTTTTAATCACTTTTTTTTTTTAATTTTGGCATGCTTCAATAGCCTCCATAGGAGGCTAGAAGCATGCACAACTCGATCGCCTCTGCTACATAGAGGTGATGCACAGATCAACTCTATGTAGCAGAAATTCAAGGTTGCTTTGAACGCCGACCACAGGGTGGCGCTCAAAGCAATCGGCCATCAACAACCATAGAGGTCTCAAGGAGACCTCTGGTTATTATGGCTATGCACTGCTGACCCCCGATCATGTGACGGGGGTCAGCAGTGCGAGAAGCTCCGGCCGCGCGGCCGGGAGCGCTAGTTAAATGCCGCTGTCAGCGCTTGACGGCGGCATTTAACTAGTTAATGGGCGTGGGCGGATCGCGATTCCGCTCCCGCTCATTGCGCGCACATGTCAGCTGTACAAAACAGCTGACATGTCGCGGCTTTGAGGTGGGCTCACCGCCGGAGCCCACCTCAAAGCAGGGGATCTGCCAGCTGACGTATTATTCAGTCAGCTGGCAGAAAGGGGTTAAAGCCTGACCCAGCCTATTTACCTTAAGTTGCTTCTAAATTTCATAGAAGCCAAGAAATATGTTTACCGTCCTTCTATGATAATTCCACTACGATAGAATAGCGAAGATTCCATACTTTAGATGTGAAGAGAGCAGTGTTGGGGTATTTAGAAAGGACTAAGGCTTGGAGACAGAGTAGGGCACTGTTTGTCTCCTTTTAGGGTCGAAGAAAGGGGTTAGGTGTCGCTAAGAACACCATCACCCGGTGGATAAAGGATGCGATCTGCTTGGCGTATTCGATCAAAGGTGAATCCCCACTAGAGGAAGTGAGGGCGTACTATGCACGGGCCATGGCATCTTCATGGGCGGAAGGAGGACACCTCCATTGACTTGATTTGTAAGGCGGCAACGTGGTCGTCACTTTCCACCTTTTATAGACAATACCGTCTTGATCTGTCATCCACCTCCAGTTTAGATTTCAGGCTATCAGTACTTAGTGCTGTGGTCCCTCTCTGAAAGTCTCTCGATGGGTACTGTGTTGGCAGTGGCGTAACTACAAAGTTAAGGGCCCTGGTGCGAACTTTCAAATGGGGCCCCCCCACCATGCCAAAATATTTTCCACCCAAATTCACATTTTCCCTATTAATTTTGCACACTATAGCTTTATTGCAAAGTTGTATAGTGTGACCTCAGTTGCATAACTATCCACTGCCCCATCCTGGCATATATTTGTCCCCCGTACTGCCATTGTTATGTAAGGTATAAAAGAAAATAAACCATTATACTCATCAGGGGCTAACATAGAAGTCATGGGGATCCATATAAGAAGTATAATGCACCCCCATAGTACTCCTTATAGTATAATACACTCCCCATAGTCCCCCATATAGTATTGTACACTCCTCAGTCCTCCATAGAGTATAATACACTCCTCCGTATATTAAAATACACTCCTCATAGTGCTCCATATAGCATAATATACTCTTCGTAGTGCTCCATATAGTATAATACACTGCTCAGTCCTCCATATAGTATAATACACCCCTCATAGTGCTCCATATAGTATAATACACTCCTCAGTCCTCCATTTAGTATTATACACTCCACATAGTCCTCCATACATTAAAATACACTGCTCAGTCCTCCATATAGTATAATACACTGCTCATAGTGCTCCATATAGTATTATGCACCGCCATCGTCATCCATGTTGTACAATTCACTTCCCATAGTATGATGCACCATAGTTCTTCATATAGTATAATATATTCCCCATAGTCCTCGATTCAGTATAATGCAGCCCACATATAGTATAATACAGCCACCCCACAGAGTATACTGCAGCCCTGCCATACAATACAATGTAACCCCCATAGAATATAATGCAGCCCCCCTCATAGTGTAATGCAGCCCCTCCATACAGGGGCACTGAGAAAGACATGAGAAAATGGTGACTAGGGGGCAGGGGACAAGGACACAAGGGGGGTAGGGGAGACAGGCACAAGGGTAACATAGAGGGGCTAGGGTGCAAGGAAGACAGGCACAAGGGGACATGTGGGGGCTAGGAGGCAGGGGAGAAGGTTACAAGGGGACTAGTGGGCAAGGGAGACTGGCACAAGGGGACACACAGGGACTAGTTAGCCAGGGAGACTGACAAGGGGACACACGGGGACTAGTGGACAAGGGACACTGACACAAGGCTACACATGGGGACAAGGGATAGAAGCACAAGGGGACTCATAGGGACTAGGAGGAAGGGAAGAAGGGCACAATGGGACACACGGGGACTAGGGTGCAAGGGAGACAGACACAAGAGGACACAAGGGGACTCCAAGGGCAGAGTAGATAGGGATGCAAGGGCTGCAAGGGGACAGAGGAAGACGGGGGGAGACTTGGGAGGAGGGAAGAAGGGGGCACAGGGATTACAAGGACAGGGTAGATGGAGAACACATGGTGAGAAAGGGGACAGGGGAGACTTGAGAGCAGGGCAGACGAGTCACACAGGGACAAGGGGCAGGGAATGCATGGGGGGTGCAGAAAGACTCAGGGCATGGGAGATGGGGAGCATTGGGAGACCAGGGGAGGAGGAACAAGGTGTGTATGGGGGGCCCGGGGGAGCAAAATGACCTGAACCTGGGGACCTACTAGGACATGGGGCACGGGACAGCAGGGAGGAAACGGGGCTGGTGTCACAGGGGGTTAGGGACGCTGGGGGCCAAGACAGCGACACACGGGCAGCAGACACACCTCACTTCCGCCAGTCCCGTACACCTCCATGTTCATCCCCGGATCCTCCATATGGCTGAGCCGCTGCGGCATCCCCTTCCTGGGCGGCTTGGTCCACGTGCCCCCCACTAGCTCTGGAACCGCCTGTTCCCTGTCCCAGCAGCCGCTAATATGGCGGCCACCATCACCTGTGCAGATGCTGCACTGCCTGGGCCCCGCACACAGCGGGTGCGCGATGAAGTGATGTCATCATGCACCCGCAGTGTCAGAGGCAGAGGGGAATGATGGGAGAGGGAGCATCAGCTGACGCTCTCTCCTCCATCATAGCTTTGAGCTGTACCGGCATCATAAATGCCGGTATAGTTCACTGCGGCGGCTGCGACGGGGTGAGTTGGGTGCCTCTGACCTGTCGGGCCCCTGACTTGCCAGACTGTGGTAGTTACGCCCCTGCCTCACACACACTACAGATATAACACACACACACAGACACACACACACACACACACTACAGATGTCACACACACACACACACACACACTACAGATATCACACACGCACTACAGATATCACACACGCACTACAGATATCACACACGCACTACAGATATCACACACACACACTATAGATATCACAACAAACACACCAGCTCATACACACATCTCACACTCCTCTCTGGTAAAGGGGAGGCTGATATTAACCTGCAGCTCCTCAGCTTCTCCTGCTTGCACAGCGCTGTCATGTCCCGCACCTCCCCTGCTCTCGCCTTCTGTCCCGGGGCTCAGAGCAGGAGACGCTGTCACAGTCTCACAGTGCTGACTGGAGCTTCTTCCAAGTTCCTAACTCTCCCATACCCCGGCTGCCCCCTCCCCCTAACATAGTAACATAGTAAGGCCAAAAAAAGACATCTGTCCATCCAGTTCAGCCTATATTCCATCATAATAAATCCCCAGATCTACGTCCTTCTACAGAACCTAATAATTGTATGATACAATATTGTTGTGCTCCAGGAAGACATCCAGGCCTCTCTTGAACCCTTCGACTGAGTTCGCCAGCACCACCTCCTCAGGCAAGCAATTCCAGATTCTCACCGCCCTAACAGTAAAGAATCCTCTTCTATGTTGGTGGAAAAACCTTCTATCCTCCAGACGCAAAGAATGCCCCCTTGTGCCCATCACCTTCCTTGGTATAAACAGATCCTCAGCGAGATATTTGTATTGTCCCCATGGTTAGTCGTCTTTTTTCTAGACTAAATAATCCTAATTTCGCTAATCTGGGTATTGTAGTTCTCCCATTCCCTTTATTAATTTTGTTGCCCTCCTTTGTACTCTCTCTAGTCTATATATATAATTGTCTAAGGGTTTTTCCATCTGTCTGTCTGTCTGTCCTGGAAATCCTGCGACTCTGATTGGTCGAGGCTGCCAGGCCTCGACCAATCAGCGACGGGCACAGCATGGCGACGATGTCATAAAGGTTTTCTCGACCAATCAGCGAAGGGCACAGTCTGCCTCAAATTCGCCTCGACCAATCAGCGACGGGCACAGTATCAATGTAGATGTCATAACGGTTACCATGGTGACGATGATGTCATAACGGTTGCCTCGACCAATCAGCGACGAGCACAGTCTGCTGCGAATTCTGGAATCATCATTGTCCATATACTACGGGGACATGCATATTCTAGAATACCCGATGCTTAGAATCGGGCCACAATCTAGTTCCATTATATCCTTCCTGAGCACCGGTGCCCAAAACTGGACACAGTACTCCATGTGCGGTCTAACTAGGGATTTGTACAGAGGCAGTATAATGCTCTCATCATGTGTATCCAGACCTCTCTTAATGCACCCCATGATCCTGCACTCCCCTATCCCCTAGATACGCCTCGGACTGTTGCCGTGCGGGAGGAATCTAGGGTTTCTGGCACCCGGGGCAAGAATTCATTTTGGCGCCCCCCCCAAGGACATATGCCCCCCGTCAGTCCCATCATTGCTGTCTCCTCCCCCACCATCCCTATCATTGCTCTCTCCCCGTCAGCCCCATCATTGCCCTCTCCTCCCCAGCCCCATTATTGCCCTCTCCTCCTCCACCATCCCCATCATTGCTCTCTCCACGTCAGCCCCATCATTGCCCTCTCCTCCTCCACTATCCTAATCATTGCTCTCACCCCGTCAGCCCCATCATTGCCCTCTCCTCCCCCCCACACACACACATATTCACATACACACACACACATGCACACACATTCACATGCACACACATTCACATGCACACACATTTACATGCACACACATTCACATGCACACACATTCACGCACAAACATTCACACACACACACATTCACATACACATACATTCACATACGCATACATACACACACATTCACACATACACACATTCACATACACACATTCACACACACATACACACATTCACATACACACATTCACACACACATACACACATTCACACTCACATACACACACACCTCTCACCTCTCCTCGTGCTCTCTGCCGCAGCATCTCATCACCTTCCTCTGACACAGCCGGCCGCTGAATGATGACGTCATCCAGCGGCGCGTCTCTGTGAGAGGAAGCAAGAGGAAGCAGGAAGACCGATCGCTGGGCAGCGGAGCTGCAGGGATTTTTCCCTGCCCGCCGTAGCCACTCTGCAGGGGTCCCCCCCTCCACCTCTGCACACGTTGGGAGCTGGCGCTCTGCACCTTCTCTGTGCCGGCTGTCAGCTTGACAGTCGGCACAGAGAACAGCTGACTCCCAGACCGGGGGCAGCAGAATGCAGCAACCGGGGGAGACACTGCGGACCGCCAAATTAGGCGGCCCGACTGCGCCCCCCTGCCGGCTGCCCCCCCATTAGATACGCCACTGCCTGCACTGCAACATGGTGTCACTGTCAGGTGCCTCTAACCTGCCGGCCCGGGCCCCTGACCTGGCGGGCCCCATCGCAGTGGCGACTGCTGCGACCGCGGTAGTTATGCCACTGTGTGTTGGTGAAAGGAATACCAGTCATTACATACCGGTAATAGGATTTTACGGAGTCCACGACAGCACCCGCACATTCCCCTTCCTTAATTATTCACTATGGTTTTCCTGCACTCTATGGGAGGTGCATTATAAAACTTTTCACTTATAGAGGTGACGGTATTTTGTAGTATAAGTAAGAAGATAATTGTATGCTAATCTGATGGGGGTTCCTCTCATACTCTGAAAGACAACTGCTCCCTTTTAAATCTGTAGGTTCCTGTCCTGATGGTGGGTGGATCCCCTCTCTCGGTGGGTGCTGTCGTGGACTCCGTAAAATCCTGGTACCTTTACATAATGACCAGTATTTCTGTTAATGTTGATGATTATGGCTTACAGCCAATGAAAACCAAAAAGTCATTATCTCAGTAAATTAGAATATTTAATCTCACCGACCCAAAGAATAAAGTCGCCTAATAACTTATACCGCCTGAGGGACAGCGTAAAAAATAAATAACACCAATTTTTCACCTGCTGTTGATTTGTTAATTCTGCCTCCCAAAGATTGCAGTAAGGCTCGGTGCACATTTATCCTGCGCTCTTTGCTGAGACAAATTTTTTTAGTTATTTTTACCCGCATCTTGTGTAAAATCTTTGACTAAAACAAAATTCTGGTGGTAAAAATGTAATTGTTTTCTTCATTTCACAATAGTATAAAATTCTGTGACACACCTGTGGTGTGAATATGATCACTGCACCCCTAGATAAATTAGTTAAAAGGTGTAGTTTGTAAAAGGAGTTCACATATGAGGGGGGTTTCTGTTATTATGGCACCTCATGGGCTCTGCCAATGTGATGTGACACCCTCAAACCATTCCAGCAAAATTTAAACTACAATATGGTGCTTCTTCCCTTCTGGGCTTTGCACTGTGCCTCAAAATAATAGGGCGATAATGGTATATAACAGCATAATTACAATCACTTTCTGTTGGAACCATATTTTTTATTTATTTGCTGTCAATCATAGACATAGTATAGACCAGTCGCCAACTTGACAATAAGAGGGGATGTGGAAACCACAAATATGACTACAGCAGTCCAATATAAATACAAAGAATTACTTTATTATATAAAAAGACAAAACAGATGGGATTCATGAGAAGCAGTTTAGGATTATAAGTGGTTTCCCTGGTCTAAATGCAGCGCCCCAGAGATCTGGTCGTTGCAGTAATGTCGCTCTGCCACTAAGGGGAGTGATGGTGTCAAGGTGAAAATATATATCTTTATACTCTTTTGTACTTTTATATATTCTTATGCTGTGAAACAATAAGTTTTTCCCTTCATGCTTACTAATGCAAATTTAACTGTATTTAAGATGGCTGCCAGTATTCACCTTTGCCCCAGATTCACTCTGCTGAAGAAGCAAGTTACACATTCCAGAAGGACAAGTATCATTTCTCTTGAAATGATACTTAAAGCGACGTGGAGAAAGGAAGATTTATCAGATGATGTCAGAGCCAACCAGAAAGACTGAATACTAGATAGACCTGCAATCCCGGTCAACTTCAACGTGTAACCCCGAAGCACCTTGCTAAGCCCGACTATCCTTTCCAAAGGCTCCAGGTGGACCACATCACGTTGCCTAAGTCTGAAGGTATGAATATTGTCTGGTGGTTGTCGATATGTTCTCCAATTGGCCAGAAGCATTCCCCGTTACCAACGTGACTGCAAAGACCACAGCAAAGAAACTGGTGATGGAAGTCATATGCAGATATGGTGTTCCAGAAGTTGTTGAAAGTGACCAAGACCCGGACTTTCCTTCTCATGTGTATCAGGAGGTTCTGACAATGCTTGGATCCACTGTAGCCCTCCATACTCTCCACAATCCAGTGGGAAAGTTAAGAGGCTGAACGGCACACTGAAGGGACAATTGACCAAAATGATGCAGGAGACTACGGCTCCATGGCCAGGGCTCTTACACATGCATACTACCCCTATTGCAAAACATGGCCTGTCCCCATATAAGATATTGTTTGGTGCTAGGTTCTCAGTTGCAAATTTTCAGTCTCAGTAGTTCTCAGAAGAAACTGACCGTGCTGTTCAATATGTTATTCAGCTTAGTAAAAAATGTTGCTAACACCCATGTTTTAGTTTCTTCTTCCCTTCCAGATTCAGCAGAAACCGATATTGGTCACAATTTGAAGCCTGGTGGTTTTATGGTGGTGAAAAGCTATGTCAGAAGACACGGACTAGAACCCCTGTATGACGGTCCCTACCAAGTCCTCGTTACTCCTATGTCAGTAAAGCTGGAAGGAAGGCAGACATGGATCCACGTATCGCACTGCAAGCTGGTCAAACAGACTAGTAGCAAATAAGGGGACATAATGTTTTAGTTTTTCGTATTTCCATATAATAATAATATTGGTAACCGCATGGGACAGTCTAAATTCCCCAATATCCTTGAACAATAAGTTTGTACAATATCATGAAAGATTAGTAGTACAGATGGGTATAGCCAATAAAATTGTCAGTTATACAAATGTGGGATAAATTGGTTAGGGCCACAGATTGTCCAGATGATCAAATTTGGGATATATTGGATATACTTGATATACTTGATACTACTGTCTGTGTTATGAATCTGTTGAAGGGTTTAAAGCCCACTGATTGCTCAGATTATGTCCCACTAATTCATGAAGAACCCAAACTAAAGGTCCCAGGGGGGATAACTGTGTTAGCTGATAATTATACCTGCTATAATTCCCACGACACTACAGGTACACCAGTAGGGGTCTTCGAGACAGGTTTCTGCAAAGAGAACAGTTCCCTAGATACTGATTTGCTAGCTAATCATACACAGTATATGTACGACATTTATTGGTTATGTGGAGATGGTAAGCTCCATCCTAGGTTGCCTAATGCCTGGACAGGTCAATGTACCCTTGTTAAACTAGCTATGCAGTTCAAGATTTTACCTTGGGATCCGGAGACACCTGATGAATATACCAGAAAGAGGAGAAGTCTCGATCAGCTCCATATGAGTTATGAAGAAGATCTATTAATATATGTCGATGGCATTGGAGTGCCAAGGGGGGTGCCTGACCAATTTAAAGCCCAGAACCAGATCTATGCTAGCTTTGCTTCCATAATCCCACAGGTGCAGATTAATAAAAATGTTGATGGGATCAATTATATATATTACAGTGAATAGGGTATAGTTGAGGAATTGAGCCCTAACACTAGAATGACCCTCCAAAACCGACTAGCTCTTGATATGATCTTAGCTGAGAAAGGAGGAGTCTGTGGGATGGTGGGAGAGGAGTGTTGTACCTATATCCCTCAGAACTCTGGGGTAAATGGAAAGACCATGATAGCCCTTAAAAATATAAATGGGTTAGCAGCAGAATTAAAAACTAATGCTGGAGTAGACACATCATTCTTTTCCGGTTGGTTGGGTGGGCTCAAAGGATTCCTTCAACAAGCTAGTACTGATTGCTCTCCTTGTAGTTGGATCGATAATCCTCTGTTGTGTTATTCCCCTGTATAAAAAGGTTATCACTGAGGCAACTCCGACTGGCACCTTCCTCAACCAAGAAGTAGACCCACTAGAGTACGATAGCACTGATCCAGGGGAGATCCCTAAGTGTGTCCCTCTCAAGAAGATAGACAATACCCCTTACTCTCAGATGATGCTAAGAGATTTAGTTTAGGGACAGCGGGAGAACTCCATGTGAAGCTAGTGAAGGGTTCAGCTGCCTGGAGGCCTCTCACAAGGGGAGAGCTTCTGAGGTGTTTGGATGAAGAAATCCACCTCCCCTTCCCCCATCACATGGACAGTCTCGAAGGATGTTTCTTTTTAGGGAAAAACTTAGTGTTTTTAAGGGGGGATTGTCAAGGTGAAAATATATATCTTTATACTCTTTTGTACTTTTATATATTCTTATGCTGTGAAACAATAAGTTTTTCCCTTCATGCTTATTAATGCAAATTTAACTGTATTTAAGATGGCTGCCAGTATTCACCTTTGCCCCAGATTCACTCTGCTGAAGAAGCAAGTTACACATTCCAGAAGGACAAGTATCATTTCTCTTGAAATGATACTTAAAGCGACGTGGAGAAAGGAAGATTTATCAGATGATGTCAGAGCCAACCAGAAAGACTGAATACTAGATACATTGCTTAAACCCTGCATATCCCCGCCCTCTGCACACCTTCCCCCAATAGATCATATAATGTTGTGTATTAGAAAATAAAGTCAGTTGCTGTGACGTTGCCACTACGTGTGGAAGCACGAGCAGGCACTGAGTTTGAACCAGCTTTTGTCTGACTCATTCTTCACCCCGGTACCACTGCTCTTATTCTGATTTGGAATGACTGGTGAAGGAAGGGTATTGTCGTGACGACCCCGACAATGGTACGTCTGATGGCACTAAAGGAGTTCATCTGACCAGGTATCACAAGCACACATTACACTTCACACTCCGGCCACTAGGGGGAGCAAAAGGTTCTATTTATTAGGCCACTCCTCACACTGGTAAAACTAGGGGTTGGATAGGAAGTTAGAAGAGAAGCTGACTGGGTTTTGCCCAGGCAACATCCCATGGCAGGGGGTGTTGCAGGGGAGACTTCAGGGGAGTCCCTGTCAGGCGTGGGAACCTGGCAGAGACTTAGCGACAAGAACAGAAAGCAATGGAACCACGCCGGCACTACCTTGCGGCGGTATCCTTAGAAAGGACACGAAGCGAAGGATATTGTGGACAGTGAGAAACGAGATCAAGCACAAAGGAGAGCCAGTAGGAGTCGTGCCCCGAGAACGGCAACATCCTACTGAGGCGCGTAACCGGTGACCGGAACACTGAGGAAGTAACTGACTTTATGCCTTACTTCAAATACCGCAGGACAGTTAATTATAGGTTGGCTGTGTACCATACATCACCTAAGCAGACATAGGGGGCAACCGTGGAGAGGGGCGTCTCTAGGGTCCCAGAATAGCTCTGAGCCTTCCCATCAAACGGGTGCATCCTAGCCATAACAAACTTGGGAGACGGAGAGAGAAAGAACTAGAAAGAACGAGAACAGAAGTTGTGAGGACTATCCCGAATGCTCAGCAGGGAAGCACTACAACACACAGGCGCTAGTGGTAGGCAATGATTTCTACCTGCAAAGGGAACTCTGGATGTGCCTTCGGACTGGCCGGTCTCAGACAGCCCTGTTAACAGTGCTCTGGATTGAGGATCCTGAAGTCACCAGTAAAGAGGTAAAGAGACTGCAACCCTGTGTCTTCGTTATTAACTGCACCTCACACCATCGCCACCTACACCACTGGGAAGCCCTGGGGACTTACTTCACCTGTGGGAAGGTATACCATCTAGCTGCCATCACATCACCCCAGTGGACCCCGAGCAGCGTCGGTCGACCTGACCGAATACCACAGGTGGCGTCACGAAACCTTAGCCAACTTTCATCATCCCTTTTATTGGACGCCCCTTAGCAGGGTCACGGACCGGGCCAGCCACCGTGACAACCCCAGAACTGAGCCAGACAGGACCGGTACCGAGTAACCCGCGGCCCTGCATCTGGGGGCGCTCCATAAACATCGTTGTTTGCACTATTGCTCTTTTTGCTTGTTGTCTGCACATGCTTCTCATGAATCCCATCTGTTTTGTCTTTTTACATAATAAAATAATTCTTTGTATTTATATTGGACTGTTATAATCGTATTTGTGGTTTCCACATCCCATCTTACTGTGGCTCAAAAGTAGTTTTCCTGCACGTATGGGGTATCGGCGTACTCAGGAGACATTGCAAAAATTGTATAGTGTAACCATACAATTATCCTTGTGAAAATAAAAAAAATGGGGCTAAAATATAATTTTTTGTGGGAAATTTTTTTTTTTTATTATTTTATTTTACGTTTGCGGCTCAACATTATAAATAACTGTGAAGCACCTGGGAATTCAATGTGCTCATGACACATCTAAACACATTCCTTGAGGTGACTAGTTAAATGGGGTACTTGTGGGGGGGGGGGGTTCCACTGTTTAGGCACATCAGTGGCTTTCTAAAAGGGACATGGCGTATGCTAATTATTCCAGCAAATCTTACATTTAAAAAGTCAAATAACGCTTCTTTCCTTCCGAGCCCTGCCATGCACCCAAACAGTAGTTTTCTCCCACATATGGGGTATTGGTGTACGGAGGAGAAATTGCACAACAAATTGTATGATGCAATTTCTCCTGTTACCCTTGTGAAAATGCAAACGTTGGGTCTAAAAACATTTTTGTAGGGAAAATGTAATTTTTATATTTTGATTTTCACGGCTCAGTAATATAAACTTCTGTGAAGCACCTGGGGGTTCAAAGTGCTCACCACACATCTAAATATATTCCTTGATGTATTTAGTTTCCGAAATGGAGTCAGTTGTGGGGTATTTTCACTGTTTATGCACATCAAGGGCACTACACAAAATAGACATGGTGTTCACCAATTGTTCCAGCAAATTTTGCATTCAAAAAGTCAAGTGCCGCTCCTTCTTTTCTGAGCCCTTCCATGCGTCCAAACAGTGGTTTTCCCCTACATATGGGGTATCAGCATGCTCAGGAGAAATTGTACAACTAATTTTGGGGTTCATTTTTTCCTGTTACCCTTGCAGGAGCAAAAAAAATTGGTCTAAAATAAAATTTTTGTGAAAAAAGTTACATGTTCATTTCTTGCCCACATTATTGCATGTGGTTTTGAGCACCTTGAGGGGTGCAGATTTTAGAATGGTAGCATTTTGGGGTATTTCCTGTCATATAGACCCCTCAAAGTCACCTCAAATGTAATGTGGTTCCTTAAAAAAAAAAAAAAAAAAAAAGTTTTGTAAATTTTGTCCGAAAAATGAGAAATTGCTGGTCAACTTGTAACCCTTTTAACTTCCTAACTAAAAAAAAAAAAAAGTTTCAAAGATTGTGCTTATGTAAAGTAGACATATGGGGAAATGTTATTTATTAACTATTTTGTGTGACATTGTGAGGAAAATGTATAATATCAGTAGTAGTTTCTCTGCCTTTTAGCACCATAGCTGAGGGAATTCTGCACTCCTAACCATGGTGCTGAGAAACACATGGTCGCTGTAAAACCCCCCTCTTTTTCCCCTTCCCATTACTTCAGACTTTAGATTTCCTTCTCAGAGAGTGTGGGGTTTTTAGGAGAGCCAAGGTATTTACGACCGGCATTTCCGGCCGTGTAAGCTCTTGTCCAGCTATAAGTGAACTAGAAACTTCTAGGATCCATGAAAGTTCTTTGTTTTGTTTTTGTAAGATATTATGCAAACCTTTTACGTTACGAATACGAAAATATATATTCTTAATCGCACTCGGTGGACCTACCCATCCCTCGAAACACGGGCTTCTAACTCCATCTGCTAAAGAAGTAGGCATTTCTCTATAAATATGTATCCCAGATAGGACATATTTGATCTCATTAGAATGCTCACGTTAATCCGAGATGAATGATGGGTTTGTTATGACTATGACATGTTTTGTAGCGAAGTTATAGAAAGTAGATAAATTTAAGATTGGAAGTACTCAGAATGTAGAGAGAGGAGGGTCTGGATAAGCCAGCCTTTCTGTGATGTCACAGGCTGAAGCTATAACTGTCTGCCAAGATCCCTGTTGTGAATTCTGTTGTCGGGCTCCCTCCTGTGGTCATGAATGGTACTTCGGCTGGTTCTGTCCATGGACTTCCTCTGGTGGGTGTTTCTGAGTTTCACAGGTGACTAGGTTAATTCGTTAGCTGCTGCTCTATTTAACTCCACTTAGATATTTGCTCTATGCCACCTGTCAATGTTCCAGTATTGGTCTAGTTCACTCCTGGATCGTTCTTGTGACCTATCTTCCCATCAGAAGCTAAGTTCCAGCTTGTATTTCTTTGGTTTTCTATTTTTCTGTCCAGCTTGCTATTTAATTTGTTGTCTTGCTTGCTGGAAGCTCTGGGACGCAGTGGGAGCGCCTCCGCACCGTGAGTCGGTGCGGAGGGTCTTTTTGCGCCCTCTGCGTGGTCTTTTTGTAGGTTTTTGTGCTGACCGCAAAGTAACCTTTCCTATCCTCGGTCTGTTCAGTAAGTCGGGCCTCACTTTGCTAAATCTATTTCATCTCTGTGTTTGTATTTTCATCTTTACTCACAGTCATTATATGAGGGGGGCTGCCTTTTCCTTTGGGGAATTTCTCTGAGGCAAGGTAGGCTTTATTTTTCTATCTTCAGGGCTAGCTAGTTTCTTAGGCTGTGCCGAGTTGCATAGGGAGCGTTAGGCGCAATCCACGGCTATTTCTAGTGTGTTTGATAGGTTTAGGGATTGCGGTCAGCAGAGTTCCCACGTCCCAGAGCTCGTCCTTATTATCAGTAACTATCAGGTCATTCTGTGTGCTCTTAACCACCAGGTCCATTATTGTCCTGACCACCAGGTCATAACAGTACAGGTGGCCCAAAGTACTAATGCATCTCAATAGAGGGATAAGAGAAGTTCTGAGACCATTTTTTTTTCTTTGCAGTGTGTTTTGTCTCTATTTTCCCCTTTACCTCTGGGTGGTTCAGGACACTGGTGTAAACATGGACATTCAAGGTCTGTCCTCTTGGATGGATAATCTCACTACAAGGATACAAAACATTCAAGATTTTGTGGTTCAGAATCCGATGTCAGAGCCTAGGATTCCAATTCCTGATTTGTTTTTTGGTGATAGATCTAAGTTCTTGAATTTCAAAAATAATTGTAAATTGTTTCTTGCCTTGAAACCTCGCTCCTCAGGTGACCCTGTTCAACAAGTAAAGATCATTATTTCTTTGTTACGTGGTGACCCTCAAGACTGGGCATTTTCCCTTGCGCCAGGAGATCCGGCATTGCGTGATGTTGATGCGTTTTTCCTGGCGCTTGGATTGCTTTATGACGCACCTAGTTCAGTGGATCAGGCAGAGAAAATCTTGCTGGCTCTGTGTCAGGGTCAGGATGAAGCGGAGATATATTGTCAGAAGTTTAGAAAGTGGTCTGTGCTCACTCAGTGGAATGAATGTGCCCTGGCAGCAATCTTCAGAAAGGGTCTCTCTGAAGCCCTTAAGGATGTCATGGTGGGGTTTCCCATGCCTGCTGGTCTGAATGAGTCTATGTCCTTGGCCATTCAGATCGATCGACGCTTGCGTGAGCGTAAAGCTGTGCACCATTTGGCGGTACTATCTGAGCATGGGCCTGAGCCTATGCAATGTGATAGGACTTTGACCAGAGCTGAACGGCAAGAACACAGACGTCGGAATGGGCTATGTTTTTACTGTGGTGATTCCACTCATGCTATCTCCGATTGTCCTAAGTGCACTAAGCGGTTCGCTAGGTCTGACAACATTGGTACGGTACAGTCTAAATTTCTATTGTCCGTTACTCTGATTTGCTTTTTGTCATCCTATTCTGTTATGGCATTTGTGGATTCAGGCGCTGCCCTGAATTTGATGAACTTGGAGTATGCTAGGCACTGTGTTTTTTTCTTGGAGCCCTTGCAGTATCCTATTCCATTGAGAGGAATTGATGCTACGCCTTTGGCCAAGAATAAGCCTCAGTATTGGACCCAATTGACCATGTGCATGGCTCCTGCACATCAGGAGGATATCCGCTTTCTGGTGTTGCATAATCTGCATGATGTGGTCGTTTTGGGGTTGCCATGGCTACAGGTTCATAATCCAGTATTGGACTGGAAATCTATGTCTGTGTCCAGCTGGGGTTGCCAGGGGGTACATGGTGATGTTCCATTTTTGTCTATTTCGTCTTCCACTCCTTCTGAAGTTCCAGAGTTTTTGTCGGATTATCGGGATGTATTTGATGAGCCCAAAGCCAGTGCCCTACCTCCTCATAGGGATTGTGATTGTGCAATTAATTTGATTCCTGGTAGTAAGTTTCCTAAGGGCCGATTGTTCAATTTATCTGTGCCAGAACACGCCGCTATGCGGAGTTATATAAAGGAATCCTTGGAGAAAGGCCATATTCGCCCGTCGTCATCACCGTTAGGAGCAGGGTTCTTTTTTGTGGCCAAGAAGGATGGTTCTTTGAGACCTTGTATTGATTACCGCCTTCTTAATAAAATTACAGTCAAATTTCAGTATCCTTTGCCGCTGCTGTCTGATTTGTTTCCTCGGATTAAGGGGGCTAGTTGGTTCACCAAGATAGATCTTCGAGGGGCGTATAATCTTGTGCGTATTAAACAAGGCGATGAATGGAAAACTGCATTTAATGCGCCCGAGGGCCATTTTGAGTACCTGGTTATGCCATTCGGGCTTTCCAATGCTCCATCAGTATTTCAGTCCTTTATGCATGACATCTTCCGAGAGTACCTGGATAAATTCCTGATTGTGTATTTGGATGATATTTTGGTCTTTTCGGATGATTGGGAGTCTCATGTGAAGCAGGTCAGAATGGTGTTCCAGGTCCTTCGTGCAAATTCCTTGTTTGTGAAGGGGTCAAAGTGTCTCTTTGGAGTTCAGAAGGTTTCATTTTTGGGGTTCATTTTTTCCCCTTCTACTATCGAGATGGACCCTGTTAAAGTCCAGGCCATTTACGATTGGACTCAGCCGACATCTGTGAAGAGCCTGCAAAAGTTCCTGGGCTTTGCTAATTTTTATCGGCGCTTCATCGCTAATTTTTCTAGTGTTGCTAAACCGTTGACTTATTTGACCAAGAAGGGTGCTGATGTGGTCAATTGGTCTTCTGCGGCTGTGGAGGCTTTTCAGGAGTTGAAGAGTCGTCTTTCTTCTGCCCCTGTGTTGTGCCAGCCAGATGTTTCGCTTCTGTTACAGGTTGAGGTTGGTGCTTCTGAGATTGGAGCAGGGGCTGTTTTGTCGCAAAGAAGTTCTGATGGCTCGGTGATGAAGCCATGTGCTTTCTTTTCTAGAAAGTTTTCGCCTGCTGAGCGTAACTATGATGTTGGTAATCGTGAATTGTTGGCCATGAAGTGGGCATTCGAGGAGTGGCGTCATTGGCTGGAAGGAGCCAAGCATCGCGTGGTGGTCTTGACAGATCACAAGAATTTGACTTATCTTGAGTCTGCCAAACGGTTGAATCCGAGATGGTCGTTATTTTTCTCCCGTTTTGATTTTGTGGTTTCGTACCTTCCGGGCTCTAAGAATGTGAAGGCTGATGCCCTGTCAAGGAGTTTTGTGCCTGACTCTCCGGGTGTTCCTGAGCCGGCGGGTATTCTCAAAGAGGGGGTAATTTTGTCTGCCATCTCCCCTGATTTGCGGCGGGTGCTGCAAAAATTTCAGGCTGATAGACCTGACCGTTGCCCAGCGAAGAAACTGTTTGTCCCTGATAGATAGACTAGTAGAGTTATCTCTGAGATTCATTGTTCAGTGTTGGCTAGGCATCCTGGAATCTTTGGTACCAGAGATTTGGTGGCTAGATCCTTCTGGTGGCCGTCTTTTTCGCGGGATGTGCGTTCTTTTGTGCAGTCCTGTGGGACTTGTGCTCGGGCTAAGCCCTGCTGTTCTCGTGCCAGTGGGTTGCTTTTGCCCTTGCCGGTCCCGAAGAGGCCCTGGACGCATATTTCTATGGATTTTATTTCGGTTCTCCCCGTCTCTCAAAAGATGTCGGTCATTTGGGTGGTTTGTGATCGCTTTTCTAAGATGGTCCATTTGGTACCTTTGTCTAAATTGCCTTCCTCCTCTGATTTGGTGCCATTATTTTTCCAGCATGTGGTTCATTTACATGGTATCCCGGAGAACATCGTTTCTGACAGAGGTTCCCAGTTTGTTTCAAGGTTTTGGCGATCCTTTTGTGCTAGGATGGGCATTGATTTGTCTTTTTCCTCGGCTTTCCATCCTCAGACAAATGGCCAAACCGAACGAACTAATCAAACTTTGGAAACATGTCTGAGATGCTTTGTTTCTGCTGATCAGGATGATTGGGTGTGCTTTTTGCCATTGGCTGAGTTCGCCCTTAATAATCGGGCCAGCTCGGCTACTTTGGTTTCGCCGTTTTTCTGCAATTCTGGTTTCCATCCTCGTTGAGTCTTCAGACTGTCCTGGTGTAGATACTGTGGTGGATAGGTTGCAGCAGATTTTGACTCATGTGGTGGACAATTTGACATTGTCCCAGGAGAAGGCTCAACGTTTCACTAACCGCCGGCGCTGTGTGGGTCCCCGACTTCGTGTTGGGGATTTGGTTTGGTTGTCATCTCGTTATGTTCCTATGAAGGTTTCCTCTCCTAAGTTTAAGCCTCGTTTCATTGGTCCGTATAAGATTTCTGAGGTTATCAATCCTGTGTCATTTCGTTTGGCCCTTCCTGCTTCTTTTGCCATCCATAATGTGTTCCATAGGTCGTTATTGCGGAGATACGTGGCGCCTGTGGTTCCATATGTTGATCCTCCTGCCCCGGTGTTAGTTGAGGGGGAGTTGGAGTATGTGGTGGAGAAGATTTTGGATTCTCGTGTTTCGCGACGGAAACTCCAGTACCTGGTCAAGTGGAAGGGTTATGGGCAGGAAGATAATTCCTGGGTTTTTGCCTCTGATGTTCATGCTGCCGATCTGGTTCGTGCCTTTCATTTGGCTCATCCTGGTCGTCCTGGGGGCTCTGGTGAGGGTTCGGTGACCCCTCCTCAAGGGGGGGGATACTGTTGTGAATTCTGTTGTCGGGCTCCCTCCTGTGGTCATGAATGGTACTTCGGCTGGTTCTGTCCATGGACTTCCTCTGGTGGGTGTTTCTGAGTTTCACAGGTGACTAGGTTAATTCGTTAGCTGCTGCTCTATTTAACTCCACTTAGATATTTGCTCTATGCCACCTGTCAATGTTCCAGTATTGGTCTAGTTCACTCCTGGATCGTTCTTGTGACCTGTCCTCCCATCAGAAGCTAAGTTCCAGCTTGTATTTCCTTGGTTTTCTATTTTTCTGTCCAGCTTGCTATTTAATTTGTTGTCTTGCTTGCTGGAAGCTCTGGGACGCAGAGGGAGCGCCTCCGCACCGTGAGTCGGTGCGGAGGGTCTTTTTGCGCCCTCTGCGTGGTCTTTTTGTAGGTTTTTGTGCTGACCGCAAAGTAACCTTTCCTATCCTCGGTCTGTTCAGTAAGTCGGGCCTCACTTTGCTAAATCTATTTCATCTCTGTGTTTGTATTTTCATCTTTACTCACAGTCATTATATGTGGGGGGCTGCCTTTTCCTTTGGGGAATTTCTCTGAGGCAAAGTAGGCTTTATTTTTCTATCTTCAGGGCTAGCTAGTTTCTTAGGCTATGCCGAGTTGCATAGGGAGCGTTAGGCGCAATCCACGGCTATTTCTAGTGTGTTTGATAGGTTTAGGGATTGCGGTCAGCAGAGTTCCCACGTCCCAGAGCTCGTCCTTATTATCCGTAACTATCAGGTCATTCCGTGTGCTCTTAACCACCAGGTCCATTATTGTCCTGACCACCAGGTCATAACAGATCCCCAGCTCAGTCTTCTTGCTTGTTTGCTTCTTCTTCTGGAAAGCCCTGCGCACGTCCAATGAGCTGGGACGTATGGTTGCCTGCCATGCTTTGAACATGTGAGTGTTACCTTTTCTCACTTAATCCCTGTTTATTTCATAATTACCATTGTACATATTTGCAATTGTCTCATTTGTAACCTCTTTGTAGAATATTTTGATAAAGCACTGCCTAAATTTTGTGGGGTATATTATTTCATGCCAGTTCTTTCTCCATGCTCTAAAAAACGTACCCTAAGTCTTCTGAAGGGAAATACGCTACTGTGTTGGATTAGCTTCGGACCCGTTTAATCGAAGCTGGTGGCAGTGATACCGTATGCAGACTTTTGGGGTGATGTTGCAGCGACTGCGGGGTTGATAATTATTGTTCCTGCCTGAGTGGGAGTAGTTTATCGCGTTGCTGCAGCGTGCCCAATAGCCAGTACATAGCAGGCAGCCTGTCTGGCGGCCAATTACCCAGGGTGCAGTACCTAATCTGACCTGAGAGTAAGGGGGGCGCCAGAGAGCTGCAAGTTTTAAGTGGAACTGTAAGCGGGATATACATAAATCCCTGCAGTTCGTGGCATATTGAAAAGCAGTGGGATACCTACAATAAGCCCCTGCTGTAAACTAAGAGGTCAATAGCCTTGTGTGTGTTTTCTCATCACATTGTTAGCAGTGGAGGAATAACTAAGATAAGCCCCCCTGCACATGTGATAGCCGTCTGTTGGCCCAAAGTCACCCCGACCCGTGACGTAGGGGTGACGGTCACGGTGTGAATCGTGACGAATTAGTGGCAGCGGTCAGGGGATTCCTGACAGACATTTTTTCAAAAATTTCACCAAGTCTCCATTTTTTTCACAAATAAAAGCAAGTCATATTGAAGAAATTTTATGACTATCATGAAGTACAATATGTAACAAAAAACAATCTCCGAATCAGTGGGATACGTTGAAGCATTCCAGAGTTATTACCTCATAAAGTGACACTGGTAAGAATTGTAAAGATTTGCATGGTCTTTAACGTGTAAACCAACTTGGGGTGTAAATAGGTTTAAAAGGCCTAGAGAGATGATGTCAATGATGTAATTGATCCATGCTGGGCAACTTTCAAAATCTAATGTGGAGCACAAGAGAGGGTAGCAGACCCAGGGGAAGGAATGGATCCCAAGAAACCCGGGACAGGTGTGTACACTAAATGTAATTCTGAAAGGATATAGAGTTATGTCCATAAATCATCTTTCCCGCTCTTCAACTTTGTTATGCGTGTTTTAAAAGGTCCACTGAACCCCCACAACATGTTTGTTACTGCGTCTAAAAGGTAAAGTAACATGGTATTGTTAAGTTTAAAGATTTTAGTGAATAAACAAAAATATTCATCAAATGTTCAGCATGTAAAATTGCGCATAATAATAAGTCATTTTATGAAACTTTTGACTGAATAGTGTAGAACAACATATTTCAACAATGTACAGAATACAGAGGGGAAGTATTTCCATTGTTAATCAGAATTGTGGTAGACTGCTTATTTTTAGTCAGTAAACACCCTTGCGACATGCAGTATTCCTTCTGGTTAAACTGTGAGTTAGATCCTGGAGTTACAGCCCCTTTGTAAATGATCTCGCTTTTATCATATCCTGTTGTAACATTTTTGTTGTGCAAATTCTGTGTAGCAAAAATTCAGCATTCTTTTTAGAACCTGGTTTGACATGACTTAGTATTGCACGGACAACTGTGTTTTTAAATGGGCCAAAAAAAAGATTTTCTAAACAGTGTATGAGTGGCTGTGGTTAATGCTGCCCAAAAAGTTGATCGTCAAAAGATTAACAAACTTACAGGCTCCATGGATGGAGACGCCAGCAGCGCAGCATAACCGCTTCTCCACACCAATTGATTTTTTTTTTTAAATGTCGGAACTTTATTCTTGTACATTTTGAGTAGTTTAGGTTATTATTTTCACGTTAACAGATAAAAATCAACAATTAAGATGGGAAATTTAATATTTCCTGTTCCTCTCATTAAGGGACCCAGAACCATGGGATAGTCTGCTGCCACTTTGTGGCTGACACTATTACTGCATTTACACAAAATTGGCTCCTCCCCAGCAGACTATTCCTCACCTGCTGGAGCCAAGCTTCCTCAGTTTTTTTGTAGTGTCAGTTGGAGACCAGACTCAGACCTCTTTTCGGTTAGGCGCTAACAATTTTTGCTATATGTTTTGCAGATGGATGTCTCTGGGTAACAGAGTGTAATTTTGAACTCTTTTTCACTCACATAGCGATGGAGACTACAGGCTGTGGATATAGCCGAGATCACAGATCAGATTATGCAGACAAGGAAGTATCTCTAGTCAGTATCCTTAGATGCGACGGATTGCACTGACAAGGTGGCAAGTAATTGACGCATGCTGTGGCTCAAGCTCGTGGAGGGCAGACCTAACTTCAAAAGGATCCCTGACAGGACAACCATTCTAGGGGTCTCACTTATTTGGAACTAGGCTAGATAAGATCATTTTGAAAGCTACATACAATGAAGCACCCTGCTTCCTCAGTTCAGGGCCAGCCATCCTTTTTGGAGGCATGGAACCTTGCCAAGGAGAGCTAACTTCAGACCAACACCTGCTTGACACCTTTCTGGATCAGGGGCTAGGCTTTCTGGGTCAGAGGCAACTGGAAGGTCAATACTTGATGGGCAGCCCCCACTCGGAGATTGTTCCTGGATGTGTGGCCGCATCCTTCTTTTTCAGGAGGCATAGCTTGGGGCAATCAGCGATCTTTGGGTTACAAACTAGAGTTCACCACTCTACCTCAGGATCGCATCTTTTGCTCTCGCCCTTCCAGGTTTCTCAGCATAAGAGTAATTTCGACCAGGAGATAGCTTTCCTGCTTCAGGCAGGGGTGATTGTAGGTGTTTCCATTTCAGAGCAATTCAGGGGTTTTTAATCTATATATATAATTGTCTAAGGGTTTTTCCGTCCGTCTGTCTGTCTGTCTGTCTGTCCTGGAAATCCCTAGTCTCTGATTGGTCGAGGCCATCGTCACCATGGCAACCATTATGACATCATCATCACCATGGCAACTGTTATGACATCATCGCCATGGCAACCATATCGCCATGGCAACCATTATGACATCATCAGCACCATGGCAACTATTATGACACAATCATCAAATGCAACCATGATGACATCGTCGCCATGGCAACCTATTATGACACCATCGCCATGGCAACCAATATGACATCATCACCATGGCAACCATTATGACATCATCATCACCATGGCAAACATTATGACATCATCATTATCACCATGGCAACCAGTATGACATCATTATCACCATGGCAACCTTTGTGACATCATCATCACCATGACAACCATTATAACATCATCGCCATGGCAACCATTATAACATCATCGACATGGCAACCATTATGACATAACTGTCACCATTGCAACCTATTATGACATCATCAACGCCTTGGCAACCATTATGACATCATCATCGCCATGGCAACCATTATGACATCATCATCGCCATGGCAACCATTATGACATCATCATCACCATGGCAACCATTATGACATCATCATCGCCATGACAACCATTATGACATCATCGTCGCCATGGCAACCATTATGACACAATCATCAAATGCAACCATTATGACATCTTCGCCATGGCAACCTATTATGACACCATCGCCATGGCAACCATTATGACATCATCACCATGGCAATCATTATGACATCATCATCACTATGGCAACCATTACAACATTATCATAATGGCAATCATGATGATATCATCATTGACCTGACAACCATTATGACATACCCGTCACCATTGCAACCTATTATGACATCATCATCGCCTTGGCAACCATTATAACATCATCATTGCCATGACAACCATTATGACATCATCATCACCATGGTAATCATTATAACATCATCGCCATGGCAACCATTACGACATTATCATAATGGCAACCATGATGATATCATCATTGACATGGCAACCATTATGACATACCCGTCACCATTGCAACCTATTATGACATCATCATCGCCTTGGCAACCATTATAACATCATCATTGCCATGACAACCATTATGACATCATCATCACCATGGCAACCATTATGACATCATCATCACCATGGCAACCTTTATGACATAACCGTCACCATTGCAACCATCTATATATATAATTGCCTAAGGGTTTTTCCGTCTGTCTGTCTGTCCTGGAAATCCCGAGTCTCTGATTGGTCGAAGTCGCCAATCAGGACGTCATAAAGGACGTAGAAATCCCACATTTCTGATTCAGCAACGGGCACAGTATCGACGTAGATGTCATAATGGTTGCCATGGCGACGATGATGTCATAAAGGTTGCCTCGACCAATCAGCGACGGGCACAATCTGCCGCAAATTATGGAATCATCATTGTCCATATACTACGGGGACATGCATATTCTAGAATACCCGATGCGTTCGAATGGGGCCACAGCATGGCGACGATGATGTCATAAAGGTTGCCTCGACCAATAAGCAACGGGCACAGTCTGCCGCGAATTCGCCTCAACCAATCAGCGACGGGCACAGTATCGACGTAGATGTCATAATGGTTGCCATGGCGACGATGATGTCATAAAGGTTGCCTCCACCAATCAGCGACGGGCACAGTCTGCCGCGAATTCTGGAATCATCATTGTCCATATACTACGGGGACATGCATATTCTAGAATACCCGATGCGTTAGAATCGGGCCACAATCTAGTTCAAACATATTCATCATCTGCAAAAAGGATGGCTGTGTGTGGCCTATAGAAGATTTAAGGCACCTGAGCAAATGGGTTCGGCTTTGTTGCTTCAAGATGGAGTTGCTTCGGTCAGTGATCTCATCCATGGAAGCTGGGGAATTTCTTTCTTCAGTAGATATTCAGGACCCTTATTTGCATGTGCCAAATTTTCCCATTTCTTCGCTAATCAAGATCAGTATCAGTTCAGGGCTCTCCCATTTGGACTGGCTACATTGCCCAAGGTATTCACAAAGATCCTAGCCCCAGTTATAATTTTGCTATGGTCCACGTAGATAATTGTTTTCCTCTATCTGTACAATATTCTTCTCAATGCACCATCCTTTGTTCAGAATCTAGATAGCCTGCAGATCATTCTACAGACTCTGGAGCGATTTGGTTGGATTGTCAACAGGGCAAAGTCTATTTTTGTTCCACTACAGCAGCTAGTGATTTTGGGAATGGTATTCAACACTGTTCAGACATCAGTATTTCTTCCAGAGGTGAAGAGATTATTTCTTCAGTCTTCCATCAGAACTTTGAAGCATCATGCATTCCCTTTGATTTTGCATAACAGCCTTAGGAAAGATGGTGCTGACATTCGAGGCATTACCATTTGCTCAATTTTTGTCAACGCTTCTACAGAACATGCTTCTAACCTCTTAGAACAGGTCAATACAGTCCCTGGATTGGCCTATTTGTCTCCACCTTTACTGTTGCCAGGTTCTCAAGTGGTGGTTAGCGTCACCCCTGCTATCTCAGCTTCGCTCTTTTCATCCCACTTAGTGACAGGTGCTCACCACAGATGCCAGTCTTTCTGTCTAAGGAGCAATCTTCCGTCACTTAATGGTCCAAGGGGTCTGGAACAATCAGGAGAGTCCTCTTCCCATCAGTGTGCTGCAGCTCAGCTGTCCATCTGGGTCTTTTATATTGGCAGTTACATTTCAAAAACCTGACCTGCACATCCAAACATAGACTCAGTGTGAACAGGTGCTGAACCTAGAGTCGCCAACTCATATATAGTTAAGAAAATAAGGCAGCACACTGCAGCGCTAAAACATGCAAACTTGAAAACACGAAATTTGAACTGCATTACTGCACTAGAAATATGAAAAATGAGAGCTTTTAGCGCATAAAAATGGCCAATTTTATGTGTATCTGGTAGCCCCTTCTTAGACTAAAATTCTCTCTCTCTGTGGAGGGGTATAACACAGAAAGAGAGAATTTTAGTCTAAGAAGAGGTTTCACATGTACCCATTCAGATGGAGACGTTTATTCTCAGCGAGGTAAGGCAAGCGTAGGACCTGGTATAAGAGAGATGCCATAAAGGGGCTACCAGGTACACATAAAATTGGCCATTTTTATGCGCTAAAAGCTCTCATTTTTCATATTTCTAGTGCAGTAATGCAGTTCAAATTTCGTGTTTTCAAGTTTGCATGTTTTAGCACTGCAGTGTGCTGCCTTATTTTCTTAACTTTTATATTGGCAGCACTTAAACCAAAGATTGCCGATCAGGATTCAATCTGGCAATGCTACTGCTGTTGCCTATATCTTTTGCCCAGGGAGGCACGCACAGCCCATCTGCCATGGCAGAGGGCACAGGGATTTTGGAGTGGGCAAAGAACAAGGTTTCTCTAATCTTGGCAGGTGTGCCAGGCGGCCAAATCCTGATTGTAGGCTGGCTGCATTATTGGTATTATTGCACCAGTGCATCTATCATCCACCATCTTAATTTGGGTCCGCTGCACTTTGGTTAGTGTAATTGTTTGGAGGCCTTGGACAGGTAAGCATCTTTGCCTGTTTTCTTTTTTTTTTAGTCAAGAATAGTGGAGGTTTTTTTCCTCTTATGGTGTTTTTTTGTTAGAGTAGGACTGGCAATACGTAAGGACCCTTGACGTGGGTTGCCAGCTTAAATATTATGGCCATAATACCAACCAATACCTTACATACATTGTTATGTTTTTGGGCACGTCATTTTTTCAGGGTGCAGCTGGGCCCTAGATGGCTCTGTAAACTTTGGCCTCTGTTCACACAGGATGCATTGTAGCAATGGCTGGCCCGCTTTATGGCGTCACTAATAGGCCTTGAGCCATATGCTCTGCATTTCTGTGTGAACAAGCCACATACAGATCATTTTGCACAGGTGTGCCAGGCGGCCAAATCCTGATTGTAGGCTGGCTGCATTATTGGTATTATTGCACCTGTGCAACTGTCATCCACCATCTTAAATTGGGTCCGCTGCACTTTGGTTAGTGTAATTGTTTGGAGGCCTTGGACAGGTAAACATCTTTGCCTGTGTACTGTTTTTTTGTCAGATCATATACCAGGCGTAGACAACTGGGAGTTGCCTGCTGATACCCGCAGGAGAGTTGGCTCTTCACCAGGAGGTGTTCAGGCAGATTTGGGGTGCATCAGATGTCAATCTATTGGCATTCAAACTAAACTATAAGGTGATAAAATTTGTGACAAGGTGTCGGGACCCTCAAGTGATTGCAATCAACGCCCTGGTAATCTCTTGGTCCCAGTTCTCTCTGCCTTACCTCTTTCCACCTCTACCACTTCTGCTTAGACTTGTCAAGACGATCAGGCAGACGGTGCCACAGTCATTCTCATTGCTACAGGCTGGCTTCTGAGGTTCCGGTATTCGGATATTCTCAATCTCTTGGAGGATGTCCCATGGCTCTTCCAGACAACCAGGACCTTTTGTCCCAGGGACTGTTCTTCCATCTGAATTAATGGGCGCTCAATTTAACAATGTGGCTGTTGAAGTCACAATGATGAGGGCAGCAGGTCTGTCTGAATCAGTCATCTACATTATGATTAAAGCCTGGATGCCATCTTCATTGTACTTGGGCTTATTCTCGTTGGTATGAGTCAACCTTTGCTTTGCACATGTTAGGCCATCCTATAGGACGCTCTTGGATCCATGGGATCTGAATCTTGCTTTGGAGGCTGTTCAGTCTTTGCCTTTTGAGCCTATACAAGAGATTGCTACATTTTATCTATGTCTTGTCACGCTCCTTACCTTATTATTCATCAGGATGAGGTAGTGTTGAGGCCAGTTCTTTCTTTTCTCTTGAAGTCGTCTCGAGTTTTCACCTTTATGAAAACATTATTTTACCTTTCTTTTGTCCGGCACCATCTCATTCTATTGAGAAGACTCTGCACAGGTTGGATGTGGTTAGTGCTGTAAGGTACTATTTATTTGCCACTGCCTCAATCAGGCATTCTGATTCCTTTATTTTATCAGAGGACCCTTGTAGCAACCATTGTCCACTGAATCAAGACTGCTATTATCAAGGCCTATAGAGTTAAGACGAGGGTGGCCTCATTTAGGATTAGGGCACTTTCTACGCGAGCGGTGGGAGCTTTCTTGGCAGTTCATATTCACTCATTGGCTTTGCAGCTCTGTAAAGCAGCTAATAAGGCATCAGTGCATATATTTGTTAATTTCTACAGTGTACCTACTTTTGCTTCGACAGATGCAAGCCTTGGTAGGAAGAAACTGCAGGTGGCAGTAACCTAGAATTACACTTGGGTTACAGCGGAAGACTATTCCTAGTTTGGTTGCCCAGTCAGGCGTGCTGTTATGTTTCACCTTGCCTTAATTCTTTTCTGTTCTCCTTCTGCCGCTTTCTCTAAAAACTGAGGAAGCCTGACACCAGCAAGTGAAATACAGTATGTCAGGCAGGAGCAAATTTTGTTTAAATGCGTTAATAATGTCAGTCTACAGATGGCAGCAGATTATCCTATTATTCTGTGTCCCTCAATGAAGACTACGAGAAACAGATTTTACGGCGAGTACCAAAAATCAACTTTTTTCATTAATTTGCATAATAACGCTGCACACTAATAGTTGCCCAAAAATTCTGCACACAGAGATATTTTCCTAACAAAGTCAAAACCTCACTCTCCTGCTTGCTGATGATGTAGTCTGTCATCACTTTACGCTGTTCATACAAATGTTGCAGCATATAAAAACAACGAATTCCAGTGGGTTGCGACATTAGAAGGTGGTGCGCTGGATGCCCATTTATTTTTCACAAAGCCAGGTGGGCATGGTCTGTAATATAAGAGCTATTGAAACTGGCTGACACATTTCTGGCCATAGCCACAACCTTTCTCAAGCAAATAATTTGTGAAAGAAATCTTTCACTATTACATTCAGGAAGTAATCCATGCTTGTAGCGTGAGTGATTTTGCCTGACCGTAAGGCAGCCAGAATGTTCTGAACATTGTCGCTCACGAGAATTCCTAGTTGCAGCTCACAGGGAGCCAGCGGGTAGTTTGCGACTTGATGCACAGCAGTAACTTGTCCACCATGTCACTTTTCTCCTCCATCAATTTTTCTTCACACCTGAAAACCCTGGTTACCTCTTGTAACATTGTGTGATTATTGACCCTTTATGTGAAATTGTTGCATAGTCTTTTCTTGCATTGATGAGAAATGTTCAGACAGTCACACACAGCAGATCCAATGCCTTGGCCACATAAAGGCTTTACTGAGTGTAGTTGCAGAGCTACATTTGAATCAGAGTCCATTTATCACAGTGTTATAGCTTAGGCTGTGGCAGGACTGCACTTACCTTATATTATACTGCACGGAGGAGAGCTATGGCAGCAACAAACATAGATCTTGTGGGAACGCAAAAGTTATTTGTTAGTGCGATAGCTAATGCATTTCCATTTAACAAAGACCTTTACTGGTATAATTGCAACACTGATTCTAATCAAGCCATGCTGCCACTTTGATTATGTCCTGTTGGAAATGTAATTTGGCAGACCTAGCAAATGTAAATGTATCTCTGGCTGCGTCCACTACAGAACTTCAGATTGGTCTGTCACATGTTCACTGCTTTCAGTCATTTGGAACTGAATATTTTTATGCTTGTTCAAGAATGTAATTGTCTGCTGTCTGAAATATGCAAATTACCCTTTTGGGTATTACTAGGACACTCTGAAATAGTTTTAGCCAGTTAAAAAAAAAATCCACATTAGAAATTGGAAACATTGAAAGGATAGTGGAAAAGACATTGCGCCAAACAGTTCTTGGATGCAAAATGAGATCAATAAGGTTCCAGTTTGTAACAGCAGAAAGTCGGCTTAGCGGCCAAAAGACTTAGTCATTGTGTAAATATATGAGGGGACACTACAAAGACCTTTCTGATGATCTTTTTAATCATAGACCTGAAACCGGGACAAGGGGGCATCCTCTGCGTTTGGAGGAAAAAAGGTTTAAGCATAATAACAGACGCGGATTCTTTACTGTAAGAGCAGTGAGACTATGGAACTCTCTGCCGTATGATGTTGTAATGAGTGATTCATTACTTAAATTTAAGAGGGGACTGGATGCCTTTCTGGAAAAGTATGTTACAGGGTATATACACTAGATTCCTTGATAGGGCGTTGATCCAGGGAACTAGTCTGATTGCCGTATGTGGAGTCGGGAAGGAATTTTTTTCCCCAATGTGGAGCTTACTCTTTGCTACTGTTATGATCTGGTGATTAAGGAGCGACATGCGTCGAGCTCTGAGCAGGTGGCAACTATACTGACCGCAGTCCCTAAGCTCAACACAACACTAGAAGTAGCGGTGGAATGCTCCTAACTCTGCCTATGCATCTCGTCACAGCCTAAGAGCTAACTACCCCTAAAGATAGAAGCAGGAAAACTATCTTGCCTCAGAGAAAATCCCCAAAGGATAGATTAGCCCCCCACAAATAATGACTGTGAGAGGAGAAGGAAATTACATACGTAGTATGAAACAAGATTTAGCACAGGAGGCAACTTCTAGCTAGATAGAAATAGTACAGGACAGAACGCTGTGCGGTCAGTAATAAAAACTAGAAAAAGTCCACCGCAGAGAAATGCAAAAATCTCCACACCTGACTAAAGGTGTGGAGGGCAAACTCTGCTGCCTAGAGCTTCCAGCTTAGCTGAATAGATCCATACTGAAAAGCTGGACAAATGAACAAAAACAAAGAAAGTGCTGAACAACAAAGTCCACAACAAGAGAACCGCAAAAGGACAAGCAAGGATTTAGCTTTGATGAACTGGTCAGAGTGTCAGAAAAGTCCTAAGAGCAATGACTCCAGGCAGGAACAATTGACAACTGGCATTGAATGAGGGATAAGGCCAGACTAATATAGCCAAGCCAGAAAGACGATCAGTGAAAACAGCTGCTGAAGCTAAATCCAAGAAGCAGCCATACCACTAAAAACCACAGGAGGGAGCCAAAGAGCAGAACTCACAAAAATGCTACTTACAACCACCGGAGGGAGCCCAAGAGCGAAATTCACAACAGTACCCCCCCCTTAAGGAGGGGTCACCGAACCCTCACCAGAGCCCCCAGGCCGATCAGGATGAGCCAAATGAAAAGCACGAACCAAATCGGCGGCATGAACCTCGGAGGCAACAACCCAAGAATTATGCTCCTGGCCATAACCCTTCCACTTGACAAGATACTGAAGCTTCCGCCTCGAAAAACGAGAATCCCAAATTTTCTCAACCACATATTCCAACTCCCCCTCAACCAACACCGGGGCAGGAGGATCAACAGATGGAACAACGGGCACCACATATCTCCGCAACAAAGATCTATGGAAAACATTGTGGATGGCAAAAGAGGCTGGAAGGGCCAAACGAAAAGACACAGGATTGATAATCTCAGAAATCTTATAAGGACCAATAAACCGAGGCTTGAACTTAGGGGAAGAAACCTTCATAGGAACATGAAGAGAGGACAATCAAACCAAATCCCCCACACGAAGTCGAGGACCAACACACTGACGGCGGTTAGCAAAACGCTGAGCCCTTTTCCTGGGACAACGTCAAATTGTCTACCACATGAGTCCAAAGCTGCTGTAACCTGTCCATCACAGAATCTACACCAGGACTATCAGAAGGCTCAACCTGCCCTGAAGAAAAACGAGGATGGAAACCAAAATTACAAAAGAAAGGCAAAACCAAAGTAGCCGAACTGGCCCGATTATTAAGGGCAAACTCGGCCAACGGCAAGAAAGTCACCCAATCATCCTGATCAGCAGACACAAAGCATCTCAAATAGGTTTCCAAGGTCTGATTAGTTCGCTCAGTTTGGTCATTGGTCTGAGGATGGAACGCCGAAGAAAAAGACAAATCAATGCTCATCCTAGCACAAAAGGCCCGCCAAAACCTGGAAACAAACTGGGAACCTCTGTCAGACACAATATTCTCCGGAATGCCATGCAAACGAACCACATGCTGAAAAAACAATGGAACCAAATCAGAGGAGGAAGGCAATTTAGGCAAAAGTACCAAATGGACCATTTTAGAGAACCGGTCACAAACCACCCAGATAACAGACATCCTCTGGGACACGGGAAGATCCGAAATAAAATCCATGGAAATATACGTCCAAGGCCTCTCCGGGATGGGCAAAGGCAAAAGCAACCCACTAGCGCGGGAACAGCAAGGCTTGGCTCGGGCGCAAGTCCCACAGGACTGTACAAAAGCACGGACATCGCGCGACAAGGAAGGCCACCAAAAGGACCTAGCAACCAAATCTCTGGTACCAAAAATCCCAGGATGACCAGCCAACACTGAATAATGGACCTCAGAAATCACCTTACTCGTCCATCTATCAGGAACAAACAGCTTCCCCACAGGACAGCGGTCAGGCCTATCAGCCTGAAATTCCTGAAGCACCCGCCTCAAATCAGGGGAGATGGCAGAAAGAATCACCCCTTCCTTAAGAATGCCAACCGGCTCAAGGACTCCAGGAGAATCCGGCAAAAAACTCCTAGAGAGGGCATCCGCCTTAACATTCTTAGATCCTGGAAGATATGAGACCACAAAATCAAAACGGGAGAAAAACAGGGACCACCGAACCTCTCTAGGGTTCAGCCGCTTGGCCGACTCAAGGTAAATCAAATTCTTATGATCGGTCAAGACCACAATGCGGTGCTTGGCTCCCTCAAGCCAATGTCGCCACTCCTCAAATGCCCACTTCATAGCCAACAACTCCCGATTGCCGACATCATAATTGCGTTCCGCAGGCGAAAACTTTCGGGAAAAGAAGGCACATGGCTTCATCAAGGAACCATCAGAATTCCTCTGTGACAAAACGGCCCCTACCCCAATCTCAGAAGCGTCGACCCCAACCTGAAAAGGAAGAGAAACATCCAGTTGACGCAACACAGGGGCAGAAGTAAATCGGCGTTTAAGCTCCTGAAAGGCCTCAACAGCCTCAGAGGACCAATTAGTCACATCAGCGCCTTTCTTCGTCAAATCGGTCAGGGGTTTAACCACACTAGAGAAGTTGGCAATGAAACGGCGATAAAAATTCTTCACAGATGTGGGTTGAATCCAGTCATGAATGGCTTGGACCTTAACAAGATCCATTTCTATAGACGGAGAAAAAATAAACCCCAAAAAAGAGACCTTCTGAACTCCAAAAAGGCACTTAGACCCCTTCACAAATAGAGCATTATCACGAAGGATCTGGAATACCATCCTGACCTGCTTCACATGAGACTCCCAATCATCGGAAAAAATCAAAATATCATCCAAATACACAATCAAGAATTTGTCAAGATAATTGCAGAAAATATCATGCATGAAAGACTGGAACACAGATGGAGCATTAGAGAGCCCAAATGGCATTACAAGGTATTCAAAATAGCCTTCGGGCGTATTAAATGCAGTCTTCCATTCATCACCCTGTTTAAGACGAACAAGATTATATGCCCCTCGACTAAAGGTGTGGAGGGCAAACTCTGCTGCCCAGAGCTTCCAGCTTAGCTGAATAGATCCATACTGAAAAGCTGGACAAATGAACAAAAACAAAGAAAGTGCTGAACAACAAAGTCCACAACAAGAGAACCGCAAAAGGACAAGCAAGGACTTGGCTTTGATGAACTGGTCAGAGTGTGAGAAAAGTCCTAAGAGCAATGACTCCAGGCAGGAACAATTGACAACTGGCATTGAATGAGGGATAAGGCCAGACTAATATAGCCGAGCCAGAAAGACGATCAGTGAAAACAGCTGCTGAAGCTAAATCCAAGAAGCAGCCATACCACTAAAAACCACAGGAGGGAGCCAAAGAGCAGAACTCACAAAAATGCTACTTACAACCACTGGAGGGAGCCCAAGAGCAAAATTCACAACATGCCACATGGTTTTTTTTTGCCTTCCTCTGGATCAACATGTTAGGGCATGTTAGGTTAGGCTATGGGTTGAACTAGATGGACTTATAGTCTTCCTTCAACCTTAATAACTATGTAACTATGTAACTAAATTGCTACTAAGGCTACAGTCACCCTACTGTATTTCCCATACGTGTTCCATCCATATTTTTTATGGATACATTGTATACCTCCCAATGTGTTCTCTTGTGTGGGCTGTATGCAAAAATAAAATTGGAGATGTCTATTTCTGCTCCATTTTGCAGATCAAACACACCCATTCAAGTGAAAGCCAATGCAAAAATAGCATTCAGATGTCATCTGTCTGCCATCCCGATGATGTCCGTTTTTACTGTTTCATAGGTAGGAGGGACTTGATAATTTTTTTACAAAAAAAAATATAGGTGTCACAATGATGATAAAAATGGACGCAGATCAAAAATGGCTGTAAATTGGATCCAGCACAATTTTCTTGTTTGCAAAAAAATGGATGCTTGAGTGAGACCTAACACTGAAAAAGAAAGGAAACAGCACTGATGAGTGCTTGTATATTCTGAACATTATAAAGTTAATGAAAAATGGTCAGAAACCGAGTGCCAAAACCCACTAAAACCTGTTATCTGAAAAGTTTCCTGTTTACATCACACATTCACATATATTTGGATACTTCAACCACGGCTCTGCAGGCTGACACCAACACATTGTCTTTTCACATGTGAACATCGTTTTACATTTACTTAGAGATATTCTGCATATTAAGGGTTGAAGACATTTGTGTGTGTGAAGCTTGATACAATCTTGACTCAATCAGAGATGAACAAAGTGAATATGAACACATCGTGCTCCCATAGGGCCACCTTTAATAATGCTTTGGCACATGTTCCATGAAATTAGATGCTGCATTATTACATCTGCTTATTCTTGGTTGGCTTAGTTAAAAAGTGGTGCATGCATATAAAAATTGGTGCAAATATGCACCAAGTCAAATTCACTTCTGGCAGAAAAAAGTTGTGTTTGACGCACCGTCAGTTGAATAATGTCAGACAATGCAGCCACTGCGGGGCCCATGAGTATGAGGGTCTGGAGCTGAATGGCACTGCCCACTCCATCCTTTCAGAAGCTTGATTTAAATGGTATTAGCTTCCTCTGGATGCACATAAAGGTGAATACAATGATGGAACAGGGAGCCGTCAACTCTTTGCTCCACCATAAAGTCTGACATCATTAGATAGGCTAGGAGAGTATTTTCTTTTTTTACTTTGCCAGTCAGAACTTGTAGAGGGAAACTGTTGGGGGGCCATCATTATGAGTATGAGAGTTGTGAAGGTCATCATACTGTACGTGGGGTCGTGATGACCATCATATATTTTCTGGGGAGAGTTGAAGGGCCATCATACTGTATATTGGGTTTCATATTGTTTGTGGGGAGAGTTGTGGGGCCATCATACTATGTGTCTGTGGGGGGAGAGAGAACTTTGTGTGAATCATACTGTGTTGACAGATACTGTGGGGGGGCCTCATGCTTTTTGTGGGTAAACTGTGGTGGTGTCATACTGTGGGTGCATTATACTGTGTTGGGGGTTACTTTGGGACCTCATAATGTGTATGGGGAACTGTGGAAGCATCAGATGTGCACACGTGGGCTGTGTTCAGACCGTGTTCACTCTGGGAAGCAGGCACCTTTTTATTGCTGTTTCTAGACACAAGTGCTGACAATCATTTGATAATTTAATTAAGAATACACTATTTCAATAATCTTTGTTCCCCTAATAATGTGATGTGGTAGATCGGCTCACTCGGCTGCACATAGAGGTAGACACAGAAACACTGTCTCTTTAAATCTTCCTCTGGTTTATTAAAAGTACTGCATAAATCAGTGTACCATTAGGCCAGGAAGGCTGAGTTTGTTTTGCTAATAGGAAAACAAAAACGTAACATATTGCAGAGTCCTTCTTGCCATAGGAATCTGCCCACTTCAGTAACAAACAACACAAGGTTCAACTTTCCTTAACATGAAACCACAGCTCCAGAGCTTGCACCTTATGGCCAGTTTCACACGTCAGTGGCTCCGGTACGTGTGGTGACCGTTTCCTCACGGTCCGGAGACACTGACTCACTTAGACACATTAAAATCAATGTGTCTCTGCACATGTCAGTGTGTTTTCATGGACCGTGTGTCCATTTGCAAAACACGGAGACATGTCAGTGTTTGTGGGAGCGCACGGATCACACAGACCCATTAAAGTCAATGGGTCCGTCTAAACACATACCGCACACGGATGCAGCCCGTGTGCCATCCGTGTGCTGTCCATGTGCATTTTTCCTGTCATAGGGTTAAAATTGTAAAAATTGTTGCAATACACGGGCACGGACACACGTACAGCACACGGACCCTAAAAACGTACTCACGGACATCACACGGATCCCACACGGATGGCCTACGTGAGCACATGTACATGCGGACACGGATAACTCTGGTACCGGTTTCTCCGGTACCAGAATTATCTGGACGTGTGAGACTGGCCTAAGGTCCACACAACACTGAATACTCTAGAAGGCTGGGCTTTTATCCTATGGACTCCCACTCTACAGCTGTTCAATCAACCTAGCACTAAACACGGCTGATTAACCCCTTTCAGCACTTGGTATGCTGGAACATTTGCTAGGTTGCTAACCCCCTTAGTGAAACGTAGCTCCCCTCCAGGACTCTGTCAGTGACTTTGTCACAGTGAGTTACCCATTTGATCGCTATTCATGGACTGGGCTTATGCAATTTTTAGCACATTAGCGTTTCAAATGTTTTGGCTTATTCTGTTATCTGTCTGATTGCATAATAAAATTAAGGGCTCCTTTACACTGAATGTCCACAATAATTGACTAGTGAAAATAAATTCTATGCATGTATGGTATCTTGGTTAGTGTTTGCAACCATCAAGCCTTTTTTGTCACAATATCAGATATTTGTTTAGAAGTTGATCTTCTGCATTTACTCTATGGATGTGAATGAAGCAGAATATTTGGATGTCAGGGGCTCAACATCCTTGAAAATATATGGTGCAGTTCAGGATTGGACAAAGACTGAAGAGGGTCCCTGTGCACCAACCATATATTGGCCCCCTGTAGTCCAATAGCTCATCATAATGCAAAACTGCACCTGCTTTAGATGTGGAAAAGTCTTCATGATGTAACACAACAATCCGGGACATATCCTCTCCCTGTCCTTGAAATCTGAATTGTCTCTTATGGAAGATATTATATTTAAAATGTCTGACAAGGGCGTTGTGGTGGTTATAATGGACAAAGTCCTTTATGCAACTTAAATCAACAGTATGTTGCAAGATCGTTCCACGTATCACAAACTGATATCAGATCCCACTTCAAATTATTCGCAACACACTGTTGATTTGATTAATGAAGGTTTTGCTTTGGGGATTCTCACGAAAAAACAGACTGATTACCTCATTGTAAAACATCCAGTTACTCCCATCTTACATGTTTTGCTCAAAATACATAAGGGAACCAAACTACCACCCATGCGGCCAATTATAAATGGAATTGGTTCTGAAAATGAAATTTTGGGTGACTGGCTTGATTCACTTTTACAGCCTTTAGCCCAACGTTCTCCTGGATATATGAAAAATTTCGAATGACATTTTGGAAATATTCTCAAAAATGAAATGGTCGTCCAGGTTTTGTTAACGTGATGTAAGTTCCCTGTACATTTCCATCTCACAACACATAGCATTGAAAGCACTGACTTTTCATCTCCATAAATACAATAACTATAATCCAATCCTCCAAAACTATATAATTCAAGTCACTTCATTTCTTATGTCTCATAACTATTTTTTATTTGATGGCTCCTATTTACAACCTTGAGGAGTGTCGATGGTGGCGAAATTCTCACCTTCATTAGCAAATTTAGTGGTGTCAAATTGGGAGGAATGAACTTTATTCCCTTCGGCAGCGTTCAGATTCAGTCATGGGGGCAGTGCCAGCATGTTCAGTTCAAGGTTCTATAACTGCACCCCCGGTCACGACTGACAGCCACCTACAATGCAGAACCAGTGTCAGTCAGGGCCAGGGGTGCAGTTCCAGCTGCTGCCCTGTATTCTCAGAGTGGTGACCGATCCCAACCCGGTGCCGCCCCCAAGACTTAAATCGAATGCTGCCAAGGAGAATAAAGATAATTTTCTCCCTGCAGCATTTGGCTGCGTGCAGGCGCTGGAAGGCATAATAATTCTACTAACCTGCAGAATAACCTCATATCTGCAGATTAATAGCATTATTTCTTATGACAAGTTCACTTTAAATAAAAGAAAAATAAATAAATAATAAAAAGACTAGTAAATGCTACATATGATCAGCTGCATACAGTATTTATGGCATTAAGGGCTCCACCTATCCTGAGGTGCATATTACTGGCAATGTCAGCCAGGCTGTTGCCAGTAATTTTCAAATCAATAACATGGGCGATAATATGCACCAATTACACAGAGGCACAGCCTGAAACTTTTCAGGTTGTTTGACTCATGTGAGCTGTAAACATATAATCTTGTGTTGTTTTGCGCTCACCATTTACAGTAATGTAAATTCTAATTATCTAATTCTCCCGACCCACTTACATTTTTGCTGTTTCATCTTATCAAAGTGAATCTCAATCTCTTTATTTGTCAGCTAAAACTCTTCTTTGAAGTTTTTGCTTAGAGTAGTACATTGTTCTAACTTCCTTTCTGTGTCATTAATTTGCCTATATTTCTGCTTACTTTCTGACGGTTATCTCAATCTTTCTCGCTATAAAAGTGTACAGTCATACAATAAAGTATTAGTCACACCAGTGTGCAAGGTGCACAGCATATTTATAATTCTTCCACACCTGTCATTCATAGAAAGCTACCCAATTTACAGCTATCATGACTAGAGATGGGCGTACCTGAATACGGACTTCCCCCCCCAGAACTGTTCTGGTTTGGCAGTCTGAACAAAGCTTAAAATCAACATGCTTTACTGTGTTCTCATGGTCTTGTCTATTTTTGATAACCAGTGCAGGCAAAACCGATGGCTGTGGGTTGCAGCCCCCAGCTGTCAGCTTTATCTTTGATGGTTATCAAAAATAGAGGGGTCCACACTACGTTTTCTAAAAATTAATTAAATAAATAATTAAAAAAAAAAAACGGCATGGGGTCCCCTCATTTTTGATATCCAGCCAAGCTAAAATGGTCAGCTGCGGGCTGGTAGTCTCAGAATGGGAAAGGGCCATGGATATTGGCCCTCCCCAGCCTAAAAATAGTAGCTTGCAGCTGCCCCTGAAAAGGTGCATCCATTAGATGCACCAATTCTGGCACTTTATCCAGCTCTTCTAGTTTTTTTGTTGATGCCAGCTGTTTTATGTTTGCTGACATTAAGCCCAGGAGTTAGTAATGGAGTGGCATCTATAAGACGCCCCCAGTATAACCCAATAGTCAAAAGCAATAAAGACGCGAGTCTCTGCATGATAAATTTCCCCAGTACAATGCATGGGACGCGGTGATTCCGCACGGTCCAAGGAACACATGTGGAATTACCTGTGTTCAAAAGCCAGCAGCACTTTGGATGCAGTGGACATGTGCTGCGTCCAAAGCGCTGCCTAATACTGAAAGTGTGGACATACCCTGAGGAGTGTTCTGCTACATTGAATGCACATGGGTAAATTATTAAGATTCGCTGCACAGCTGCCTTTGCAATTGTTGACTAATGGAGTCCCGGAGCTGTTTTATGGGAGCCAAGACATGAGATGCTGCAGGCCATGATAAGACATTTAGACTATGCAGTCTGATCACTGTAGCATGAGCATTATGCAGCCTGGCATGGCTCCTGGGAAATTTACAGCTTCTCTTCTGAAGGCCTCTTCACGTGGTTTACAGAACTATGTTCAATTATCATTGCATCCAAACCAAGAGAGGGACTCATCGCTAAAAAGAATATACCTCCATTCCAGCCTGCTTTGCTGTCTTGCTCTGCACTATAATATGGTTTGTGTGAGGTTGAAGAACACCTATAGCTGTATGTCTGGCTTCTAGCAAAGTGTGGTACAAATGCCTAATGATCATTTGTGTAGGCCCTGCATTTTAGGCTTGATACGTGGCATTCAACTACAGCATAGAATGGATCACGGTCCACCATTCTTTGAATCTGGCAAAACCACATGGACAATGCAGTGAAGAGGCCTTCAAGAGGCAACAGGACATCGGTCCTACTCCTGGGATTATGGTGTGGGATGGCATAACATACAATAACGGGACCATCCTGGTCTTCATTCCATGTACACTAACAGCTCGGTGTTACATTTATTTGGCTGTGGAACCATTGGTACAACCATTTCTTCAAAGTGTCCAAAGAACAGTTTTCAACATAATGCCAAGTCCTATGTTGCTCATGCTACTGTGAGCAGCCTTCTAGGCCCAAATGTTCTACCATGGCCTATAGTGTCTCTGGACTTGTCTTGCACTTAGCACATCTGCAACATCATTGGTCAACAATTGCAAAAGGAGCTGCCAGCAGCGGATCTTGATAATATCCATGCTAAAATGCATTCATTGGGGCAGAACATTTCTCAGACAACCATTAATAATCTCATTGATAGTAGCCTAGTTGTGTAACTGTGAGTATTTCTAAGCGTGGCACTCATACTTCACACTGAAAACAAATGGAAAAGTTTTGGAAATGTCTATCTATCTTGTGTTTTCCATAACTCCCCTTATTTAACTTCTTGATGTTGCAGTTTCAATGTTGAGTAGTGTATGTAATAGCTTTTTCTACTTTTGTTTTTATTTGATTACACACATCACTTAGTTTTGTTAGCCATTAAAAGGTATCATATCTATAAGATAATTTTACTTCTCCCTCTGAGAGCAATCAATCTTTTTCAATTGACTAACACAGTACCAAAACTTTTTTTTTCTTTTAGCACATTTTCAGTAACAAAATAAAGGAGATCTATGCTAATGTAAATTTTTGTTACACAGTGCGAATATCTTGCAATATATCAATGTGTTAAATACTGTTCCTGCTAGAAGCTACATTAAGAACAGAAAAGCATGGAGTGGTCCTTGCGGCTCCACATCTGGCCTTGTGGGCAGCACAACCAAAGTTGTCTTTAATAGAACAAATGCAGCTAAACTTGTCCTTGTGTCTTTAACTACTCTAAAAATGTTCCTTCACATACTGATACACAATAAAGTGCTAGAAAAGACCAAAAGAAACAATCAGAGAAGCAAATTCAGCATTTTCTTTGTATTTGTGACTCAAGATTATTCTGTTTACCTTTCATTTAGTTTTACCAGGTTCTAGTTTTTTTTGTTTGTTTGTTTGTTTTTTTTAACCAGGGTTTTTTAATTAATTTTCTCTGAGAATAACCACCTTCTTATGGGTCACGTCTTCACTTTTCCTGACCAAGATTCGTAGTTTCCTCTTTTGTTTTCTGTGTGCGTGATATTTCTGGTCAACACAGTAAAGAACCACAGTAAATTGCTGCACTGGCAGTGAAGATTTCCTGTGCTCAGAAAATTATCAGAAATAAACGCCTGCTTCTTGGAAAATAAGGTAAGACTGAAATTACAGCTGTGTTGTTAAAGACTTAGGGAGATAAATCAATGCAATTATTATTTTTTAGAGAAATGATATTGCATAAATAGCACCTATACAGAAATGTTCATCACTCACATCTCAGACACCCATACAAGGACGATTTCGGTGCTGTTGCATGAGTCTTCGTCCTCCTACAATATCATCAGGAACATTGTCTTTTTAGTAGATACAAGAGGGTCATAGGTCTCATGGGGTCATCCATGGATCTTGGTCCGATCTCAGATCGCAATGCATGGACTGGCTGGGGGTCTCACAATCGCAACATAACAGCATCATAGAAATATATGAAACTATCATGCTCGGATCAGTAGAGCCACAGCCAGTCCCAGTCCGAGATTGGACTGAAATCCACGGATATCTGCATCAGCCCTGAGAAGTATCAATGCATAAGAATTTGTACATTTTCAACCACTTTTCAGATGAGGAGCAACTAGTCACTCAATCCAATAAACTGGAGTAACGAGGTGACATTCAAAATAACTTATCATCTGGAAATCCAGGTGAGGCTAACACCCTCTTTCCTAATAAAATGCATTTTTCTGAGCAATATTTTACAATATTAATATACTATAAAATTGAGCAAGCTTTCACACCTTTCCGGAAGGGATTGCAAACTACACCAATGCAGACCCTGATGGTGTCAATTCAGATTTTAAAGGGTTTTGTCTTGGTTTAACACCCCCTTTTTATAGGGTAGGAGAACACAATCAGTAAGGCTGCATTTACATATCCATCTGACAAGTCCCTGTGCTGCCTGCGTTTTTTCTCGCACCCGCAGAGTTTCATGGATCTGTTCACACATCCATGAAAATTATGCATTCAAATGTGAGACTCGGCACATATTCTGATCTCCTATTTCCCATGGATCTGTGAATACAGCCTGAATCCCAACAAATTCAGGGGATGCTGTGCACAGGAGAGGGGCGCTGAAAAGGGATTATTGGTACTATAGTAAGTTCATTTGTTCATTAACAATGTAAAATAAACTGTACCTTTATAAATGGAAGCTGGCCTTACATTAACTCGTTACGGACTGGACTTTTTTAAATCTTTTTATTTCATTTTGCTCATTTTTTTTTTATTTTGCCTCTTCTAAGAACCATAACTTTTTTTTAATTTTTCAGTCAACACATCTGTTTTTGCCGGACAAGTTGTAGTTTTGAATAACTCCATTCATTTTACCAATCAATATAATAGAAAACAGAAAAACCATTCCAAATGGGATGGAATAGTGAAAAAATGCAATTCTTCTGTGACTTTCCTTTTATTTTCCTATGGTGTTTTTTATATGGTAAAAATGACTCTGAATCCTGATTCTCCAGGTCAGTAAGATTATGGCGATATCAAACCTGCATAGGTTTTTCTTCATTTATGTAGAGTAATGTTTTGGTTTGTGTCGTAGTTTTATGAAATCCATAGCACTTTTATTTTTCCATCAATTTAACTGTGGGAGACGTCTTTTTGGGTGGCGAGATGACAGTCCTAACAGTGTTTAATATACTCACTGTCAGGATTCCGCTCTGCAGCTTCCAGCAGTCATCACATGGTCACGTCACTATTATGCGATTTCATACTTATGGTCATGTGACAACAAACTTCTCTTCCAGCTTCTCTTAGTTTTTCACTGAACACTGAAATAATTAGGAAGAGCAACTCGTCATCATGTGACAATGTGCAAATCGCATATTCCCCGGGGGGTGGGGGGCAAACTAAATTCTTGCCCTAGGTGCCGGAGAACCTAGATATATCTCTGCACGGACGTTTCACACAAATGACATATTTACTGCGAGTCATACAGTATAGATACAGAATACTATGTAGGTCTAGTGACTGCTGAAATCTCACCTACGGTAATTAGAACCATTTTCTGTTGTTTCGTCATGTCACAATGACCACCGCAGCCCTAAAATAACAAGGTCATATACATGGATTTGTCTCCTCAGAAAAAAATCCCCCACACTGCGCTTCTACATACAAGTATATGTACCTCACCAATGATATACTATTTGCCACGCACCATTCAAAATATAAACGGATAAGCAGAGCTGTGCCCCCCATTAACTACAATCTCCACGGCCCAATAAATGTAAATTAACTAGCTGTTGCCTGGGCATAGTAACAAACTGTGGTTAGTTACAACAAATTATATTGATTATATTGCACATAAAAACATTTCACATTATATATTCAACAGTACAGATTTACAACACAAATTATCTAAATGATTACCCAAATATTCACAGTATTTTATTTTCAACTCATTGAAGAGCCTTTTGGTGAACAACATTTTTTGTTTTTCCTTCTGGTGCAAAGATGAACAGATTTCCCACATCATCCCATCAACCAGAGCTACTGGACTACTACCCCTAATATCCCAATAATCCCGTCAGCCAGAGCCACTGGACTACTACCCCTAATATCCCACATCATCCTGTCAGCCAGAGCCACTGGACTACTACCCCTAATATCCCACATCATCCCGTCAGCCAGACACACTGGACTACTACCCCTAATATCCCACATCATCCCGTCAGCCAGACACACTGGACTACTACCCCTAATATCCCACATCATCCCGTCAGCCAGACACACTGGACTACTACCCCTAATATCCCACATCATCCCGTCAGCCAGACACACTGGACTACTACCTCTAATATCCCACATCATCCCGTCAGCCAGACACACTGGACTACTACCCCTAATATCCCACATCATCCTCTCAGCCAGAGCCACTGGACTACTACCCCTAATATCCCAATAATCCCATCAGCCAGAGCCACCGGACTACTACCCCTAATATCCCACATCATCCCATCAGCCAGAGCCACCGGATTACTACCCCTAATATCCCACATCATCCCATCAGCCAGAGCCACCGGACTACTACCCCTAATATCCCACATCATCCCATCAGCCAGAGCCACCGGACTACTACCCCTAATATCCCACATCATCCCATCAGCCAGAGCCACCGGACTACTACCCCTAATATCCCACATCATCCTCTCAGCCAGAGCCACTGGACTACTACCCCTAATATCCCACATCATCCCATCAGCCAGAGCCACTGGACTACTACCCCTAATATCCCACATCATCCCATCAGCCAGAGCCACCGGACTACTACCCCTAATATCCCACATCATCCCATCAGCCAGAGCCACCGGACTACTACCCCTAATATCCCACATCATCCTCTCAGCCAGAGCCACTGGACTACTACCCCTAATATCCCACATCATCCCATCAGAGCCAACATTGTCAGGTTGGCGCTGTTACACCGATTAAAATGATACCTGGGTTGGAGAAATTCATCTTGTGTTTCTATTTTTAATCTCTGTTTTAATTTTTATGTTAATGAGATGTTTCATGCCAGGCAACGAGAAGTTCCTGATTTTGGGCTCGCCCTGCAGTCTGTGGCAGAGGGTGGTCTGTGTCGGCACGGTAATAAATTATGTAATTTCCAGCTTTATAGAAGGACGATAACATCATAGAAATTATAAGAATAATAGGCCTCAGCTACCACAACTGTTTACAAGGAAAACTGTTGCTCGTAGCAACCAATCACATCTCAACTTCCTTTAAACAGCTCTGGTGAAATGAAAGATGCTTAGTGATTGGTTGGAGCTATGTGGAGTGGGCGTGGTTGATACATATACACACACATGCACTCATTTTATATATATATTTATATTATTTGTGACTTCTCAATTCATTTGAAGGCTATGTGCACATGTTGCAGTTTTGTTGCTTTTTTTAGCACGGCTTTGTTGTAGAAAATATGCAAGATTTTACAGTACAAGCAAAGTAAATGAGATTTCTGAATTCTCATTAACACAGTGCTAATTTTTTTCTTCAGATTTTTAGCAGATTAAATTCTTCAGCAAGTCCATTCTTGCAGCGTATTTCACCTATGCTAATGATGAAGAAAAATCTGCCACAAAACTCAAGTAAAAAACATAGAAAAACACTTTTTAAGCAGCGGTTTTCCTGCCAACACATCCGGATTTGCAGCATAATTTTCTGCTGCAAATTCTGAACATGTGCACATAGACTTAGTCACTGTCTGTATCCTCCTCCCTACACACATTCATTATAAACCCCTGATAGTGTCATAATGAATAAGTGGGTGGGAGAAGACGTTATCGGGGTCTTATAATGAAATGGAGAGGCAGTAGAGGATGCAATTAGCTACTTGGCAAAATTTTTACCCAGGCCCCCCCTGCATGTTGGTCACATGTATGTGACCTTATAGATCGTATAAAGACATATGTATTCGCCTCCCATATGATCATTTTCCTCATACTGTTATCCTTCTTGGCATCATGCCCCCCTTCCTTGGCATCTATCCAGTAACAATCTTCGCCATATTGGGCCCTTCCTGGGATGTCTCCCAACCTGGCCTCCTCCTTGGTATAGTGTCCCCCATCCTTGTCTCCTTCATAGGATAATGTGACCCATCCAAGTCCCCCTCTTATGACAAGGTAATGTGCCTCATCCTGGTCCCCTTCCTGGTGTAATGTGTCCCTTCTGGGTCCCCTTCCTGGGGTAATGTGTCCTGATCTGTTCTTCTCCAGCTCACTACATTAAAAGAAAGAAGACTATTCTTCCTTCCTCCGCTCCCACGTCACGCGGTGTCCTCTTCAATAGCTGGCACAGGAGCCAGCAGCTGAGTTTGAAGTCCCTGCCATGCCACATGATGTCACTTCCATGCGCCCTCAGTCACATGTACACTGACCTCAGCTGCTGCCTCTGATTGTCCGGCGGCTTGTACTGCAGTGCAAGAAGCCTGCAGGTCCCCTGGGTTGCAATACATTTCAGCTGAATGTGCTTCCTTGAAATAGTTCCTGATGTCTGCTGACCCCCTCCACCTCATGGGGCGCCATCACTGTGATGACACATTTGCACACACTTCACTTTCAATTTTTTGTGCACACTCCCTTTTCTGGGTAAAAAGGGACATTTTTAAAATTCCTGGTCGAATGTCTGGCAGTTTTAAGTTAAAGAACTCCTCACTATTTTGTTTTGAATGTGTGTAACTCACTGTGTGTGATTGTCACAAGGACTCTTCAGGATGCGGTTCTCTTATGGTTTTCCTCCTGATTGGTCTAGGGATGAGGAAGAGTGAGGGAGGAGGCTGTGGCCATCAGGTTACATTCCCCTGCAAACCTCCGCCTTTCCTATTTCTGGCTAATAGAGAATATACATAGTGTGCAGAATTATTAGGCCAGTGAGTATTTTGACTAGTGTTGAGCCACCTCCCTAGTGTTCGGGTTCAGTTCGTCGAACAGGGACGTGTTCGCCAAACTGTTCGTCGAACATTCGACTAACACCGTCGAACCCCATTGAAACCAATGGCAGGCAAACACAAACACATACAAACACATGGAAAACACATAGAAAACACCTTAAAAGGTGTCCAAAAGCTGACAAACTGCTCCGAAGACACAACAAACACATGGAAAAGTCACAACTACATATAGTCATGCAAAAAGAAAAGAGGTGGAGGAGTAAAAGGAGGAGGAGACACATATATAGGCATGTCATGCCCTTCTAATATCAAGAAAGGCTGGAGTAAAAATCTAAAATCACCCTACCAACACCGACGTCGTTAAAAAATAAAATAAAAAGAAATATCTTTAGGTAGAATGGCGGCGGGTCCATTCAGAACACTTTCCTTAGAAGACGTAGTGGTACCCCCTTTGGGAGTTGTGCCAAAAAATGAACCCAATACATTCAGACTTATCCACCATTTGTCATATCCAAGGGGCAGGTCAGTAAACGACAACATCGACGTGGAACCAAGTACAGTACTATGTACTGTACCTCCTTTGACGAGGCAATCAGGCGGGTCAAGAAGTTGGTAAGGGGCACCCTAATGGCCAAAACAGACATTGAGGGAGCGTTCCGGTTTCTACCTGTGCCTCCGAATGGTGTCCTCCCATTGGGCTGCTTCTGTGAAGAAGCATACTACATAGATCGATGTTTGCCCATGGAGTGCTCTATATCCTGCTCACTATTTTGAGGTGTTTAGTTGCTTCCTTGAATGTGTCGTCATGGACGTTTGTAAGGCGGCACATATTATCCATTACCTCAACAACTTCTTATGCCTGGGCCCAAAAGATTCGCGACAGTGTGAAAACACGCGGTAGTCCACGTGTGAGAAGGAGAGAGCTGGAGGGCGAGTGGACACCCCTGAGCCGAGGGGTTAGATTGAGAAAGAAAAAAGGCGGTGTAGCTTGCTTCATGGGTGGGGTACTCTGCTGAGTAGCAGAAATTGCTACTAGGCCCAAAAGGATTTCCTGGGCCAGATGCCATTAAAAAATAGTAGTTAGGTAAACAGGCGGTGTAGCTTGCTTCATGGGTGGGGTATGCTGCTGAGTAGCACCAAATTCTACTAGGCCCAAAAGGATTTCCTGGGCTAGATGCCATTACAAAATAGTACTTAGGTAAACAGGTGGTGTAGCTTGCTTCATGGGTGAAATACGCTGCTGAGTAGCACCAAATTCTACTGTGCCTCAAACTATTTCCTGGGCTAGATGCCGTTACAAAATAGTAGTTAGGTAAACAGGCAGTGTAGCTTGCTTCATGGGTGGGGTACTCTGCTGAGTAGCACTAAATTCTACTAGGCCCAAAACTATTAACTGGATAAGATGCAGTGAAAAGAGAGATACACAGGTGGTATAGTTAGTTTCACAGGCGGGCTACTCTGCTGACGTGCAGACACTGCTCCTAGGCCCTAAACTATTAACTGGATTAGATGCAGTGAAAATTGAGATACACAGGTGGTATAGTTTGTTTCACAGCTGGGCTACTCTGCTGACGTGCAGACACTGCTCCTAGGCCCAAAACTATCAACTGGATTAGATGCAGTGAAAATTGAGATACACAGGCGGTGTAGCTAGCTTCACAGGCAGGCTACTCAGATGACTATCAGACAATGCTACTAGCTCAAAAGGATTGGCTGAGCTAGATTACACCAAATGCTGTGACAAATACTTGCACAGCACTGGCACAGACCTGCCTGGCAAACAGTGCTATGAACTGCTGTAACCTACTCTGAAAAGGGCTGATATTACAACTAGTCCCCACTCCTTCCGACTCCCTAAACCTATCTCTCTGACAATTTGCTCCAAAAAACACTCTTAGTCTGTATTGCACCCACAGCAACAGCGGTGCCGTCTAACACTAAGCTGCAGCAGTGAGGAAATGGTGGCGACGGGGCAAATGGCTGGTTATTATAGGACAAGGACATGTGACATACACAGCCAATGACACATGCCCTTGCTTGTGTGCATCACATGCACATTGCTGTGTGTGTGCACTGCTGATAGGCTGAGAGACTGCACCGCCCCACTGTAAATGCGGGAAAGAAATGATAAACAGTTTTAATGTGCAAATCAAGTAAGGCTTTTGGTGAACGAACAGTTATCGAACAGAAACTCAAACAGCCGAATTTTAAGCAAATTGTTCGGGTTCGTCGAACGACTCGAACACCGCCCAAAAACAGCTTGAATTTGAAATTGGCGAACAGTTTGACTCGAACACCGCTCATCTCTAATTTTGACCTTATCATCATTTTTTGGCCACATGCACATGTTCAGTATTCTGTCAATATTTTACCTCAATATTTTTAAGCCAGGAGTGGAACAATTAGAGGAAAAGTATAATAGAAACACATCACCACTTCTGTATTTATCACCCACTCCTGGTTTTGGCTTACAAATACTGAGGTAAAAAAGTCACCTAATATTCAACTCGAGTATTTGGCCTTATGCAGGTTTTTCCAACTCCAAGCTGTATAAACTTGAATGCGTATTGGGTGAAGCAGACCAGACGATGCATATTTGTATAATGAGGAAGGTGATACAACTTTACCTTTTTCCATTTGTGCAGAATTATTAGGCAGCTTGTTTTCTGCTGGGCAGGATGATTCTGAACAAGAAGGTTGTTTATTCCTTGTGAGGGAAACGCCTTCCTTCCCCACACTGGCAACTTATTAATTTATTTAATTCTCCTCCCCTGATGATTTGAGAAAATGAAACGCGTCATGAGGCCACGGGGATAACCTTTGATGCTTTAGTATCCTAATGGTGGGTTTTCAATTTTGCGGGTTCTGAAGCACACCTGTTTCCCCACATCTTGGGATCAATTAAAAGCATCTTTCTGGAGCCGTCCGAGAGACCAGGAGGAACCTATGCATATGAATCTGGGTGAGACTGTTCCATTATTTTAGCAGATGTCTTTTCTGATTATGTCAGCTATGCAATATATGGCATTTATGTGGTACAGCTAGATTATCTGTTTACCGAGAATATAGAGAATAATTGCATGAGGCCAAAAGTCACTGCTGTTAGTATTGCTCAAATTGTAAGAGTCTACTGGTTGGGAGACTAAGACTTGGGAATTCATTTGAGTAATTGTTTTGATACGCCCATAAAAGATGAATATGCAATTTCGGGTGTATATTGCTATTTGTACTGTTTGTAATTAGTGTCTGTTCTGTTGTTCTTGTCCAAATTGGTTTTAATTACTAATATTAAAAGTTAAATTTTATTTAATTTAGTACCACATTTACCCTGCTGTATTCAATAATTTGGGATTGGTAGATTTTTTCTTGATTAATATTTGGATTTTTTCCATATTTTTCAATATACTATACATATATATTATGGTCAAATGATTGGTACTGTATGATTCAACCTACAACTCATCTCACAAAAATTGGCTGTGGATGTTGCTTTTAGTGTCTTTCCACCATCTAACTCCCTCAGCTTCTTTCTTCTCTCTTTTATGCAAGTCTCTGGTGGCACCTTTTTGTGTCCCAGCGTGGGCTCCATAGGCGCTCCTCACTAGCTGTTCTAACTCCATTCCCCACTGTACAGTCTCCTCATCTTACTAGCAGCTGAAACACAGCTGGAGACCCTGTTAACTGCATATTAACTGCATCCAAACCTTTTTAAAGGGAGCCCGTCCCCAGTTTTTTCATGTCTGAACTAAGACTAGAGCTTTAATCAGCACCTGTGCTGCATTCCACAAAGGGGTATATAACCCCCTGACTCCTCCACCTGTATAACCTCAATCTTTTGAAATTGTCCCGCTCTCTATGTAAATCCTGGCGGTCCAGTCCGATAGACGTCCTTGCTGAGGCGTCTGTCCCTACTCCCGGCTTCTGATCGCCATCCTTCTGTTCTGATTGATGTGGATCCTGCATCACCCATGTAGCTGAGCGAAATCAAAAACCTGCGGAGGTCGTCTGCTCGCGCCTGCATACTGTGCTATGCCCTACTGCAGGTGGAGCATAAAACTTAAGTGCACATGTTGGCGGTGTCTCTGCGCAGGTGTGAGATTTTGCCCGACTTTGTAGATGATGCAGGAAAATGGTGATCAGAAGCCCAGAGGAGTAATAGACACTTCAGCATGGACGCCTATAGAAACGGACCGGCAGGATTTACATAGAGCTCAGGAAAATTTCAAAAGATGTTTGGGGGTATAGAGGTGGGAGTCAAGGGGTTATATACCCCCTTTATGGAATGCAGCACAGGTGCTGATTAAGGTGCTAGTCTTAGTTCAGACATTTAAAACTTTAAAACCAGGTGACAAGTTCCCTTTAAAGTGTATTATTAGACTTTTCATTTTTACAGTTTTCAACAACTCCTAAGTCCAAAATAAAGTTTAGTATGATTTTTTTTTTCATGATGTTTGAAGGCAAACCATTGAGAAATTCTTTATATGAATGTATTAGGGGAAGGTGATCAACTCAATATTTATAACTGGTAAACAGTCACGATTCTAAAAAAAATTCAATTATATAGTAATATACAGTTAGGTCCATATATATTTGGACAGAGACAACATTTTTCTAATTTTGGTTACAGACATTACCACAATGAATTTAAAACAAAACAATTCAGATGCAGTTGAAGTTCAGACTTTCAGCTTTCATTTGAGGGTATCCGTATTAAAATTGGATGAAGGGTTTAGGAGTTTCAGCTCGTTAACATGTGCCACCCTGTTTTTAAAGGGACCAAAAGTAATTGGACAATTGACTCCAAGGCTATTTCATGGACAGGTGTGGGCAATCCCTTCGTTATGTCATTCTCAATTAAGCAGATAAAAGGCCTGGAGTTGACTTGAGGTGTGGTGCTTGCATTTGGAAGGTTTTGCTGTGAAGTAAACAAACAACAAACAAAGAAGCTCTCCATGCAGGTGAAACAAGCCATCCTTGAGCTGCGTAAACAGAAAAAACCCATCCGAGAAATTGCTACAATATTAGGAGTGGCAAAATCTACAGTTTGGTACATCCTGAGAAAGAAAGAAAGCGCTGGTGAACTCATCAATGCAAAAAGACCTGGGCGCCCACGGAAGACAACAGTGGTGGATGATCGCAGAATAATCTCCATGGTGAAGAGAAACCCCTTCACAACAGCCAACCAAGTGAACAGCACTCTCCAGGAGGTCGGCGTATCAATATCCAAATCTATCATACAGAGAAGACTGCATGAAAGTAAATACAGAGGGTTCACTGCACGGTGCAAGCCACTCATAAGCATCAAGAATAATAAGGCTAGACTGGACTTTGCGAAAAAAACATCTAAAAAAGCCAGCACAGTTCTGGAAGAACATTCTTTGGGCAAATGAAGCAAAGATCAACCTCTACCAGAATGATGGAAAGAGAAAAGTATGGCGAAGGCGTGGTCCAGCTCATGATCCAAAGCATACCACATCATCTGTAAAACACGGCGGAGGCAGTGTGATGGCTTGGGCATGCATGGCTGCCAGTGGCACTGGGTCACTAGTGTTTATTGATGATGTGACACAGGACAGAAGCAGCCGAATTAATTCTGAGGTATTCAGAGACATACTGTGTGCTCAGATCCAGCCAAATGCAGCAAATCTGATTGGTCGTCGTTTCATACTACAGACGGACAATGACCCAAAACATAAAGCCAAAGCAACCCAGGAGTTTATTAAGGCAAAGAAGTGGAATACTCTTGAATGGCCAAGTCAGTCACCTGATCTCATCCCAATTGAGCAGCATTTCACTTGTTAAAGACTAAACTTCAGACAGAAAGGCCCACAAACAAACAGCAACTGAAAACCACCGCAGTGAAGGCCTGACAGAACATCAAAAAGGAGGAAACACAGCGTCTGGTGATGTCCATGAGTTCAAGACTTCTTGCAGTCATTGCCAACAAAGGGTTTTCAACCAAGTACTAAAAATGAACATTTTATTTAAAATTATTGAATCTGTCCAATTACTTTTGTTCCCTTTAAAAACAGGATGGCACATGTTAAGGAGCTGAAACTCCTAAACCCTAAAAATTATCTTTCACAATTGGTGCAGAATACAACCAGAGGAGCAGCACTTTTAGACCTAATACTATCTAATAGACCTGACAGAATAACAAATCTGCAGGTGGTTGGGCATCTAGGAAATAGCGACCACAATATTGTGCAGTTTCACCTGTCTTTCACTAGGGGGACTTGTCAGGGAGTCACAAAAACACTGAACTTTAGGAAGGCAAAGTTTGACCAGCTTAGAGATGCCCTTAATCTGGTAGACTGGGACAATATCCTCAGAAATAAGAATACAGATAATAAATGGGAAATGTTTAAGAACATCCTAAATAGGCAGTGTAAGCGGTTTATACCTTGTGGAAATAAAAGGACTAGAAATAGGAAAAACCCAATGTGGCTAAACAAAGAAGTAAGACAGGCAATTAACAGTAAAAAGAAAGCATTTGCACTACTAAAGCAGGATGGCACCATTGAAGCTCTAAAAAACTATAGGGAGAAAAATACTTTATCTAAAAAACTAATTAAAGCTGCCAAAAAGGAAACAGAGAAGCACATTGCTAAGGAGAGTAAAACTAATCCCAAACTGTTCTTCAACTATATCAATAGTAAAAGAATAAAAACTGAAAATGTAGGCCCCTTAAAAAATAGTGAGGAAAGAATGGTTGTAGATGACGAGGAAAAAGCTAACATATTAAACACCTTCTTCTCCACGGTATTCACGGTGGAAAATGAAATGCTAGGTGAAATCCCAAGAAACAATGAAAACCCTATATTAAGGGTCACCAATCTAACCCAAGAAGAGGTGCGAAACCGGCTAAATAAGATTAAAATAGATAAATCTCCGGGTCCAGATGGCATACACCCACGAGTACTAAGAGAAATATGTAATGTAATAGATAAACCATTATTTCTTATTTTTAGGGACTCTATAGCGACAGGGTCTGTTCCGCAGGACTGGCGCATAGCAAATGTGTTGCCAATATTCAAAAAGGGCTCTAAAAGTGAACCTGGAAATTATAGGCCAGTAAGTCTAACCTCTATTGTTGGTAAAATATTTGAAGGGTTTCTGAGGGATGTTATTCTGGATTATCTCAATGAGAATAACTGTTTAACTCCATATCAGCATGGGTTTATGAGAAATCGCTCCTGTCAAACCAATCTAATCAGTTTTTATGAAGAGCTAAGCTATAGGCTGGACCACGGTGAGTCATTGGACGTGGTATATCTCGATTTTTCCAAAGCGTTTGATACCGTGCCGCACAAGAGGTTGGTACACAAAATGAGAATGCTTGGTCTGGGGGAAAATGTGTGTAAATGGTTAGTAACTGGCTTAGTGATAGAAAGCAGAGGGTAGTTATAAATGGTATAGTCTCTAACTGTGACCAGTGGGGTACCGCAGGGGTCAGTATTGGGACCTGTTCTCTTCAACATATTCATTAATGATCTGGTAGAAGGTTTACACAGTAAAATATCGATATTTGCAGATGATACAAAACTATGTAAAGCAGTTAATACAAGAGAAGATAGTATTCTGCTACAGATGGATCTGGATAAGTTGGAAACTTGGGCTGAAAGGTGGCAAATGAGGTTTAACAATGATAAATGTAAGGTTATACACATGGGAAGAAGGAATCAATATCACCATTACACACTGAACGGGAAACCACTGGGTAAATCTGACAGGGAGAAGGACTTGGGGATCCTACTTAATGATAAACTTACCTGGAGCAGCCAGTGCCAGGCAGCAGCTGCCAAGGCAAACAGGATCATGGGGTGCATTAAAAGAGGTCTGGATACACATGATGAGAACATTACACTGCCTCTGTACAAATCCCTAGTTAGACCGCACATGGAGTACTGTGTCCAGTTTTGGGCACCGGTGCTCAGGAAGGATATAATGGAACTAGAGAGAGTACAAAGGAGGGCAACAAAATTAATAAAGGGGATGGGAGAACTACAATACCCAGATAGATTAGCGAAATTAGGATTATTTAGTCTAGAAAAAAGACGACTGAGGGGCGATCTAATAACCATGTATAAGTATATAATGGGACAATACAAATATCTCGCTGAGGATCTGTTTATACCAAGGAAGGTGACGGGCACAAGGGGGCATTCTTTGCGTTTGGAGGAGAGAAGGTTTTTCCACCAACATAGAAGAGGATTCTTTACTGTTAGGGCAGTGAGAATCTGGAATTGCTTGCCTGAGGAGGTGGTGATGGCGAACTCAGTCGAGGGGTTCAAGAGAGGCCTGGATGTCTTCCTGGAGCAGAACAATATTGTATCATACAATTATTAGGTTCTGTAGAAGGACGTAGATCTGGGGATTTATTATGATGGAATATAGGCTGAACTGGATGGACAAATGTCTTTTTTCGGCCTTACTAACTATGTTACTATGTTACTATGTTACTATGTTCATCCAATTTTAATGTGGATACCCTTAAATGAAAGCTGAAAGTCCGAACTTCAACTGCATCTGAATTGTTTTGTTTCAAATTCATTGTGGTAATGTCTATAACCAAAATTAGAAAAATTTTGTCTCTGTCCAAATATATATGGACCTAACTGTATAAAACATAAATATTAAAGTTTATCCAAAATAGATATCTACATAGATTTGAATATCAACATTTACAGTTTTAACACAGGCTTTAGCTGATGTAAAATGTGAAGGGACTGCTGGTTCTGAGATGATGAGAAAGCAGAGAGCTTTGTGTAAAAACATAACAAATGTGGGTAAAGGTAATAAAGAGGACATAAAACCAGAAAAAGTGAAACTATAACATGTGATTAGAATAGAAAAAGAAGTAGAGAAATATGATCTGCACATTCGAAATCAGAAAAGAAAAATATTAAACATATACGGTTAGAGAAAAAGAACAGCCAAGGGGTTATTATAACCAAAATCACAATGTGGTCTTATAACAATGCACACATACATTTATACCTCATGTGTAACTCATTTTTATATCCTCATTTTCCATAATATGTGCCTGCATGCTGGTATGTAAGAGGAGTGATGTCCTGCAGGATGGGAATATGTACAGTGAAATGAAAAGAGAGAAATATTGAAGGGATGGGGCAGTATTTAGAATAGGCTGAGAGGAGAGAAATACTGCAGGCTGATTCTGTATGTAAGGGACTGAAAGTTGAGACATACTGCAGGATATGGCTCTGTATCTGTATATCCCGAGGGGATGAAAAGAGAGAGAGAAACTGCAGGATGGGGCTCTGTATAGAGGTGCTGAAAGGAGAGATATTGTAACAACTCTGCTGGCATCACGGCATGGCCTCTCATCTCTCACGCTATCTTACCCACTGCTCCAGGTCATGTTTTGGTTTCTGTTTCTTGCCAGCTCCATATTCTGTGCCTCTGCTCTCTGCATGCTTCCTGGCTGAGTGTATAGGGGGGCGGCGCCTGAACTCTCTGGTTCTTATAGGAATCAGGTGCACCTGTCTAATCTGTTCCTGACCAATTACCAAGAGGCCTCCAGTATTTGGAGCAGCTCCACCCAGTGGACTGGGCCTGTGCAATGTGTTAGCTCATTTTAGCACCTATAGGACAACCACGGAGTAAACAGTCCAAAACTCATAAGAATAAAAACATACAAAATTTTATTATTTGCTACATAAAGACATATAGTAATCTATAGACAGAAAAGACAAGGTACATCCAGAGCTCATATGTGGAGGACAAACCACCAGAATGCTGCATTCTGGACACACATTGGCAGTGACTGATGGGTAAGACCTGCATGTTAAGATTGAATACTCTCTTTGGCTGCGCGTGTATTTGCAATGCGCTAATAACTACACTGGAAGTTTCTAACAACCATTTAGGTCCAGTTCCTTTCTCTTTTTGATCTGCACTATGCATTTTTAAATGTTTTATTGTATAACAGCGTAACTGGGTGGATTAACATATACATGCATTTGGGATTGTCCCACACTGTTACTTCAATGGTGGTTTGTCCTCCACATATGAGCTCTGGATGTACCTTGTCTTTTTGTCTATAGATTACTATATGTCTTTATGTAGCAAATAATAAAATTTTGTATCTTTTTATTCTTATGAGTTTTTGACTGTTTACTCCGTGGTTGTCCTATAGGTATTATATGTTTGGTGTGTCCTCAATGATTGTCTATTTTGACCCTTTTATGGGCTTATGACTTAACTACTATGTATCAGTGGAATCTGTTTATAGGTGTTAGCTCAGTTTGTGTTTTGCTTCTGAGCTGCCAGGCCTTGCTTTGTGTCTTGCCTTCTCTGAAGGCTGTTCTCCTTGCTTTGCCTGGTATCTTGCTTGTCTGCCCTCCAGGAGGCTGAATATTCTGGTCCCTGTGTCTTTGTTCTTGCACCTTGTCTTGTTCCATTACCTTGTCTGAACTTTGTCCTATCTCTGTCTCCTTGTCTGTGGTTTCTTTCCCTGCAGTGCCTCTCTGCTCCGCTCCCAGCTCCGCACTCTGCAACCTTACTTTGCTCTTGCCTCTGCACTCTGTGTCTTTGCTTTGCACTTGGCTCTTGGCTCTGCACTCTGTGCCTTTACTCTGCTCTTGGCTCTGCACTCTGTGCCTTCACTCTGATCTTGGCTCTGCACTTTGTGGTTCTACCCTTGTCTCTCTTGCAGCTTTACCTCTGCTCCGCACTCCTGTGGTTCTGCTCTGTTCTACTCTGCTCTGCTCCTGTTGCTGCAGTAATCTCTTGCTGCAGCTCTTCTCCGCATTCCTTGCGGTTCTGCTCTGCTTAGCTTCTGTTGCTGCGATATCTCTTGCTGCTCTGCTGCTCCTATCCGCAGCCTTGCGGTTCTCTTCCTGTTTGAACAGGTCCCAACCTGTTCCTTCATACTTCATTCCTTTCTGCTTGTTTCCTTACCTTCACCTCCTGTGTGAACAGGTCCCAACCTGTTCCTTCATACATCATATCCGTACCTACACCTCCTGTATGAACAGGTCCCAACCTGTTCCTTCATACATCATATCCGTACCTACACCTCCTGTGTGAACAGGTCCCTACCTGTTACTTCATACACCACACCAGCCAGCCTTGTGTCTCTGCCGTCCCTGCCAGCCCTGTGTCTCTGCCATCCCTGCCAGCCCTGTGTCTCTGCCGTGCCTGCCAGCCCTGTGTCTCTGCCGTGCCTTCCAGCCCTGTCTCTGCCGTGCCTGCCAGCCCTGTGTATCTGCCGTGCCTGCCAGCCCTGTGTCTCTGCCATGCCTGCCAGCCCTGTGTCTCTGCCGTGCCTGCCAACCCTGTGTCTCTGCCGTGCCTGCCAGCCCTGTGTCTCTGCCGTGCCTGCTGTTATGACCTGGTGGTTAGGACAAGAATGGACCTGATGGTCAAGAGCACCCGGAAAGACCTGATAGCTACAAAAATACAGGACAAGCTCTGGGAAGTGGAAACTCTGCTGACCGCAATCCCTAATCCTATCACACACACTAGAAATAGCCGTGGATTGCTCCTAACACTCTCTATGCAACTCGACAAAGCCTAAGGAACTAGCTAGCCCTAAAGATAGAAAAATAAAGCCTACCTTGCCTCAGAGAAATTCCCCAAAGGAAAAGGCAGCCCCCACATATATTGACTGTGAGTAAGATGAAATCACAAACACAGAGATGAAATAGATATAGCAAAGTGAGGCCCAACTTACTGAACAGACAGAGGATAGGACAGGCAACTTTGCGGTCAGCACAAAAACCTACAAAAAGCCACGCAGAGAGTGCAGGGAAAAAAAAACCTTCCGCACCGACTCACGGTGCGGAGGCGCCCCTCTGCGTCCCAGAGCTTCCAGCAAGCAAGGCAATATTCACAATAGCAAGCTGGACAGAAAAAATAGCAAACAAGAAAATAGCAAAGAGGAACTTAGCTTCTGCTGGAAATAACAAGTAACCAGAACGATCCAGGAGCGAACTAGACCAATAGTACAACATTGACAGCTGGCATGGGGCAAAGATCCAAGTGGAGTTAAATAGAGCAGCCCACTAACGACTTAGCCTCGTCACCTGTGGAAGGAAACTCAGAAACACACACAGCCACCAGAGGAAGTCCATGGACAGAACCAGCTGAAGTACCATTCATGACCACAGGAGGGATCCCGACAACAGAATTCACAACAGTACCCCCTCTTGAGGAGGGGTCACCGAACCCTCACCAGAGCCCCCAGGCCGACCAGGATGAGCCAAATGAAAGGCACGAACCAGATCGGCAGCATGAACATCAGAAGCAAAAACCCAGGAATTATCTTCCTGACCATAACCCTTCCACTTGACCAGGTACTGGAGTTTCCGTCTCGAAATACGAGAATCCAAAATCTTCTCCACCACATACTCCAACTCCCCCTCAACCAACACCGGGGCAGGAGGATTAACGGATGGAACCACAGGCTCCACGTATCTCCGCAACAACGACCTATGGAACACATTATGGATGGCAAAAGAAGCTGGAAGGGCCAAACGAAATGACACAGGATTGATAACCTCAGAAATCTTATACGGACCAATGAAACGAGGCTTAAACTTAGGAGAGGAAACCTTCATAGGAACATAATGAGACGACAACCAAACCAAATCCCCAACACGAAATCGGGGACGCACACAGCGCCGGCGGTTAGCGAAACGCTGAGCCATCTCCTGGGACAATGTCAAATTGTCCACCACATGAGTCCAAATCTGCTGCAACCTATCCACCACAGTATTTACACCAGGACAGTCCGAAGACTCAACCTGCCCTGAAGAGAAACGAGGATGGAAACCAGAATTGCAGAAAAATGGCGAAACCAAAGTAGCCGAGCTGGCCCGATTTATTAAGGGCGAACTCAGCCAATGGCAAAAAGGACACCCAATCATCCTGATCAGCAGAAACAAAGCATCTCAGATATGTCTCCAAAGTCTGAATAGTTCGTTCGGTTTGGCCACTTGTCTGAGCATGGAAAGCCAAGGAAAAAGACAAATCAATGCCCATCCTAACACAAAAGGATCGCCAAAACCTCGAAACAAACTGGGAACCTCTGTCCGAAACGATGTTCTCTGGAACACCATGTAAACGAACCACATGCTGGAAAAATAATGGCACCAAATCAGAGGAGGAAGGCAATTTAGACAAGGGTACCAAATGGACCATCTTAGAAAAGCGATCACAAACCACCCAAATGACCGACATCTTTTGAGAGACGGGGAGATCCGAAATAAAATCCATAGAAATATGCGTCCAGGACCTCTTCGGGACCGGCAAGGGCAAAAGCAACCCACTGGCACGAGAACAGCAGGGCTTAGCCCGAGCACAAGTCCCACAGGACTGCACAAAAGAACGCACATCCCGTGACAAAGACGGCCACCAAAAGGATCTAGCCACCAAATCTCTGGTACCAAAGATTCCAGGATGACCAGCCAACACTGAACAATGAACCTCAGAGATAACTCTACTAGTCCATTTATCAGGGACAAACAGTTTCTCCTCTGGGCAACGGTCAGGTCTATCAGCCTGAAATTTTTGCAGCACCCGCCGCAAATCAGGGGAGATGGCAGACAAAATTACCCCCTCTTTGAGAATACCCGCCGGCTCAGGAACACCCGGAGAGTCAGGCACAAAACTCCTTGACAGGGCATCAGCCTTCACATTCTTAGAGCCCGGAAGGTACGAAACCACAAAATCAAAACGGGAGAAAAATAACGACCATCGAGCCTGTCTCGGATTCAACCGTTTGGCAGACTCAAGATAAGTCAAATTCTTGTGATCTGTCAAGACCACCACGCGATGCTTGGCTCCTTCAAGCCAATGTCGCCACTCCTCGAATGCCCACTTCATGGCCAACAACTATCGATTACCAACATTATAATTGCGCTCAGCAGGCGAAAACTTTCTAGAAAAGAAAGCACATGGCTTCATCACCGAGCCATCAGAATTGGAGCAGAACAGCCCCTGCTCCAATCTCAGAAGCATCAACCTCAACCTGAAGCGGGAGCGAAATATCTGGCTGGCACAACACAGGGGCAGAAGAAAAACGACGCTTCAACTCCTGAAAAGCCTCTACAGCTGCAGAAGACCAATTGACCACATCAGCACCCTTCTTGGTCAAATCAGTGAACGGTTTAGCAACACTAGAAAAATTAGCGATGAAGCGCCGATAAAAATTAGCAAAGCCCAGGAACTTTTGCAGGCTCTTCACAGATGTCGGCTGAGTCCAATCGTAAATGGCCTGGACTTTAACAGGGTCCATCTCGATAGTAGAAGGGGAAAAAATGAACCCCAAAAATGAAACCTTCTGAACTCCAAAGAGACACTTTGACCCCTTCACAAACAAGGAATTCGCACGAAGGACCTGGAACACCATTCTGACCTGCTTCACATGAGACTCCCAATCATCCGAAAAGACCAAAATATCATCCAAATACACAATCAGGAATTTATCCAGGTACTCTCGGAAGATGTCATGCACAAAGGACTGAAACACTGATGGAGCATTGGAAAGCCCGAATGGCATAACCAGGTACTCAAAATGGCCCTCGGGCGCATTAAATGCTGTTTTCCATTCATCGCCCTGTTTAATCCGCACAAGATTATACGCCCCTCGAAGATCTATCTTGGTGAACCAACTAGCCCCTTTAATACGAGCAAACAAATCAGACAGCAACGGCAAAGGATACTGAAATTTGACTGTAATTTTATTAAGAAGGCGGTAATCAATACAAGGTCTCAAAGAACCATCCTTCTTGGCCACAAAAAAGAACCCTGCTCCTAACGGTGATGACGACGGGCGAATATGGCCTTTCTCCAAGGATTCCTTTATATAACTCCGCATAGCGGCGTGTTCTGGCACAGATAAATTGAACAATCGGCCCTTAGGAAACTTACTACCAGGAATCAAATTAATAGCAGAATCGCAATCCCTATGAGGAGGTAGGGCACTGGCTTTGGGCTCATCAAATACATCCTGATAATCCGACAAAAACTCTGGAACTTCAGAAGGAGTAGAAGATGAAATTGACAAAAATGGAACATCACCATGCACCCCCTGGCAACCCCAGCTGGACACAGACATAGATTTCCAGTCCAATACTGGATTATGAACCTGCAGCCATGGCAACCCCAAAACGACCACATCATGCAGATTATGCAACACCAAAAAGCGGATATCCTCCTGATGTGCAGGAGCCATGCACATGGACAATTGGGTCCAGTACTGAGGCTTATTCTTGGCCAAAGGCGTAGCATCAATTCCTCTCAATGGAATAGGATACTGCAAGGGCTCCAAGAAAAAACCACAGCGCCTAGCATACTCCAAGTCCATCAAATTCAGGGCAGCGCCTGAATCCACAAATGCCATAACAGAATAGGATGACAAAGAGCAAATCAGAGTAACGGACAATAGAAATTTAGACTGTACCGTACCAATGGTGGCAGACCTAGCGAACCGCTTAGTGCGCTTAGGACAATCGGAGATAGCATGAGTGGAATCACCACAGTAAAAACATAGCCCATTCCGACGTCTGTGTTCTTGCCGTTCAGCTCTGGTCCAAGTCCTATCACATTGCATAGGCCCAGGCCCATGCTCAGATAGTACCGCCAAATGGTGCACAGCTTTACGCTCACGCAAGCGTCAATCGATCTGAATGGCCAAAGACATAGACTCATTCAGACCAGCAGGCATGGGAAATCCCACCATGACATCCTTAAGGGCTTCAGAGAGACCCTTTCTGAAGATTGCTGCCAGGGCACATTCATTCCACTGAGTGAGCACAGACCACTTTCTAAACTTCTGACAATATATCTCCACTTCATCCTGACCCTGACACAGAGCCAGCAAGATTTTCTCTGCCTGATCCACTGAATTAGGTTCGTCATAAAGCAATCCAAGCGCCAGGAAAAACGCATCAACATCACGCAATGCCGGATCTCCTGGCGCAAGGGAAAATGCCCAGTCTTGAGGGTCACCACGTAACAAAGAAATAATGATCTTTACTTGTTGAACAGGGTCACTTGAGGAGCGAGGTTTCAAGGCAAGAAACAATTTACAATTATTTTTGAAATTCAAGAACTTAGATCTATCACCAAAAAACAAATCAGGAATTGGAATCCTAGGCTCTAATATCGGATTCTGACCTACAAAATCTTGAATGTTTTGTACACTTATATTGAGATTATCCATCAAAGAGGACAGAGCTTGAATGTCCATGTTGACACCTGTGTCCTGAACCACCCAGAGGTAAAGGGGAAAAGAGAGACAAAACACACTGCAAAGAAAAAAAAATGGTCTCAGAACTTCTCTTATCCCTCTATTGATATGCATTAATACTTTTGGCCAGCTGTACTGTTATGACCTGGTGGTTAGGACAAGAATGGACCTGATGGTCAAGAGCACCCGGAAAAACCTGATAGCTACAAAAATACAGGACAAGCTCTGGGAAGTGGAAACTCTGCTGACCGCAATCCCTAATCCTATCACATACACTAGAAATAGCCGTGGATTGCTCCTAACGCTCCCTATGCAACTCGACACAGCCTATGGAACTAGCTAGCCCTAAAGATAGAAAAATAAAGCCTACCTTGCCTCAGAGAAATTCCCCAAAGGAAAAGGCAGCCCCCACATATATTGACTGTGAGTAAGATGAAATCACAAACACAGAGATGAAATAGATATAGCAAAGTGAGGCCCGACTTACTGAACAGACAGAGGATAGGACAGGCAACTTTGCGGTCAGCACAAAAACCTACAAAAAGCCACGCAGAGAGTGCAGGGAAAAAAACCTTCCGCACCGACTCACGGTGCGGAGGCGCCCCTCTGCGTCCCAGAGCTTCCAGCAAGCAAGGCAATATTCACAATAGCAAGCTGGACAGAAAAAATAGCAAACAAGAAAATAGCAAAGAGGAACTTAGCTTCTGCTGGAAATAACAGGTAACCAGAACGATCCAGGAGCGAACTAGACCAATAGTACAACATTGACTGCTGGCATGGGCAAAGATCCAAGTGGAGTTAAATAGAGCAGCCCACTAACGACTTAGCCTTGTCACCTGTGGAAGGAAACTCAGAAACACACACAGCCACCAGAGGAAGTCCATGGACAGAACCAGCTGAAGTACCATTCATGACCACAGGAGGGAGCCCGACAACAGAATTCACAACAGCCTGCCAGCCCTGTGTCTCTGACATGCCTGCCAGCCCTGTGTCTCTGCCATGCCAGCCTACTCGTTTGAGTTTCGTCTGTGCTCATCTGCTAGTCCTGCCTGATGCCCGCACCAATCCTGGTGTTCCTGTTTCCCAAGAGGGATCAGCAGCCACAGCCAGACACCACCCTGGAGTAGCACCTGGCAGCTGCCTGCCGCACAAGTCTGATCTCACCATCAGAGGCTCCAGTGAAGACCAAGGCAGCTGTCATAGTCACACCCCTTCCAGGGTAGTCTGGTTTGTGGCACAGTGGGGTCACTAACCCCCCGAGCTCACGCCCACCAGTCAGGGCGTGATCGTGACAGATATACTGCAAGATGGAGCTATATACAGAGGGCTGAGGGTGGAGATACAGTGTGGGAAAAGTATTTGATCCCTTGCTGATTTTGTAAGACAAAGACATGAACAGTCAATCATTTTAAGGGTAGGTTTTATTTTAACATTGAGAGATAGAATATAAAAAATAAATTCCAGAAAATCACATTGTGTAAATTATATAAATTTATTTGCATTTTGCAGTGAGAAATAAGTATTTTATCCATCTGGCAAACAAGACTCAATACTTGGTGGGAAAACCCTTGTTGGCAAGCACAGCAGTCAGACGTTTTTTTGTAGTTGATGATGAGGTTTGCGCACACGTCAGGAGGAATTTTGGCCCACTCCTAAATTTTCTATGGGATTAAGGTCTGGAGACTGGCAATGCCACTCCTTGACCTTAGTATGCTTCTTTTTGAGCCACTCCTTTGTTGTCTTGGCTGTATGTTTTGGGTCGATGTCCAGCCAAGACCCATTTTTAATGTCCTGGCAGAGGGAGAGAGGTTGTCGTTCAGGATTTTATGGTACATGGCTCCATCCATTCTCCCATTGATGCATTGAAGTAGTCCTGTGCCCTTAGCAGACAAACTCCCAAAACATAATGTTTCCACCTCCATGCTTGACAGTGGGGATGGTGTTCTTTGGGTCATAGGCAGCATTTCTTCTCCTCCAATCACGGCGAGTTGAGTTAATGCCAAAGAGCTCAATTTTTGTCTCATCTGACCACAGCACAGAAATGTTATGTTGCTCTTAGTCTGTATATCAACTATAAGTATACATTTGCTGTGCTTTGTGAAAAATAATATGATTAATCCTTTAAGTACTAAAGGCTCTTGTGATGAAGAGATTGAAAAATTCTGTCTGTGGTCATCATTTACAGTGTCATTTTGTGATGTTTTTGATGACACCTCATATTATATTAGTTGTGTTGGTTTGTTTGGACTGGTCTTAGTTTATTATTTTATAGCAAACAGCAGAACTTTTGGAAATTCTGCTTATAAATCTTTTATCTGCAGTGGGGGTTGAATAATTTTCATTGGAACTATGCATATTAGTTTTCAGACTCTGGATATAAACAAGATCGCTCTTATTCAGTGATAGTAAACAAATGGTGAGGAATTCATACACACAATAGATAACAAAAGTTGTAGAAGTTTTCCTTATATAATTATTAAAGGGTAATACCAGTTACAAGATATTATCACTGCTAGGTGATAATTTTTTAGATCAGTTAATTTCTTTTCTCCCTGGAGCTGCCTGCTTTCAGTTATGGGGGTGGGCACAGAGCAGCTACATTAACCACACACAGAACCACTAACTATATTGTGAGCAGAACCCATAAACATGCCTCATGTCCCGGAACTTTGACAAGAATTAAACTGCCAGATTGTGCTTACAGCTGCTGCTCACAGTTCAGTTAGTGGTGCTGTAAGCAATGACAGGAGCCGCTCTGTGTCCGCCCCATGACTGAAAGCCAGCGGTTACTTTAGGTAAATAAGTTAATTTTTTCCCAAAAGCTGCACATTTAGTAAGGTGGCCAAGCAGCATTTTAACACTATTTACCTACAGATTAATACTTTATCTGCAGATAAATAATGTTTTTTTGTGGTAACATTCCTTTTAAGAACCAGACAGGGCTCCTTTGGTGCCGCAAATAAATAATTCCTTAGTGAAGCCCTCACATTAAGTTTTTAATTGTTTACTAAATGGTTGTCTATGTGAATGTAATGTAGTGTGTGTGTGTTAGTATACTCACCTACCACTACCTTTTATGGGATCCAGCATTGTTGTTCTCCTCTTCCCAGTGATATTACCACTCTTCAGACTCTTTTGGTAAGACTGAGCTCTGCATGACCCGGATGCGGCTTTTACAATGTACAGCTGTGTGAAAAAGTGTTTGTCCCCTTCATGATTTCCTATTCTTTTGCATGTTTGTCACACAGAAATGTTTCAGATCACAAAACAAATTAAACAAATTTAATTATTAGACAAAAATAACACAAGTAAACACAAAACGCAGTTTTCAAACCAACGTCTTTACTATTAAAGGAAAAAGAAATCCAAACCTATGGGGTCCTGCATGAAAAAGCAATTGGCCCCTAAACCTAGTAATAACTGGTTTGGCCACCCTTAGCAGCAACAACTTCAATTGTGATAACTGGCAGTGAGTCTTCTACAACACTCTCGAGGAATTTTGGCCCACCCATCTTTGAAGAAATGTTGTAATTTTGCCACATTTGAGAGTTTCCAAGCTTTCCAAACTTCTACATCAGATGTAATGGGACATACACCTTCTAAAAAGTTAAACTTTTCTCTTCATCCCACAGAATATTCTCCCAAAAGTCTTGGGGATCATCAGTATGTTTTCTGGCAAAAATGAGAAGAGCCTTTATATTCTTATTTCTCAGCACTGGTTTTTGTCTTGGAACTCTGTCATATGCAGGCCTTTTTTGCCCAGTCTCTTTTTTATGGTGGAGTTATGAACACTGACCTTAAGGCTGTGTGCACACGTTGCGGATTTTTTGCATTTTTTTGCATTTTTCACTATAAAAACGCATAAAAAAACGCATACATTATGCATCCCATCATTTAGAATGCATTCCGCAATTTTTGTGCACATGATGCGTTTTTTCGCAAAAAAACGCATCGCGGAAAAAAGCGCAACATGTTCATTAATTTAGCGGATTTTTCGCATTTTCCCCACTATTTAATGCATTGGGAAGCTCTGGAAAAAAAGCGGCAAAAATGCGCAAAAAATGCATGCGGATTTCTTGCAGAAAATGTCCTGTTTTGCTCAGGAAATTTCTGCAAGAAATCCTGAACATGTGCACATAGCCTTACTGTGGCAAGTGATGCCTGCAGTTCTTTGAATGTTGTTGTGATTTGTTTTGTGACCTCTTGGATGAGTCATCTCTGCACTCTTGGAGTAATTTTGGGCAGCCGACCACATCTGGAAAGGTTCACCACTTTTCCATGTATTTGCCATTTGTGAATAATGGCTCTCACTATGGTTTGTTGGATTCCTAAAGCTTTAGAAATGACTTTATGACCTTTTCCAGACCAATAGATCTCAATTACTTTGTTTCGCATTTGTTCCAGAATTTCTTTTGATCGCTGCATGATGTCTAGCTTTTGAGGTACTTTAGGTCTACTTTACTTTGTCAGGCTAGTCCTATGTAAGTGATTTCTTGATTGAGAACAGGTGTGGCAGTAATCAGGCCTGGTTGTGGCTAGGGAATTTGAACTCTGCTTCCAAACATGTGATAAACCATAGTTAATTAATGTTTTAGGTGGGTGGGGTTGGGGCAATCACTTTTTTACACAGGGCCCTGTAGGTTTGGATTTCTTTTTCCCTTTATAATAAAGATCTTAGTTTAAAAACTGCATTTTGTGTTTACTTGTGTTATTTTTCTCTAATAGTTAAATTTTTTTTGTGATCTGAAACATTTGAGTGACAAACATGCAAAAGAATAGGAAATCAGGAAAGGGACAAACACTTTTTCACACAACTGTAAGTCTATGGAGCGTAAGAATGAGACTCCATAGTCTTACATTGTAAAAGAGACTTCCCGCTCATGCATAGCTCACGCATACAGCAGTGTGATCAAGATAAGTCTGAAAAGTGGTGTTGTCACTGAGAAGAGGCGAAGTGTGGCGAAAGATGCTGTTGAAGACGGTGGTATGTGAGCATATTAATACACTGAGAGTACACTGCATAAACATACTGTATATCACAGTCGCCAAATGACTAATTATCGGCTCCATAATAAAATGCTAATAAAGATGCATCTTTTATATCACATTTACATTCTACAAAATGGGTAACAATATGCAATCTGTAATGTAGCCTAATAATGAATTCTGTATGCAGCACAGTAACAACAGTGTGGTAATAATGACTCAGTTCTGAAATGTAAAGTTAGGATTATCACATACAGATTCTCAGAGCTGCCATCATGTGAAACTATTGCTGTTCCTTTATTAATGCACATGCACCTATTTTTCAGTAACTTGGAACTGCCCATTTGAAGAAGTATGCAAACATAATACTCCTCACTTGAAAAAGCACAATGTTTTCATTTTTGTGGTTACACTATTGTTCTATCATCTTTTATATTATCTTGCAACAATGAGACTTTTGTAAGGCTGAAGCTACAAGGTCTCTTAGGATACACAGGTCTCGCAGTCAAAGATCTCTCTTTGCTGCTGCTACTTGACAGCATAATGCAAGAAAATGGAGTGTTATTGTCATCTGCAAGGTACTGATGCAGAAAAAGTCTCAAAATTCAGAAGTAGTTGAATTATTTGCATCTTTATAGTCTTGGTCACAAAAGCTTGAAAATCACAAAGAGCCCCCATTTACTTGCATGACGCTATGCCTCTCCTTTGGTCAAGCAGCGGCTCCCTACTGCTGCTACACTCTCGGTCTTTTCGCTGTAGGGGTGACATTACACCAACAACGCGCATCAACACTCTAGCCAATCACTGAGATCACCGCCAGTGATGATGTTGAAGACCTGCACCTCTGATCTCAGTGCAGGAGCAACTAAGCTCAGTGATTGACTAGAGCATTCATGTGCTGTTGATATGATGTCACCACTGCAGCCAAAATACAGAGACCAAAGCCGCATGGTACTTCCATCAGGTAGTGTTTTAGTAGTCAAATGACAGGTCAATGTGTATATGGGATTAGGGTACCTTGGGTTAAATGCACATGGATTCCTGCCATACTGTGGCCTCATTGCAGTAATTGTGTGGAGATCCATCTCATACGAGTGGGATACTTGGAGATCCAACTCCACAGACCAATACCACATCCCATATACACAATATTCTTTTTTGCATGCAGTTTAACTTGGCATATGATTTAATTCTTACTCAAAGATGGGTATATCTGATATATAGAAACCAAAATCGTTTTGCCGATACACACTTTGGCTGCATCTTTTCTGGGCTTACTGTCACTGTTCTGCTCTTATCTATATATACTTTCATGCCCATTTTCTATGTATTTAATGTGTGTATTACCTTTTTCTAATAAAATCTCTGGTTTTTATGCAATAGCATTGACTCAGTTTTCTCCCTTATATTACTATTGTTTTAATATTTTTCAATGAACTGTATATTTTTATGAGACTCATATTGCACCTTTTTCAGGAATGGATTAAAAACTTACGCTTATAGCTTTTCCTGGAGTTTTTAGTCTGGTGCTCCATCAATAGTTAGCCATCATATGTAAATTCCATCGATCCTGATATCGTAACTCCTTGACCTTCATAACTTGGTGGAATCATTCATCTTGCTCATCACTAACTGCACCAAGGTTTTCAGTGAAGTTGGCAAGATGACTATGCAGAAAATGCACCTTGATGCTCATGTTGCAGCTAAGCATTTTGTAGCTCTTCAATAGTCTCTGGACAATTTTGGTGTAATTGTTTGCTTGCATATTTGAAATAAAGTCCTTGACAAGATCTTTGAAGAATAACCAAGCATTCTTTTAGAGTTCTGACCTTGTTCTGATGAAATGTTCATCTTTGATGAGCTGCTGAATCTGTAGACCTTCAAACATACCGGCCTTTATTTAAATGACAGGCTAGGAAAAAACAAAATGAGGGACTTAAAGAGAGAGAAACTGGAGAGGAGACAAAGCACAAATAGGTTCTTACTTGATATAGAAGGATATGCACAATTGCGCTCACCTGGGTGGGTTGTGTTCATACAACCACTTATAGGGCTTAAAGGAAATCTGTCACCCCTTATTATTATTATTATTATTATTATTTATATAGCACCATTAATTCCATGGTGCTGTACATGAGAAAAGGGGTTACGTACAGGGTTATAGATATTGTTTACAGTAAACTAATTTACAGTGACAGCACTGGCGGTGGTGAGGCGGCAGCTCTGGCGGTGGTGAGGTGGCAGCTGTGGCGGTAGCTCTGGTGGTGTTGAGGTGGCAAAATAGTAATTGCAGGCTGTAGGCTTTCCTGAAGAGATGGGTTTTCTGGTTCCGTCTGAAGGATCTGAGAGTGGTGGATAATCGGACATTTTAAGGCGTGGAATTCCAGAGGATGCGGGATGTTTGGGAGAAATCTTGGAGGCGGTTGTGTGAGGAACAAATAAGTGTGGAGGAGAGTAGGAGCTCTTGGGAGGATCGAAGATTACATGAGGGAAGATAGTGGGAGATTAGTTCAGAGATATAGGGAGGGGACAGGTTGTGGATGGCTTTGTAGATCAATGTTAGTAGTTTGAACTGGATTCGTTGGGGAATTGGGAGCCAGTGGAGGGATTTGCAGAGGGGAGAAACAGGGGAGTAGCGAGGAGAGAGGTGGATTAGTCGGGCAGCAGAGTTGAGGACAGACTGGAGAGGTGCAAAAGAGTAAGCAGGGAGGCCACAGAGGAGGGTGTTGCAGTTATCGAGGCGGGAGATGATGAGGTCATGTAGAAGAGTTTTAGTAGATTGTGGGCCGAGGATGGGATGGATTTTGGCAATATTTTTGAGTTGGAGGCGACAGGAGGCGGCAAGAGTTTGGACGTATGGTTTGAAGGACAGGGCAGAGTCGAGAATTACCCTGAGGCAGCGGATTTCAGGTGTGGGATGCCGTTTACCATAATAGATAGATCAGGTAGGGGGGATACACGAGATGGGGGAAAGATGATGAGTTCGGTTTTGTCTACATTTGTCACCCCTTGGGGTGTATATGACCTATTAATATGGGAATACAGGTAATAGAAATGTTACACTAGTCCTACCTCTATGCCTTATATTAATGGTCTTTGTCATGTCCCTAGCCGCAAGTATGGTCTCTGCTATGCAGGGAGATCGGTGCCTATCACACAGCTCCACTGGCACTGATCACCATGTCCATGGCTCCAAACAATCGGTGGCTCCCATCTCAGCTAGGAACCTCTGGCCTCTCCAGTTTCCACCCTAGGCTGACCAAGCCGCTCCTTATGGAACCATCCAGATATTGCTGCCTGGTGGATCAGCCTTTCTGGGATTACACTGCTCTTCCAGGATTCTTTCCATCGACAAAGCCAGTATTCCACTGTCTTGTTTATACGATCTGTACGGGTCTTCCCTCTGGTCCGGGTACCGTGGCATTTAAGCCATCTGGTGTTGCGACATGTCAATCCCTGTATGGGATACACCTTGCCTGGTGCTCCTCTACGTGGTGCAGTGTTGCGGTCCAGAGGGTTCTTCCCTCAGGCACCTCTTCCTTTTTGTTAAAGGGAAGGTGCCATCAAAAAATTTTTTTTTTCAGAAATTGTAAAAATGTAATGAATTAATGATTACATTTTCTTAAAAAATATTATCATTTGTTTATAATTTAGTAAAATATGAAAAATAATTTGAAAAGTTTTGGAATTTCCACTTTTCAACACTAGGGGGAGCAGCTGCTGAAATTTCAGAAAAACCTAGTGTACAACTAGCTCACATTACTGCACTGCAGTAATTATGGGCGGAGTCTGCTGACGTGTGTGATGTCTCCTCCCCTTCTGGGTGTTTGCTAAGGGATAAGAGAGGATGATATTCAGGAACCCAGTGAGCAGCCATTTTGTTGGTGACTGCAGAGTATGGCTGCCGTCACACTATCAGTATTTGGTCAGTATTTTACCTCAGTATTTGTAAGCCAAAACCAGGAGTGGAACAAATAGAGGAAAAGTATAATAGAAACATATGCACCACTTCTGCATTTATCACCCACTCCTGGTTTTGGCTACAAATACTGAGGTAAAATACTGACCAAATAATGATAGTGTGAAGGCAGCCTTATACTGACAAGTAGACAGTCACCAAGGATGGCAGGCAGCAAAAGGATTCTGGGAGATATGTGGTGGAGGGAGCAGGGTGACAGCAGCACAGAGTATTTCAGGAGAGCAGTGTGCTGGTCTATAGGGGCCCCCTGTTTGGTGCGCGGAGCAGCCAGGGATTGTACATAGAGCGCTGTCTTTTATACACATGGATGGACCGTCTGCTCCACAGAAATCCAGGAAACATTTCTGCGGATTGATGGCCTGGTCTGATCCAGACTTTGCATGCAGACCCCATTCCCCTCCTCAGATCCTGTCTTCTCCATCCTGTCCTGGCGATGTGTGAAAGCGAGGCGACAGGCGCAGTCCGGGATGACGCTGGGAAGGAAATGTAGCCATATAGTAACGATAAAAATGAGACCCCTCTCTTCAGCTGCCTCACCAGCCCTGACTGCACCTAACTGGAGGTCATGCTTTACCCTCTATTACCCCAGACCCGCGTGCAGGTGCTCAGCCAGAACCACCATAGAATGGGTCCGCTTTCTGAAGATAATACTGCCATAGTGTTCTCGCATAATACCGCCATATAGATCACACACAATACTATCAAATAGATCACACAATACTGTCATACAGTTCTCACATAATACCACCATATAGATCACACATAATACCGCCAGTGTTCTCACATACCGCCATATAGATCACACATAATACCGCCAGTGTTCTCACATACCGCCATATAGATCACACATAATACCGCCAGTGTTCTCACATACCACCATATAGATCACACATAATACCGCCACTGTTCTCACATACCACCATATGCTTCTCACATAATACCGCCATATAGATCACCCATAATGCCACCACATAGATCTCACATGTATTGTAAATAAAGACTCGGCCAGAATAAAGTCCTTTATTAATCTTTTTTATACCACACCGAACGCATAATCCTCGACTCCCTCATCTCCCACAACAAAAATAATAAACCACAATGGGGAAAGACACGCAGGGGGGAGAGGAGTGCATAGGAGAGGATTAGATACTGACTGCTGAGCCGTGTATCTAATCCTGTCCTGTGTGATACTGTGCTGCGCCGTGTATCTAATCCTATCTTGTGTGATACTGTACACAGGACAGGATTAGCTACACAAGACTAGATTAACTACACAGGACAGAGGTAGCAGTGGTAGATGGTATATAGAGGCAGGCAGCAGTGGTAGATGGTATATAGAGGCAGGCAGCAGTCGTAGATGGTATATAGAGGCAGGCAGCAGTGGTAGGTGGTATATAGAGGCAGGCAGCAGTGGTAGATGGTATATAGAGGCAGGCAGCAGTGGTAGGTGGTATATAGAGGCAGGCAGCAGTCGTAGATGGTATATAGAGGCAGGCAGCAGTGGTAGATGGTATATAGAGGCAGGCAGCAGTGGTAGGTGGTATATAGAGGCAGGCAGCAGTGGTAGATGGTATATAGAGGCAGGCAGCAGTGGTAGGTGGTATATAGAGGCAGGCAGCAGTCGTAGATGGTATATAGAGGCAGGCAGCAGTCGTAGATGGTATATAGAGGCAGGCAGCAGTGGTAGATGGTATATAGAGACAGGCAGCAGTGGTAGATGGTATATAGAGGCAGGCAGCAGTGGTAGGTGGTATACAGAGGCAGGTAGCGGTGGTATACAGAGGCAGGTAGCGGTGGTATACAGGGGCAGGTAGCAGTGGTATATAGGGGCTAGTAGCAGTGGTATATAGGGGCTGGTAGCAGTGGTATATAGTGGCTGGTAGCAGTGGTATATAGTGGCTGGTAGCAGTGGTATATAGGGGCTAGTAGCAGTGGTATATAGGGGCAGGTAGCAGTGGTATATAGGGGCAGGTAGCAGTGGTATATAGGAGCAGGTAGCAGTGGTATATAGGGGCAGGTAGCAGTGGTATATAGGGGCTAGTAGCAGTGGTATATAGGGGCAGGTAGCAGTGGTATATAGGGACTGGTAGCAGTGGTATATAGGGGCTGGTAGCAGTGGTATATAGTGGCTGGTAGCAGTGGTATATAGGGGCTAGTAGCAGTGGTATATAGGAGCAGGTAGCAGTGGTATATAGGGGCTAGTAGCAGTGGTATATAGGGGCTAGTAGCAGTGGTATATAGGGGCTAGTAGCAGTGGTATATAGGGGCTGGTAGCAGTGGTAGATGCATAAGAACATAAAAACTCTGTACTTACCTTTAGTCCTCCTCCAGGAAGTGCTGAGTCATGTTCAGGGCAGAGCAGTGTGACGATCTCCCTGCTCTGAACAGGTCGGCAGTGAGCAGTGATTGCAGCCTGTGCTGTAATAATAAGTACAGGCTGCAATCACAGCTCCTGGCTGCAGATACTCACCCCGACCCTCGCTTCCCAGCAGCAGCTTCTCCCTGGCAGCTCCTGCTATGATCGCACACACTGAGCTGTGTGTGCGATGACAGAGGAAAATAAAAAACAAAATGGCCGCGATCTCCTCTCACAGCTGTGACGTAGCAGCCCAGGGGGCGTGCCCAAGTCACAGCTGAGAGGCAGGAGGAGCGGTCGGAGCCCGACTGTTGGCTCCTATGCCCATGGCTGCCGTAAGTGAGGTGTGCAAGTGTCGTGCCCAGACACTTACACCCACACTAATGAAAATGGCGGCCTCCAGTGGCAAAAGTAAAAATGAATAAATAAAAAAGTATTAAAGTACTACATTTACTTTTGTATTAAAAATAATTGATTATATAATCAATAATTATTAATACAAAAACTAAAATCACGGCACCCTCCCTTTAAGCTTCCTTTAAATAAATACCTTTGGTTTTTGGAAGCTCATTCTCCTGTCTCTTGTGTACCAGGTATACAGCTAACACTGCTCCATCAGTGGTCTAGTGAGTCCACTATACTTCCCCACACCCTGTGCGCATAACAGTCTTGTTGCTGAGAAATGTTATATTCAGTCTTTATATTAATGATTTCTTCCAGGCTCTGGGGTGTGCAGTGTCTGGAAGAAAGCCCTGCCTTCTGTCTTCATTGTAAAACTACTGCCATCCCTTGAACATCAATTTTTGCTCTGGAATCTTGCACCTGAACCCCGCAATTTCTCCACAATATATACCTTTTCCTCCCTTCTAAAGGCACTGCATTCAGGGATCTTCTGTGCAGGTGCCGGCAAGTCATTTTGACCTACGGTGTGCATGTCATCACTGCGTCTCATCTCCCGATGCAAAAGTGAGTGGTTAAGGATAACTTCTTTAATTGATTGGGTGAATATATCCAGGAATTTAAATATTCTTCTGACTCTTCTATAACTCCTTCTCTAGAATGTAATAATACATTCTATGCCAGGTCTGAATGAACAGGTTCAGAAGCTAAGTCTTTAGCATATCCTGCAGATGCTACCAGTGTTATACAGCCGGCATCTGTCTGTAACAGCAGCGAACGGGAGCTTGCTCTAAACACTGTTGTTTAACCATTTAAATGCTGCTGTCAATCAATGATAGTGGAATTTAAATGGTTGGATTGTGACTGTGGGGTGCCAATGGGCCGTCATGGCAGCTGGGGGCCTACTGAAGACCCAGAAGTGGTCAAAATTACAAAAAAAACCCCAGTGCTTTCAAACCTCAAATAATGCAAATAAAACAAATTCATAATCATTTAAAAACAACAATAGTAATGTTTTAACTCAGAAAGCGTTCAAAAATCAATATTTTGTGGAATAACCATGATTTTTAATCACAGCTTTCATGCGTCTTGGCATGCTTTCCACCACTCTTTCACACTGCTTTTGGCACAAAAATTTAAGCAGTTCTTTGTTTGATGGATTGTGACTATCCATCTTCCTCTTGATTACATCCTAGAGGTTTTCAATGGGGTTCAGGTCTGGAGATTGGGCTGCCCATGACAGAGTTTTGATGATTAATTTTTGCCAGAGCTGTATATACTGCAATACTTTTGTTTTGCAGTTTAAAAAAGTGGTCAAGCAAGCAATTATAGATTTATATCCCCTGAAACTAAAAATCAAAGTAAAAAACATGTTTTAAAAATATTTAAACATATATAAAAAGTTGAATCTTCCCTCTTTTCCCAACTTAAAGCTAAAAAAAATTATAAAATTATACATTTTCACTATCGTCACATTCTTCTTTTGCTTTCCAGTACATTATATTTTAAAATATGTGGTGTAATTTAAAACTGAAGCTTGTGCCGCAAAAAAACAAGCCTTCAAATTAAGGATCGGCGAACCCGAACTGTAAAGTTCGGGACTGTACCGAACACTTTGTGTTCAGTCACAACTTAGGTCAAGAACATGGGTTTCCATGGGAAACCTGTGTTACAGTTCGGGTCCAAGGCAGTTGTAAAAGAAAACATAAAATTAATAAATATTATAAATATTACACGTACCTGTCGAGCGACGCGTCCTCCCGTCTGCTGTGATGTCACCGCATGAACACTGCCGGAAAAAAACGAAGACTGACGAGTGCAGTGAATACCGCCGGAAGGTAATGAGCGGCCCCGGAAGCAGATGCAACCGGGAGACAGCGGGACAGGAGGATGTGTCGCTGGACAGGTAAGTATAATTATAATGTTTATTATTAATTTTATGCTTTCTTTTACAGCCCCCCCTGCCCGAACTCATATCTGTAAAGTCCAAATTTGGGATTCGGAAGCAAGTTTGCGTAGTCTCAGACCCCGAACTCAAACTTTACAGAAAAATTTGGGAAAACCCGCCTAGCCCGAATATTGGGGGGTTCGCCCATCACTTTTCAAATGGCTGTATTAACCCCAAGATAAAAAAAATATGATTCTTAGAAGATAAGGAAAAACAGAAGCTCAAAAATGAAAATTGAGTGCATAGGAAGGAAATAAATATATGTCTTGATAAATACCCAATAAGTAGTCTTATTATTTACAGCTATAATATTATGCCACATAAATATATTGCAGAGTAGTTGATGCAACTGAGAGAAGCATTTGTACTGAATACCTCTGTTTTTCAGAAGCACAGCCATCCAGTTGTATCAGACAGGGTCAGTGACAATGCACGCTGCTCCGGTCTTACAAACAGCAGCGGTAATTAGTCACTTGTACTGACCCTTCTTAGTAGAGGAGGGCTCACGCTGTTTTCTTTGGTAAATTCTGTGAACCGCTGGCAGCAGAACAAAGGAAAGTGTTTAGCTAAATTGTCTTATTAAAACATCTTACTTATTTCCATCTTTGATGCTGATTCTTTGCCTTTTGTCTAAATGACCAAACAGAAAATAAGGGTGATTTTTTTCATGTAGTTACAGTTAGAGTGTTTTTCTAGGATTTCTTTCAAGTGTATGGAACTGTGAAATCATTTTTGTCATGGCCTTACATCATCAACCAGTTAATATCAAGAAATTACATGTGAGCCTGGTTATAAAGTTGTATTTGATATGTCCAGAGATACCTCACATATAGCGATTCTGTAGACCACCGGTATGTATTCTTTGATATACATAGCAAAGGACTTGCCAGTCCCCATTACATATTGATACTTGGATTCATTTCTCAGTGCCCATAATTAGACATAGTTACCTCTTGCTCAAATGATGACATTAACATGTTTATTTACCATTTTTAGTCACTATACATACAATAGGCATTTCAACTTATGAAGAGGATTTGGATTTTGTAATATTTCCATCTGTGGGTCATCTGCATGTCTGTTTTCGGAGTCCGTGTGCCATCTGCATGTTTGTTTTGCACATAATATGGCATCTGTTTTTACCTGAACAATTTAATAAATTGTATCACCCCTTTAAGCTGCCTCCATGGGCAGGGTGTCTGGTAGTTCAAGAGGCAGGGATGTTCTTGGGAACATATTACTGGTATAGAAGTTGGAGCTATGTAGATAGAACGCGACTGCTTCCCCTTGATTGGAGACGTCCTCACCCCTTGACTCGATGACTAGCAGACCAAAAGAAGACGACGACACTGCTGACTGACTCTGACATATGGGAACCAGACACCTCTTGCAACTAGGTTGTTTCAATCGCAGCAGCTTATGAAAATTCTTCAACTTGGAGCTGAAATTGTCCCTGAAGGACTAGACTGCGATTAAGTAGGGCTCGGACATAACCAGACAATGCCCTCTCCAGATTCTGAAGCTGTAGGATAGAGATCACACACCGAGTCCATATGGCTGGTGGCTTAAACACACCAAAGCTCCCAGAAGGCAGAGTCACAGTCATTGACTTTAATGGAGAGGAGCTACTCTCACCAAGGGCAGCCTCTCCTACTGGCACAGGGTTTTGAAGTATAGGTCAGAGACTGTCAGGATGTTCCTTACAACCACAGCAATACTGTATTTCATTTTCAGGACTAGATTCAGTCTGCAGGTTTGCTAGCCCACTCATATCAGATCTCTTGGGTCTTGCTCAGGTGGCTGCTTTGTCAGGTTGTGGAACAGGTGAGTCTTTGACGGTCATGGATGGATGCCCACCTTCCAGTGTCTCAGCCATGCCCGCCTGCCTGTGTCTCAGCCGTGACCGCCTGCCAGTGTCTCAGCCGTGCCCGCCTGCCAGTGTCTCAGCCGTGCCCACCTGCCCATGTCTCAGCCGTGCCTGCCTGCCAGTTGAGCCCATTGCCTGCTCCTGTCCTAGCGTTCCGTCCACCTGTGGGATCAGCAACCACAGCCATACACCACTCTTGAGAGGTACCTGGCAGCTACCTGCCGCACAAGCCTGACCTCACCATCAGAGGCTCTAGCGAACACCAAGGAAGCTGCTTAGTCACGCCCCTTCTGGGGTAGTCTGGTTTGTGGCACAGGGGGGCCACAATCCCCTCGCTCATGCCACCCAGTCAGGGTGTGAGCGTGACATAGGCTTATGATTAAATAAGCTTCCAACCAACTTTAAAAACTAATGTGCAAGCTCCAAGGTGTTCTCATTGGTGATGTTATTAAACTTTTGAAAATAGGAATACTCTCTGTTTACTCAGTTGCTTTGTTGACATGAAAGTCCTGTTTGCAGCGATGTGGCTAGAAGGGGTAAAGATGAGAGCTGCGTCCTTGGAGATGAAAGAATGCACATGTCTGTCAGACAGCGGGGGGTCAGGGGAGCAGCAGCAGGTGGAGTAAGTGAAGTCACATGTGCAGAGCCAGGGAACGCTCCGGCCCAGAGCATCCCCCGGGTGCCTGAATCCAAGATAGACGGTGGCACTGAAAAAAGAGTGCGACGTTACACAGTATGGTGTCCCAAAGGAGCCAATAAGGAAACCAATGTGTTTTGGGGAATAATATGCTCCCCTTCATCAGGGTAATTACCCTGACCCAGCACCATTGACCTCAGTGATATACTAAATGCCCCAAGATCGACATGCCACCAATCCATCTGCAATCAGATGTTTAATGAAAGTCACTTATGATGTTCAAAACATCACGTTATATCCTTAGATTACCGTATGTAACAATGAACTCATCTAATGTGCAAGTGATAAGTGAGCACCAGGTATTTCTTACTCCGGTAGGAAATAAATGCTGCTAGATCTAATTTCTTTCTGCCGCCTCTTTCTTTCAATAAGCTTATCCAAATCACATGTGAGAATTGAATGCAAAGTTATTCCTATTTCAATATATAATAAATGTGTGCGTTGTATGTATTGTATATCAGGATATAAAGAACTCCACACCACTCAAATAAGTTTTCACTTAGGACCAAACGTTCTTCTCTTTCACCCAGAGAAACTCCTGTATGGCACAGATTATGCAACATCCCATTGTGCTGTATCCTAGGGCTCTCTGCACACGTGGTTGAAAAAGAGTCCTACTATATTCCAATATTCCACCTACCTGCTACCTCTTAATGCCTCCAGTAATGCACATCTGTCACATATTTCAAACTTCAACTTAATTTATTTAACATAATCACAAAATTAAAAATAAAATTAAGCATATCAAATTTTAGAAACTGCAGCATGCCTTACAAAGCCCAATCCATGCCTTGTATCTGGGCATGAATAATTGGGGCCCCATTGTTGGAATCAATATAAACAATATCAACTAAGCACTTTTACCATATATATTGACCTCTGTCACTGCTGACATTGTATTATTGTAGATTATAATCTATATATTAGGAAAGTCCACCATTTTAGGGAATTAATCCTTCCTCTATTCTACTATCACTTATCTATTTTCTTCCTGTAATGGTATTTGAATGATAGCGTCTTCAGGCATATATATATATATTTTTAAATGTTCTTATATGCAAATAATAAAGTTATATGTTTCTAAACTATTTGTTATGTGTAGTCTTTCTTCATAGGTTTAATAATTGTAACTTGACTACAATCAATATACTTCATTTACTCTAGGCTCGGTGGCTTTAGCTAATTTCAAAGCTTTTGAAGAAGCAGGAAGTGTCTAAAACACATAATATGTATGGTGCAAGTTGTAAAAGAAAGTTTTAGGCAAAAGTCACATGCAAATCATTTAGCTTCACTTTTACAGGAGGGTAATATAGGCATGCATTTTGTGTAGGGGTCCTGGTGAATGGATGAGAGAAAAGAGATCTGTAAGATCACCTATTGTGAATGGAGGATCTTGTGTTATCTGTATACACAGTAAAGGTGTTATCCAGAGGTGGGCTCCAATGCAAAATCTCCATCAAGTCCCTCAAATATCATGAGGTTTTAATAACTCTTTGGTCCACCAGGCTGCAGGACTTGGGTACAACTGCAACCACTGCACTCTCTATATATACACCCTGGTGTTATCTGTCATTACCCTGCCTGTGTTGATAATTAAATGACTGTTAAGATCTATAGAGAATTAAGCTTAGTAGACAAATTGAAAATTGTAAGATTTTTTTTTTACTATAGATAGTAATATAAATAAAAAATCACCAAAAATGCATAAACTTTTGATTTAAACCATAATTTCCTTTCATTTGGTTTTATGTTTCCAAACATTGGAAATAAGATCAGTATAGCGTGAGGCACGTATAGTCAGTTTGAGTGAAGACCACAAATAGGACTTCCTCAAACCAATAACTGTTTATGCTGTTGGAAAACACCAGCACTTAGGCGTTTTTAGCAGCACATTAATTATATCTTTCAGTGACACAACAAGTCAGATGGAAATTTTGCTAATATGATATTCTTATAATGTGAACCTCGGAGATAACTCAGTGCTCGACTGTACAGAGGAGATGATGTAAAGAATTTGTCACACTTCACACCCTATATCAAACCCTGCAACCGTGTGACATCAGTTTGTTGGATATACTTCTGTGTTTACAGACTTCTTTTCAGTTACCACCTTTTACCATTATTCAAGAAAACCAGCTCTCCTCATTTTCAGGTCACAATTTGTAGAAAATGGAAAATATTTCGGTTTACCATGGGAACATTAGCCGAGAAGCTGGGGAGAAACTTCTATGCGATGCTGGAAAAGATGGAAGTTACTTAATACGTGATAGCGAGACAAAACCTGGCATGTATTGTCTTTGCGTCCTGTAAGTACTTCTGATAACCCTTGTTTTGTGTGCTTTGTTGCCTTCCCTGTTTTCATCTATGATAGAGCTATTCATTTTCTGGGATTGTAAGGTAAGATGACATCGTCAGTATGTGTGATGTTCTTGTTTACCCAAATACGAATTAATAGTCTGTAACTACAGATCATCTAAAACTGTATTACATTTCATATTTTCATTTTTTATTGATATTTTTTAAACCAGATCATTACAAACTAAGTTTACCTTCAAGAATACAAGATTTAATTACTTCTTGTTGCGTTACCTTAAGTCAAGCAAACCATAATCTGTCACTCATCATCAATTACCGAACAGGAAACTTAGAATAACAACCGGAGTAAAAGTCTTGGTAAATGTTATACCAGAATATTGACCTGGTATTCGAAAGAAGGTTAGGTAAAAAAAACTATTCATGCCTAATGTGGTAGAAAATGGAACTTGAACATTATGGGGATTCTGCTTTTCTTTTTTTAGATAACTATATGTATTTCATTTGCAAGTCTTTCCTGGATCTTCTGAATTTACACGCCAATAGTTTATTATCTTCACTATATTTACTGTACTTACAAATAAACCACTTACTATCAGCTACCGCAGGTCACAAATGTGACCAGTAAAATGATGTAGCTAGACAACCTGTGTGTACCGCTGTGTGTAAATCATGCGCTTTCCACAGCAAGATTGCAAAATGTGCTTCTTCTCCATTCTTTGATGGCAGCTGGCAAGGGAAATGAGTTCAAAGATCGCACTGATAATTGAATCAAGAATTTTAAATAGATGGTAAAACAGATGTAGTCTTGATAGACACTCAATGGCCTAGATCTTACAGACATTACATTTTATATCTGTGGGGGTAAAATTTAGAAGGATCCATTTTCAGCTTAGCAGATGATGAAATAAAATATTCAAGTACATACCTATACCTTTGTGTCCTAAGAGACCTTCAAAATATTATCAAAGACTTACAAGACTATACACAACCTGTCTTCTCTATACATCTCCACCTAATCTCCTGGTCTCTCGCCACAAGTACACTGCAAACTATGATTCTTATAAGACCTCCTTCTTTGCTCTGCTTTTGTCTGCTCTTCACTCAACTGTCTCCCCCAATTCATAGACAGCCCACCCTTACAACCTTTTAGAAGCAACTTGAAAACCCACCTCTTCAAAAAAAAAAAAAACACCTTCAGCCTACTACAACCTTTCTGGCTCTACATTATGATATGAACAGCTTCTGTCATCACCCACAGTCTTCTTCTCCCTTTCCTTGTAGATGGTAAGCCCTCACGGGCAAGGCCTGCTCTTCTTCTGAGCCAAGCTGTCCCTCACTGCAGTTACTGTTATTTGCACGTGCATTTTATCTTGTGTTATGTATGGAAATACTGTTTTTACCTTTATTATGTACAATGCCTATGAACTAAAGGTTGCTTTAAAATATATAATAATAATTTGAAGCTTAATTCATTACATTTGCCTAGATTTAAAATGAGTACCATATATTTACAAAATTACTATCACAGCAAGCAACCTATATTCTCTCACTTCTGAAATTTACACCACTGTAAAAAACAATACGAATGCAAAAGACCCTTTGACCAAGGAAGGAAATAAAACCACTATAAATCACCTTCACTGTCCTAGATATCAAACCACACCACTGCGAATAATTCTTCTCATTGTTCAAGAGATCAGATTATACAACTGCAAATTACCCTCATTCATGTAGATGTCAAATTATCTTAAATGTCCAAAATATCAAGAATTCTCAATGCGAATGATCCTGAGTGTCCAAATATTAACTAATAACACTACAAATGATGCTCATTGTCATTGTCCAAGTTATTAAGAATACTCCCTTCAAATGACTTTTGCTGTTATAAATCTGAAATATCAAATGTCCCTGCAAGTGACTTTATTTATTCTAAATATCAACTAATATCACTGCAAATTAGTAAATAAGTATCAAATAATCAAACTGCACATGATTTTCCTCGTCCAAAATATTAAATATCCTCACTGCAAGTAACCTTCATTTTCTGAAATATCAAATAATAAAATTAGAAATTACCTACATTATCCTAAAATGCAAACAATATCTCTTCAAATTGCCTTACTTGTCTGAAATAGTAGCAATAAAACTGCAAATTACGTTCATTAACTAAATATACATATGAAAAAATCACTGCTAATTGCCTTAATTGTCCAAAACATCAAACAATCTTCTGGACAATGACCTTCATTGTTCAAGATATCAAAATAATGTTACTGGTAGGGATGAGTGGACCTGTGAAAGTTCGGGTTCGGCTGAACTTTAGTCCAAAGATTGGTTCTGGTAATCGAACTTCAGCCTGAACTCGAACCCCATATAAAATGGGGACCCGAACTTTGGAGCTGGAAAATCTCTCTCTAGCTCTGCCTCTCTGTTTCTCTCCTCCCAGACTTCGCCTGGAACTCGGAACACTAAAACAGACTTCCGGTAGAAGTCCTTGTGCGGAGTCCAGCGCGAACCCTGAACTTTACAGTTTGGGTTCTCTCATCGCTAATCTTTGGTAATTTTCCTAAATATCTGTCACGAGTGTGTCACACCAACATGGGAGATCTGAGTTTAGAAGATCACTGTGTATTGTGAATCAAAGATATTCCATTAAACCACTGAATCATCTTGCACATGATTTATTTGTTATTTATACCGGGCATCTATGCACGGACTCCACTTCCCCTGACAAGCTGCGCTAGACGCAGTGATACGCATGTTTTTTTTCCCCAGACTTTCTGTGGGGCTCTTACTTCATTGCTGTTTCCCACTTCAGCACAATCCTGCAGTCCTGTGGCAAATCCTTGCTTCACCCATGTATACCAGGCATATATCTGTGAGCTCCGTGGGGCACATCTACAGGTTCATGCTCCTTCGGCATTTTCTCTGTAGATCATTCACATCTGCTATATTTATCCTGCTACTAGTTCAAGCATACATTATATTAATTGTGTCCAGACACAGTCTTTTCTAACTGCTCCTCTTGATACATTTACCCTACCAGGAACATTATCTTTATTTTATTTCTATAGATATAATCTCTGCATGGTCTGGTTCACATTATCTATGCCACAAGACTAATTATCATTATCTATTACATGGACACATGCTTCTATCGCTGGTGTTTGCAGAGGTACAATAATTTTTGACTATACTTGACACACAATTATTTTGCCTGTTATGATATTGACATATTGTTGCATAATATGTATTTATGCACAGTCCGACACCATGGTCTGGGGAACACTCAATTCGGCCGCCTCGCTCATGCATAGCAAAACTCGTAGAATCAACAGGCAGCCCTGGCTAACCAGCCTGACCAAAGAACTGAGACAGGCTTCCAGGGTCACTGAACGGAGATGGAAGAGATCACGTTCTGCTGAGCACTTCACTGCATACAAGCAGTCCCTCGCCAGCTTCAAGTCCACGCTCACTGCCGCAAAACAAACTTCTCATCTCTCATATCCTCCCTGACTCACAACCATAAACAGCTCTTCAACACTTTCAATTCTCTACTCCGTCCCCCAGCATCTCCTCCCTCCCCTCTCATTTCTGCTAAAGAATTTGCCTCTTTCTTTAAGCAGAAGATCAATAACATCAGGCAAAGCTTCGGCCCGCAGCCCCCACTGGCCCTCCTCTTGACTTCTCAGCCCTGTTCGAAAGCCAGCTTCTCCACCATAACAGACGATCAACTCTCCATCCTTCTGTCAAGATCACATCTCACCACTTGCACGCTTGACCCACTCCGGTCCCACCTCATCCCAACCCTAACACAACTCTTCAACCTCTCACTTCCAAACGGTGTCTTCCCCTCATCCTTTAAACACGCATCAGTCACACCTATCCTCAAAAAACCCTCCCTCGACCCATCCTCTGAGTCCAGCTTTCACCCAATATCCCTTCTCCCTTATGCCTCAAAACTACTGGAACAGCATATCCATCTTGAACTGTCCACCCACCTCTCCTCCTGCTCCCTCTTTCACCGGTTACAATCTGGCTTCCGACCACATCACTCAACTGAAACTGCCCTAACTAAAGTGACCACTGACCTACTAACTGCCAAGAGCAAGCGACACTGCTCTGTCCTCCTCCTCCTGGACCTGTCTTCTGCCTTCGACACTGTGGACCACTCCCTCCTCTGCTACAGATTCTCTCATCTCTTGGCATCACAGACTTGGCCCTATTCTGGATCTCATTATATCTAATAGACCGGACATTGTGTCTCCCTCTCCCACACCACCTCCTCATCTCGCCCCCTGTCTGTCGGTGTTCCCCACACTCAGTTCTAGGACCCCTACTCTTCTCCATCTACACCTTAGGCCTGGGACAGCTCATAGAATCTCACAGTTTACAATATCATCTCTATGCTGATGACACGTAGATCTACCTATCTGGACCCGCCCTCACTTCCTTACTGACCAAAATCCCACAATGTTTGTCTGCTATTTCATCCTTCTTTTCTGCTCGTTTTCTAAAACTGCACATGGACAAAACAGAATTCATCATCTTTCCCCCACCTCACTCTACCCCTCCACCCGACCTATCCATCAATGTCAATGGCTGCTCACTTTCCTCGGTCCCACCCGCTCGGTGCCTCGGGGTGATCCTTGACTCTACCCTCTCTTTCAAGCCACATATCCAAGCCCTTGCCTCCTCTTGCCGATTCCAACTCAAAAATATTTCCCGGATCTGTGCATTCCTTGACCATGAAACCACAAAAACACTAATACATGCCCTTATCATCTCCCGCCTTGACTACTGCAACCCCCTACTCTCTGGCCTCCCCTCTAGCACTCTGTCACCACTCCAATCCATCCTAAACTCTGCTGTCCGACTAATCCACCTGTCTCCCCGTTACTCCCCAGCCTCTCCTCTCTGCCAAGCCCTTCACTGGCTTCCTATTGCCCAGAGGCTACAGTTCAAAACACTAACAATGATATACAAAGCCATTCACAACCTGACTCCTCCATACATATGTGATATGGTCTCCTGGGACCTACCTACACACAACCTTCGATCGTCTCATAATCTCCTTCTCTACTCCTCTCTCATCTCTTCTTCCCACAATTGCATCCAAGACTTCTCTCGTGCTTCCCCTATACTCTGGAACTCTCTACCCGAACAAATCAGTCTCTCGCCTACCATGGAAACCTTCAAAAGGAACCTGAAGACCCACCTCTTCCAACAAGCCTACAACCTGCAGTGATCCCCAGTCTACTGAACTGCCGCATGACCAGCTCTGCTCTCTACTAGTGTATCCTCACCCATCCCTGTAGACTGTGAGCCCTCGCGGGCAGGGTCCTCTCCCCTCCTGTATTTGTGTGTGCCTTGTTTTACTCATGTTTATTGTACTTGTCTATATTTGCCCTGTTCACATGTAAAGCGCCATGGAATAAATGGCGCTATAAAAATGTATAATAATAATGTATTTTTAATTGTTTTTAGATGTATTTTGTCTTGTGTTATATGTCCAATAAAATTATTTTTTATACAGCATGAATTTTTTGACTGTGCACTAGTACTCAGGCAGCCTTTTCTTCCTTGCCCCATCTCATTCTAGTTCTACCTGATGTAGCACCTCACTGTCTTCACTTATCGTTCTGAATTGTGGTGCGCCTGTCTCTACATTGTTTCAATTTTCCTAAATATCTGTCACGAGTGTGTCACGCCATCATGGGAGATCTAGGAGTAGAAGGTCACTGTGTATTGTGAATCAAAGATCTTCCAATTAACCTGTGTATCTGAATCCCATAGTAAATTAGTTTAGTTTCCTTTGGTGTTGAGGAGGTTAACAACCCTTTCCATACTGGTCAGAAACATGCAGCTCCCTTTCAGTTGCTTCTCATCTGGTCATTAACATTTCCAATAAAACCTGGACAGAATCTCTGTCCTGCCAGTGAAAGCTCTGCTTCCTTGCTCTTAGGAGATGCTGTGCTGAATAGGAGTTTGTTGTTGCTATTGGAGATTTGTCTTCCTGTGCTAGCTAAGTAGTTGAAGTTTGGAGTTGGAGTTGTGGTGTTCTCTAGTTTTCTGTTCGATGTTTGTGTTTATCCCCTGGTCCCTTTTCCCATTTAGTTTATTCCTCCCTGTCCTTATCCTCCTCCCTATTGTTGGTTAGTTCTTCATTTTGATAGAGGTTTTCTGTTATCCCTGTTTTCTCTTTGTGTCTGGTTTATCTTTGATTTCTGTCCCATGCCTCATAGGGTCGGGGAGGCGACAGATTAGGGTCTTTTACAGGAGCATAGTAAGGTCAGAGTCTTATGCCTCTCTACCTTTAATGGTAACATCACACTCAGCAACTTTGCAAAGAGAACGACAACAATCCGTGACATTGCAGCGTCCTGGATAGTGATCTCGTTGTGTTTGACATGCAGCAGCGATCTGGATCCCGCTGTGACATCGCTGGTCGGAGCTAGAAGTCCAGAACTTTATTTCTTCGCCAGGTCGGTGTGTATCGTCATGTTTGACATCAAAAGCAACGACGCCAGCAACGAGCATAGGGCCCCTAGATGTGTGTCGGATCGGTACACTCCGGCTGTTTGACATGGAGCTAACAACCAGCGAGAACGAGAAGTGAGTCGCCGTTACGTCACTGGATCGCTCCTGCATCGTTCTGGAGTTGCTGTGTTTGATGTCTCTACAGCAACCTAAACAGCGACGCTCCAGCGATCTAGTTTAGGTCGGCTCGTTGTCTATATCGCTGCAGCGTCGCTGAGTGTGATGGTACCTTAAGAGTACCCCGGGACAGGAATAGTTAGGGTCCCAGCTCCAGGGACAGTTTGAGGCCCCTCTTCCTTACTGAAGACCGTCACAGCATGACAATACCATTTATGTCGCCACAAATACAGTCCAGCCATAACAAATAAGAGGGCACCATATAATTACCTTGGAGTGCTCTTTTATACAGAGTAAAAAGCTTGACACAAAATGGCACAGTGTAGAATATTGACACATCCAAAAACTATTTTAAAGATGGAACAACGTCTAATTGTATTAATAAATTACAAAAACAAACCATATTATTACAGTCACAAGATAAAAAGATTTCAAACATACAAAAATGTAAAAGGCCGCTAAGGTCTGACCCTGCTACGACCAGACACCGCCACACTTGAAATCATACAATATAAGTGAAAGGTACAGCCTCTACATTGGCAAACCAAAAATAAGCTGACTCTCTGCCCAAAAGTAAGTAGTACAATCCTGCCAATGAAAAAAGTTTCATTGCAGAAGACATCATCAAACAAATAATGGAAAATAATACAAATAATTAGAAATAAAATGCCAACAATCAAAAGATGAAAGGAAGATGTATGTTGTTTGCAGTTTATACAGAATGACTGACAGTCCATGTAGATGAAACCATCCCTACGTGTTTCCCCGGCACCTGGCTGCCTTCCTCAGGGCCCAGGGGTACATCAATTGACTGAAATATCAAATATCACTGCAAATGTTCTTCATTGTACTAAATATAGTATTAAAACAACTGCCAATATCAGAATAACACCATTGCAAATGGCCTTTATATTTCAGCAATTTTGCCACAAATGACCAACATTCTCGTACAAAACAAATACTCCTCCTAAAATGACCTTCATTGTCCTACGTACCAAAATAACACCTGATCTTTATTCTTCTACGGAGCTACAAAACACATAACCACTACTGAGAACCGAGTAAAAACCCTCAACAGATGGCCACAATACTCCTAGAAATCATACATTTAGATTATAGAGTCAATTTCATAATCACAATACATCATTAAAACCTTGAGATAAGTATTATAGGGCAACTTTTTAATACTGGATCTCAAGCCTTTTTTTTATAGTAGCAGGTATAAAAAACGAGAGACGTCTGCAAACTCAGTATTTCAGATTTTCTAGTGTGAGAGGAAAGCTATATGTCAGTTATAGTGGATGTGCAGCACTTTGAAGTGGTAGCATAAAGTGACTGTGACAGTATAGAGGGCTGCGGTGATAAGATCAATTCCGTTAGCAGAAACGACTTAAAACAAGCGAGCAGGTTAGAAGTGTAATTCAGCGCATTGCATCACATTAAATGCTAACTACTTCACTGCCAAAGCAAGGGCGACCTAATGTTCGGGTGTGAGCTGCGGAATCTAATGTTCTAAAAAACACATTCTGAAATCATCTTAGAAATCTGTACATAAAAATACACATACTAGTAATAAATAGTAAAACTCATCTATCTATTATGGTGCAGCACATTTACAAATCTTCTGGTATCTTTTGTTGGGGAATTTGGGGACAGGATTGGATCAATTTTACAGGAATACAAAGAAAAGCGAAAAAAAAAATCCTTTAGGTCCAGTACTCACACTGCAGCTTAATGCAGTTTTTAGACGTTTTTTTTTATACGCTGCTGGCTACAGAATGAGTTAACTTAAAATCTATTACTGAGCTATTTTTGATGGGAGAGTTTATTATAACTCTTATTTTTCCTTATTTTGACTTTCTCTCAGATAATTTATGACCACAAAGTTCAGTTCAATTTTCATGTGGTTGTAAATCAGCTGATAAAAGCTGAGGAAGGAAGACAAAAGTTAAAAAAAAAAAAAACTCTTCAGAATGAGCTCATTGACTGATTCTTGGTTAACTCATTCTGTCGCCATTTATAGACAGTGCAACAATGAGGCTGTAGAGTGTGAACAGTGAAATATTTGAATAAAATCCAATTTCAAGAGTGATTTTTTTAGCCCAAAAATATATGCCATCAAGTAAAAAAGAAAAATATTCCCTCATAACCTTTAACCTTTTTATATAGTGGCATACGCCCCTTAATCTATTACATGGCAATTTAATATCCCATCAATCTAGGATTCGAATGGCAAAAGCGGATTCAGATAAGACTTGAGCATGACCACAGAAGAATTCCTAGTAGGATAGTCTGAGCACACCGAGGTCATCGTAGAATCACAGAATGTTAGAGTTGGAAGGGACCTCCCGCATCATTGTGTCCAATCCCTGCTCAATGCAGGATTCACAAAACCATCTCAGACAGATGTCTGTCCAGCCTCTGTTTGAAGATTTCCATTGAAGGAGAACTCACCACCTCTCGTGGCAACGTGTTCCACTCATTGATCACCTGCACTGTCTAAAATTTTTTTCTAATACCTAATCTGTACTTTCTCCCTTTCAGTTTCATCCCATTGCTTCTCTTGTTTCCATGTGCAAATGAGAATAAGGATGACCCTTCTACATTGTGACATCCCCTCAGATATTTGTAGACCGTTATCAGTGTATCGTAGCCATTAAAAGTTATCAAGACTACAAGATTATCTTGTTTTTCACATCGAGAGCATTATTATTCCTTCATACTGAAGGACACCACGGCCCCGATGTGTTAGGACTGGCATTTTGTCCATCAGTCTTAACAGGGTTGCTGAAATAAGATGGGTCTAATTCATTAAGGCTAGTTTCACACTAGAATTTATCCGGACTGCGGAGGGATGCGGACTTCCTCCGTAAAGCCCCTCCCACTGCCATGCCTCTTCGTTCTGCTCCGCCTATGGCCATGGGTGAGCTTCCGGTCCTGCGCACTCGCATGCCTTTACACATACTGTGGTTCCCCTCTTCAATATGGCCGTGAGCTTACTTCCAGTCATGCACATAGGCAATCGTCTTCCCCCTTACTTCCGGGTCGCGGCCTGGCGCCGGATTGCATGGGCCCATGCTTTCCGGTGCCGGTCTGAGCGCCTTGATTAGTTGGGGGCTTGCACATTGGCCAATCCTGGTCCCCCGGTGACTATAAATTCCATCTGCGGTGCTGCCATGACACACCCCCTGAGGAAGGACATCTCCGAAACGTGCGTCGGGGTGGGTCTGGAGCGGATGCTTCCCCCACACCATCAGCTGGCATGGTATTTTCCTGGGTAACTATTTTAAATATGTATCATCTTGTTACTTATATCTGCGGGCTCTGTCTTTGATTTGCTACGATTGATGATTACTATTATGGAGTGTGCAGATGCTGTTATTGCCCTATATTTCCAGTGTGCTTTTCCTGGCTGCTGATGTAGGGTGCGTTGTCTGTCTCCATGCGTTCTATGCATCATGTTTGCAGATTTTAACCCACTATTATCTTTTGATTCCTTGTGTTGCTGTATTTATATATATTTAATAAAGACTTTGTTATTTCCTTTGGACTTTTTTGCACCAATTTGTTTGTCTTTTTGCTATGGCTGCATGCGGCTTGCGCACCCTATCTTTAACATTGGGTACGCAGGCCATGCTGCTGTATGTGGATTCCGCCGCATGCATCGTTTTGACGGTGCGACGACCTGTGCCGAACGCAACATGTTGCATTTTCGTGCATTAAGTATAAAAAGCATTTTCAAAATGACGCATGCGGCGGCATCCGCATACAGCGGCATGGCCTGCGTACCCAATGTTAAAGATAGGGTGTGCACGCCGCATGCAGCCGTGGGCGATGCTGAACAAAGAGGCGCAGCAGTGGGCGGGGCTTCATGGAGGAAGTCCGCATCCCTCCGCAGCCTGGATAAATGCTTGTGTGAAACTAGCCTGAGGCGCATGTCTTCCTGCTTTATTTCAGCAGAGACTGGAGTACATTTCTGGAGTAATATATGCCACTAAAGTGATGTAACTTTTTATGAATTTGATGGGCGGTTATCAGGAGCCCGTCTCACACATGCCCAACCCATATTCACATAGCTGTCTGGGACTGGCATGTAAACAATTAATTTTTGTAGATCCAGACGTAAAGACCGCAATGAATCAACCCCAAATGTCTACTACTAAAATTAGGGCACAGCAAACCTCAAATATTCTTCAATCACCCAAAAGTCAGGTAAAATAAATACCCTCCCACCCCAATACCCATTTTTTTAAGTATAAAAAGCCAACACAAGTGCTAAAAACATGAATACATAGAACAAAAAAAAACCTGGGAAAAAGCAGAGGGACACAGAAAGCGTTAATTCCCCTTGCATAGTGTATATACTGTATCTTTATGTCTACCCACTCTGGCAGTAAATGGTATAGCCATGTGTCAGACAAGATATGCAAATAAATAGTAGCAATGATATCAGCACATGCTCAGAGCGAATATATTACTCTAGGTCAGCCCGTGCCGCCCACTTCTCGCACTCTAACGTGCAGTCATAAATGTCCACTCCTTCGGATAAGTCATTAATATGAGATCTTTGGGAGTCCAACAATCGGCATCCTTTGGCAAACATAGAATGGAGCAGCGGCCACTGCTGAGTAATGGAGATCTGTTCATAATCAATTGAGTAGGTGCTGATCTGCAGTATCATATGACATTTACATACTGGATAGATAATGTAATCCTGGATGTGATTATAATAAAAAACTGAAAAAAATCTCTGAAACTGTCAGTTATTAGGATTAGTCCAGAGCAAACACTACGAGACGTGACTGCAGACAGCTAGATCATGACAGTGTGAAATGCGCACACTGCCACAATTTCTCTGTATTTCGTCGCGCTGACCTCCTCATCACCCGGCATCTCTCAATAGAAAAGTATTGAGATAAATGCAGAGTCTAGTCAGCATGTGACCACAAGTATTATGTGGTCACATGACCGCCAACCTGCAGGGAAATACAGAGGAATCCTGACAGTGTGCTCATTCCCTTTAAGACCATCTGTTTATAGCTAATATTTCCTATGCAGTATGAATAGTAGTCTCAGACTAACATGTACTATAGGACCCATGTCAGAGCATAACAGGTAGTAACGGTAAACCACAAGCTCTTGTTATGGTAAAGTCTATATAGAGGATGATATACCGTATCCAAAACACAAACTTTGAAAAATCTATAATTGTTACTGTAGAATATACTAATGCATATGTTTGTGAATGTTTGCAGGCATAAAGATGCCATTTACACATACAGGGTGTCCAAAACAATGACCGGATCCTGGTCAGCAGAGGTAAGAATCTTCTTATACCAGAATGTAACAGTGTGCGTTAGAATGAATAATCCATAATGCCTGGTGACACGAATAAATTGTGGTATATGGAATACGGTTCTGTGTCCAGTACTGGACTCATTCTCTGTTAGCGGGTTCTATTAAATAATAGTGTTTATACCAACAATGGAATATTTTGAAACTATAAGGTCCTTTTTTGTATACGGTATGTTGTTTTTTTGGTGCCTTCTTCTTTTTTCTGTATTTTTACTATTGTATATAAAATCATAATCAATTTGACTAATTTATGGATTCTTCCTATAGAATTGCATATCTGTCTTATTGTTAATTACGGTATGCCCTTATCTATAAGGCTGTACTGTTTATCAGTACAATGGTAGCCAAAACTTTCGTGAAATTTTCGGTTTTCATGAAGTGGCAGCCAAAACACAAATTTTGGATTTCACGCAGTCTGCTGCTTCAGTGTTTTTAGATCTTAGTCACATGTTTCTATGGTTACTGAATTATAATTATTGCATTTAATATGTTTTAAAGTTTTATTGAGAAATCCTTCAAGTTCATGAAAAAACTCAATGTTTAGTGTTGACTCTTCTTTTTCAAGACTTCTGCAGATCTTCACGACAACTGGATATCAGCTTCTTGGCCAAATCCTGAGAGATGACCCTTTATTGCCTAATCAGTGATTGGAGTTTATCGCAATTTCTATGTTTGTCCAGCTATTTTTTGAGGATTGACCACAGGTTCTCAATGTGATTGAGCTTTGGGGAGTATCCTAGCCATGGATCCGACATTTAAATTTATTGTTCAGGAAGCCAGTTAGTTATCATGTTTCTTTGGTGTCCATCATGCCGCAAAAAGCATTGAGCATCACCAAATTGATCGTAGATCATTAGGAGGAAGTTGCTCTTTGAGGATTTTTAGATCCTATTCTTTATTCATGGGAGCCTTCATAGGCAGAATTGTGAGTAACACCAATCTAATGGGGGTTCTGCAGAGAATATAATCCAATCCTTGTACTTCCTGCAAAAGCCCCCTTCAGACTGTTTGAAACATCTGGAAAAATGATACATCCTCCAAGAGCAACTCTTCCCAACCCTCCAGAAGCAATTTCGTGATGAGTAATGCCTTTCCCAGCATGAAGGAGATCATGTCACAAGGCAAAAGAAATAACGAATTTGTTTGGTGAACAAAAATTTACAATTTTGTGCCCATGCTAAGGATCTTAATCCCATTGAGAAATTATCATCAATCTTCAAAAGCGGGTGGACAAACAAAAACTCAGAAATTGTGATAAACGTCAAGCACGGATATGTATGCACGTTATGTATCAATAAAAGTTTAAAAACTTGTGAAATGCTGATGTTACTATAGTTACTGAAGTATTATCTGACTAAAAGATCTAAAAATACTGAAGCAGAAAACTAAAGTTTCAGTCTCAATACTTTTTGCCACGACTGCATAAAGTCAATGTTTTGTTTCTTCATATAAAAAGTAGGATTTTAAACCTAAATTCAAACTTTTACCTTGATTTTTATGTCCAGGCAGCACCAGGGGTTCATAAAAGGATGTTCAGAAAGATTCAGAATCTGATTTCTGCTTACACTAAACCAGGTCAAGGGATTGCTACCCATCTGCAGTACCCAGTTGAGAGGAGTATTCACCAAAACACACAAGGTAGCACTTATGAAATGTGTATTTTAACCTCTTTACCCCGAAGCCTGTTTTCACCTTCCTGACCAGGCAAATTTTTACAATTTTGACCGCTTTCATTTTATGAGGTCATAACTCTGGAATGCTTTAACATATCCTGGTGATTCTGAGCATTTTTTATCATGACATATCATACTTTATTATAGTGGTAAAATTTCTTTGATATGATTTGCATTTGTTTGTGAAAAAAAATGGAAATTTGGCAAAAATTTTGAATATTTTGCAATTTTCAAACTTTTAATTTGTATGCCCTTAAATCAGAGAGTCATATCACACAAAATAGTTAATACATAACATTTACCATTAGTCTAGTTTACATCAGCACAATTTTGGAAACTATTTTTTTTGTTAGGAAGTTATACGGGTTAAAAGTTCACCAGCGATTTTTCATTTTTTCAGCAAAATTTACCAAACCATTTTTTTAGGGACCACCTCACACTTGAAGTGACTTTGAGGGGTCTATATGACAGAAAATGCCCAAAAGTGACACTATTCTAAAAACTGCACCCCTCAAGGTGCTCAAAACCACATTCAAGAAGTTTATTACCCTTCAGGTGCTTCACAGGAATTTTGGGAATGTGGAAGGAAAAAATAAACATTTACTATTCTTTCACAAAAATATTCTTTTAGACCTAATTTTGTTTTACTTTTGCAAGGGTAACAGGAGAAAATGGACCATACAATTTGTTGTGCAACTTCTCCTGATCATGCCAATACCCCATATGTGGGGGAAATCTAATGTTTGGGCACACGGCAGAGGTCGGAATGGAAGGAGCGCCATTTCACTTTTTGAATGAAAAATTTGCTGGCATAATTAGCGGACATCATGCTATGTTTGGAGAGCCCCTGATGTGTCTAACTAGTGGAAACCCCCAACAAGTGACACCATTCTAGAAACTAGACCCCTTAGGGAATTTATCTAGATGTGTATTGAGCACCTTGAACCCACAGGTGCTTAACAGAAGTTTATAACGTTAAGCTGTGATAATTAAAAAATCACATTTTTCTCAGATAAATTTTTTTAGCTCAAAATTTTACATTTTCGTAAAGGTAACAAGAAAAATTGTTCCATACAATTTGTTGTGCAGTTTCTCCTGAGTTCACCAAAACCCCATATGTGTTCAAAATCTACTTTTGAGGCACAGTGCAAAGCTCAGAAGGGAAGTGGCACCATATTACAGTGCAGATTTACCCCCATAAGGGACCCCATTTTGGAAATTATGCCCCTTTGGGAATTTATCTACAGATGTAGTAATGATTTTGACTCCATGGGTGTTTTCCAGAAACAGGCAGCAGTGGATGTTGGTGAGTGAAAATTGCAAATTACCATTGTGAGTTGCCTGCCAGGGCTTAGGGGTACTCGGTACCAGGTCTGGTCGTTGTTAAAGGGGAGGTCACGGTGGCGGCGACCCAGTCCGTGGCCCTGGGTGCCCAAGTAAAAGGGGAACAACCTTTAAAGGGGATGTGAAAATAATAAAAGTTTGTGATGCCACCTGTGGTCCTCTGTCAGAGGTGAGTTATGCTGCTTAAAGGGGTCCTCTGGGGGCGATGGTGCTGCAGCAAAGATGGTGTCGGTTCCTTTAGGTGAAGCGGGGATCCCAAGGGCTCCCGGCGTGTTTGGCCAGAGTGGTGTGGTGCCAGAAATAAACGAAGGACACAGGGTTGCAATGTCTTTACCTGGTTTACTGTTGACAGTCATTTTCAGTCCACGGTACTGGCAAAAGGTGATGGTGGAGTTCAGGAAGCATGGAAACAGATTGAACCCCCTTGGTCAGGTCAGATTGGGAGCCTTCCACTATGCACTGAACATTAGTCCCTTGCTGCCTGTGCCTTTCTGGCAAGGTACTCTTTCTCCCCTGTCCTAGGACAATACCTGCATGGTAGGCAACTTGAGCTGTTTCCTTGGGGTCTCTATGTAAGGTGACTCCGTTCTCTTATGGTTGCTGTACCTCAGGTGGATGTAATGTGGGCAAATCCCTTTCAGTTTCCTGCCCTCTGGTTCTGCCGTGGGACTTGTAGTTCCCCAAAGCCTTGGGCTCCTGGTGCCCGGCTTCTGTGCTCTAGCTTAGAGGGAGCCCACTCGCAGCTCTCCTCTAGCTCCTGACTTCTCCTGTGCTCCTTCTCTGTTCCTTGTCTGCACAAGACTACCAATCTCCTCCTCCAGACCAGAATGTATTTAATCTAGGGAAGTTCCACTGAAAACTGGGTTCAGAGCTCCCCCTTCTGGCCTGAAGTCAGAAAGTGTTGCATTTAAGATTACCTGTCAAAGCGACCTTCTTCATTTCCAGGCATGGCATCCCCGAAAGGAAGGCAATACCACTGTGGTACCTGAACCCCTGGGGTGCCACAGTTGTACTGGCCAGTATTCTATAGTGACCAGGACATTGCAGTCACCTGTAATTCATGCCCAGCTCATGCTTCTGGAAACACGCACCTGTAAATTAGGCGGGCTCTCATCACTACAGAAATGCCAAACATGTGGGCGCTATATGTTATTTAGGCACACTGGGGCTCAGAAGGGAGGAGGGATTTGGATTTGGGTGCAGAGAATTTGCTGAATTTCTTTTGGGGAGCGAAGAGCCATTTTGCTTCTCCAGAGCTTTGTACTACCAGTAACATGGTAGCTCCTATATTTCCATTAACGGATGACTGACCTGAGTGGGGACTTGCTTTTTTTGTGGATTGAGTGTAAGTATTTAATGGGAACATTTTACATAACGTTTGGGATCACATTTATCTGGCGCTCTATTCTGACCACTCACTTTGCGGTTTCCATCTAAATATCTGAGTGATGTGATTCATATGACACCCCCCAAAGGATCATTTCACTATAATGAGGCAGCAGAGTTAATCTGGACTCCATCTGGCCTCTGTTCAGCGGTGTCCTTTTCAGAAGTGCACAAAACTGTGGCCGACGGCACTTTTATGCAATCCTAAAAAGACGAACACTGCCGGATCACAGGTCCTATGGCGTCCACACTGCTTCCATCTGCCTCATTACAGGGAATCTTCCACCGGGGGTTCTGTCTGGATCATGTATTTCAGAGATTTACACGGAAACCCTGATGTAAGTGCTAAGCGCAGACTGCAGGATAAATGTGCGCAAAGCCTTACTGCGATCTTTGGGAGGCAGAATGAAAAAATCCACAGCATGTGAAGAAATGGTTTTATTAATTTTTTATGCTGTTCTTCATGCGGTGAAAATGATTAGGCAACTCTGTGAGTCATGTGAGGTCTTGTTTTTTGTGGGACGAGCTGACGTTTTTATTGGTACCATTTTCGGGCATGTGACATTTTTTAATCGCTTTCTATTCTGATTTTTGGGAGACAGAATGAATAAAAAACAGCAATTCAGGAATTACTTTTAGTTTTTTTTATACCATTCCGCGTATGGTAAAATTGGTAAGACTGCTTTATTCTTCAGGGCAATACGATTACAACGATACCTCATTTATATTGTTTTTTATGTTTTGGCGCTTTTACACAATAAAAACTATTTTATAGACAAAATAATTATTTTTGGATCGTTTTTTCTGAGCACTATAACTTTTTTATTTTTCTGCTGATGGAGCTGTATGGTGGCTTGTTTTTTGTGGGACAAGATGATGTTTTCAGCGGTACCACTTTTATTTACATCTGTCTTTTATTGTGTTTTATTGCACTTTTTGTTCGGTGGTATGATGACAAATCATTGTTTTTTTCCTTTTTTTACGGTTTTCACTGAAGGGGTTAACTTGTGTGACAGTTTTATAGAGCGGGTTGTTACTGCTGCGGTGATACCAAATATGTGTACTTTTATTGTATTTTTTTAGTTACATAAATAAATGTATTTATTGCAAAAATAATTTTTTTTACGTTTTTTTAAAAGATATTTTTACACTGTGTAATTTATTTATTTTTTTTACTTTTTTTTTAACATTGTCCTAGGATGGGACACTACTTTATAAAATCAGATTGCTGATCTGATGTTCTGCAGTACAGAGTATCAGGTCAGTGATCTGACAGGCAGGGAAGGAGGCTTCTCAGGTCCTGTTCTCTGCAGGCACTGGGAAGCCACCTTACCTGCAGGACTTGGAAGGACCCCACGGCAATCTTGGGGCCGGGAGTCTCCATGGAGATCATCAGGACAGCCTGATCACTTTACGTTGTCCTCATGAATGGCGCAGGGAGCCCTGACTACTACTCACTACTGACAGTGGCATCAGAGGGGTTAAATGCCCATGATCGGTGCTAGCACCAATTGTGGGCATTGCTGCGGGGTGTCAGCTGTCACATACAGCTGACACCCGCACGCGATCGCCGCAGCTCTCAGCGTGAGGCTGTGCAATCATGCTGCCATGCTAGTACTGCTGTTTGTGCAAATGCAGCTCCCGCAGAGCAGTACTAGTATGGCGCATGTCGCAAAGGGGTTAAGACTCTATTGATGTACTAATAAGTTAGTAATTATGTTATTGATGTAATTCCTCTCCCATGTTTTTCATCTAACCCAGACCGGCATGACAACTTCTTCAAGCCATTACTCGTCTGCAGAGTTTACTACAAAAACCAAAAACACATTGGACTACTCACATTTTTTTTAGAGTATGATGGCCCACACAGTATTATGTCACCACATTAAATCTCCCCACACAGTATGATAGCCCCACAGTAGTCTCCCCTTCCATAGTTGGATATCGGCACAGCCTGTACAAACACTTGCTCAAAAAACCCAAAACAATATATAATCACCTAACCCTGGATCCTGCTGAGTCCACCTGCACAGTAAGCATCTCGCGCAGATGCATCACTTGAAAAACTGATTGACAGGTTGGTCACACTTGTCAAACATAGTGTGACCAACTTTTTACTATTGATGCTGCTTATGCAGCATCAATAGTAAAAAGATCTAATGTTAAATATAATATTAAAAAAAAATTGTGATATTCTCACCTTCCGGCGTCCCTTGCAGTGTTTCTGCTCCTCGCGATGCTTCCCGTTCCCAATAATGCCTCGCGGCTATGACCCCAGATGACGTAGCATCACGAGAGACCACTACGTCATCACAGCTCATTGTCGCAAAGCATCCCTGGGAACGGAAGCATCGCGAAGAGCGGGAAGGCTGCCGTGGCTGCCGGAAGGTGAGAATATCACGATTTTGTATTTTAATTCTTTTTTTTTACAGATATATGGTTCCCAGGACCTGGAGGAGAGTCTCCTCCTTCCACCCTGGGTACCAACCGCACATAATCCGCTTACTTTCTGCATGGTGGGCATGGCCACATGTGGAAAATAAGAGGATCAATGCATTCCTATGTGTGAACATGCTGCGTTTTTTTCCAGAATACGATTCCGCCGTGGAAAAAAATGCAACATGTGCACAAAAATTGTGGATTGCATTCTAATAGTAGGATGCTTAATGTATGCGTTTATTTGCAGTTTTATCGCATTTTTTTAGTGAAAAACCGCAAAAAAAAGCGAACGTATGCACACAGCCTTAGAGTTAGAAGTGAAATCTGCACTCCAAATGACAGATGGCGCTCCTTCATTTCAGAGCTCTGCTAAGTATACAAATGGCAGTTTTCAACCACATATGGGGTATCCCTGCATTGAGGAGAAATTGCTTACCAAATTTTGAGGTTAATTTCTACAGTCTACATCTTACGAAAATTAAACATTTGGTGCTAACATAACAGTTTACTGGTAAAAATGTTTTTTTTTTTTATTTTCACATTCCAATGTGGGTTTAAAATCCTCACCACACTCCTAGATAAACTCATAAAATCACATATGTTTTTTTGCTGTTCTGCCACCTTAGGGGCTCTACTTATTCCAACCAAAAATTACACTCCAAAGTCAGATAAGGCTCCTTCCTATCCAAGTCACATCATAAGACCAAAAAAGTAATCCAGCCACTTATTGGAGTATCACTGTGTTAACAAGAAATTGCATAACAAGCTGCTGGGTCCACTTTATCCTGTTGCCTCTTATGAGAATAAAAATTTTGAGGCGAAAGCAATATTTTAATGGAAAAAACTTAATTTGTCATTTAATTTAAATGTGACTGCATCCTCAATCTGTTCAAGACAAATTTGGACTCCTTCTTTTCCGGGTCTGACAGTGTGCCTAAACAACAGTTTTTGACCCCATTTAAGACATTGTCAGTTTCGGGAAAAATTGCACAACAGATTATGAGGTTCATCTTCTTTTATTATCTTAATTTTAGGCTAAAACAAATATGTTGTGGAATTAATGTAAAATTTAACTTTTACATTCCAGTGCTATAAACTTTTGTGGAGCACCTGTGGGTCCAAAATGGTCACTACAACCCTAGCTGAAGTCCCTTAAGGGCACGGTTTCCACTTGTAAGAGTTTATACTGTTTTGGCACCTCATGAGGTCTGCAGATGCAACTTGTCTCCCACAATTTACTCCAGCCAAAATTTGTCAAAGAGTTGCAGTTTTTGACCACATAAGGGGTATTGTTGCATTTGGGAGAAAAAGATTTTGGGGTTCATTTTCTACTGTTACCCCTTACGAAAATGAACAATTTGGGGCTAAAATTATATTTTAGGGGAAAAAAATATTGATTCCACATTGGGTTAATTACCGTGAAACACCTGAAGGGTCAACAGAGTTTCTGACAGCAGTGTTATGGCTGGCAATCAGGCAACACAGCGTGCAATAATCAGCGCACATACAGAGATCTGGCAATAACCAAAAACAATAGGACGAGCTCTGAGACGTGGAATCTCTGTAGACTGCAGTACCTGATCTATCCTCACACAACTATAAGCAGCAGTGGATTGCGCCTATAACTACCTATGCAACTCGGCACTGCCTGAGGAGCTGACTAGCCTGAAGATAGAAATACAAGCCTGACTTACCTCAGAGAAATACCCCAAAGGAATAGGCAGCCCCCCACATATAATGACTGTTAGCAAGATGAAAAGACAAACGTAGGAATGAAATAGATTCAGCAAAGTGAGGCCCGATATTCTAGACAGAGCGAGGATAGCAAAGAGAACTATGCAGTCTACAAAAAACCCTAAAACGAAAACCACGCAAAGGGGCAAAAAGACCCACCGTGCCGAACTAACAGCACGGCGGTGCACCCCTTTGCTTCTCAGAGCTTCCAGCAAAAGTTAATAGCAAGCTGGACAGAAAAAACAGAAAACAAACTAGAAGCACTTATCTAGCAGAGCAGCAGGCCCAAGGAAAGATGCAGTAGCTCAGATTCAACACTGGAACATTGACAAGGAGCAAGGAAGACAGACTCAGGTGGAGCTAAATAGCAAGGCAGCCAACGAGCTCACCAAAACACCTGAGGGAGGAAGCCCAGAGACTGCAATACCACTTGTGACCACAGAAGTGAATTCAGCCACAGAATTCACAACAGTACCCCCCCCTTGAGGAGGGGTCACCGAACCCTCACCAGAACCCCCAGGCCGACCAGGATGAGCCACATGAAAGGCACGAACAAGATCTGGGGCATGGACATCAGAGGCAAAAACCCAGGAATTATCTTCTTGAGCATAACCCTTCCATTTGACCAGATACTGGAGTTTCCGTCTAGAGACACGAGAATCCAAAATCTTCTCCACAATATACTCCAATTCCCCCTCCACCAAAACAGGGGCAGGAGGCTCCACAGATGGAACCATAGGTGCCACGTATCTCCTCAACAACGACCTATGGAATATATTATGTATGGAAAAGGAGTCTGGGAGGGTCAGACGAAAAGACACCGGATTGAGAATCTCAGAAATCCTATACGGACCAATAAAACGAGGTTTAAATTTAGGAGAGGAAACCTTCATAGGAATATGACGAGAAGATAACCAAACCAGATCCCCAACACGAAGTCGGGGTCCCACACGGCGTCTGCGATTAGCGAAAAGCTGAGCCTTCTCCTGGGACAAGGTCAAATTGTCCACTACCTGAGTCCAGATCTGCTGCAACCTGTCCACCACAGAATCCACACCAGGACAGTCCGAAGACTCAACCTGTCCTGAAGAGAAACGAGGATGGAACCCAGAATTGCAGAAAAATGGAGAGACCAAGGTAGCCGAGCTGGCCCGATTATTAAGGGCGAACTCAGCCAACGGCAAAAATGACACCCAATCATCCTGGTCAGCGGAAACAAAACATCTCAGATATGTTTCCAAGGTCTGATTGGTTCGTTCGGTCTGGCCATTAGTCTGAGGATGGAAGGCCGAGGAGAAAGATAGGTCAATGCCCATCCTACCACAAAAGGCTCGCCAAAACCTCGAGACAAACTGGGAACCTCTGTCAGAAACAATATTCTCAGGAATGCCATGTAAACGAACCACATGCTGGAAGAACAAAGGCACCAAATCAGAGGAGGAAGGCAATTTAACCAAGGGCACCAGATGGACCATTTTAGAAAAGCGATCACAGACCACCCAAATGACCGACATCTTTTGAGAAACGGGAAGGTCAGAAATGAAATCCATCGAAATATGTGTCCAAGGCCTCTTCGGGACCGGCAAGGGCAAAAGCAACCCACTGGCACGTGAACAGCAGGGCTTAGCCCTAGCACAAATTCCACAGGACTGCACAAAAGCACGCACATCCCGCGACAGAGACGGCCACCAGAAGGATCTAGCAACCAACTCCCTGGTACCAAAGATTCCTGGATGACCGGCCAGCACCGAACAATGAAGTTCAGAGATAACTTTACTAGTCCACCTATCAGGGACGAACAGTTTCTCGGCCGCATAATGATCAGGTTTATTAGCCTGAAATTTCTGCAACACTCTCCGCAAATCAGGAGAGATGGCAGACACAATGACTCCTTCCTTGAGGATATTCGCCGGCTCAGATAACCCCGGAGAGTCGGGCACAAAACTCCTAGACAGAGCATCCGCCTTCACATTTTTAGAGCCCGGAAGGTATGAAATCACAAAATCAAAACGAGCAAAAAATAACGACCAACGGGCCTGTCTAGGATTCAAGCGCTTGGCAGACTCAAGATAAGTAAGGTTCTTATGATCAGTCAAAACCACCACGCGATGCTTAGCACCCTCAAGCCAATGACGCCACTCCTCGAATGCCCACTTCATGGCCAGCAACTCTCGGTTGCCCACATCATAATTACGCTCAGCAGCAGAAAATTTCCTGGAAAAGAAAGCACATGGTTTGAACACTGAGCAACCAGAACCTCTTTGTGACAAAACCGCCCCTGCACCAATCTCAGAAGCATCAACCTCGACCTGGAACGGAAGAGAAACATCTGGTTGACACAACACAGGGGCACAGCAAAAACGACGCTTCAACTCCTGAAAAGCTTCCACGGCAGCAGAAGACCAATTAACCAAATCAGCACCCTTCTTGGTCAAATCGGTCAATGGTCTGGCAATGCTAGAAAAATTACAGATGAAGCGACGATAAAAATTAGCAAAGCCCAGGAATTTCTGCAGACTTTTTAGAGATGTCGGCTGGGTCCAATCCTGGATGGCCTGAACCTTAACCGGATCCATCTCGATAGTAGAAGGGGAAAAGATGAACCCCAAAAATGAAACTTTCTGCACACCGAAGAGACACTTTGATCCCTTCACGAACAAGGAATTAGCACGCAGTACCTGGAAAACCATTCTGACTTGCTTCACATGAGACTCCCAATCATCTGAGAAGATCAAAATGTCATCCAAGTAAACAATCAAGAATTTATCCAGATACTCACGGAAAATGTCATGCATAAAAGACTGAAAAACAGATGGAGCATTGGCAAGTCCGAACGGCATCACCAGATACTCAAAATGACCCTCGGGTGTATTAAATGCCGTTTTCCATTCATCTCCCTGCCTGATTCTCACCAGATTATACGCACCACGAAGATCAATCTTAGTAAACCAACTAGCCCCCTTAATCCGAGCAAACAAGTCAGAAATCAATGGCAAGGGATACTGAAACTTAACAGTGATCTTATTAAGAAGGCGGTAATCAATACACGGTCTTAGCGAACCATCCTTCTTGGCTACAAAAAAGAACCCTGCTCCCAATGGTGACGACGATGGGCGAATATGTCCCTTCTCCAGGGACTCCTTCACATAACTGCGCATAGCGGTGTGTTCAGGTACGGACATATTAAATAAACGACCCTTAGGGAATTTACTACCAGGAATCAAATCGATAGCACAATCACAATTCCTATGCGGAGGTAGGGCATCAGACTTGGACTCTTCAAATACATCCTGAAAGTCCGACAAGAACTCTGGGATGTCAGAAGGAATGGATGACGAAATAGACAAAAATGGAACATCACCATGTACTCCCTGACAACCCCAGCTGGTTACCGACATAGAGTTCCAATCCAATACTGGATTATGGGTTTGTAGCCATGGCAACCCCAACACGACCACATCATGCAAATTATGCAGTACCAGAAAGCGAATAACTTCCTGATGTGCAGGAGCCATGCACATGGTCAGCTGGGCCCAGTACTGAGGCTTATTCTTGGCCAAAGGTGTAGCATCAATTCCTCTCAACGGAATAGGACACCGCAAAGGCTCCAAGAAAAATCCACAACGTTTAGCATAATCCAAATCCATCAGGTTCAGGGCAGCGCCTGAATCCACAAACGCCATGACAGAATACGATGACAAAGAGCACATTAAGGTAATGGACAAAAGGAATTTTGACTGTACAGTACCAATAACGGCAGAGCTATCGAACCGCCTAGTGCGTTTAGGACAATTAGAAATAGCATGAGTAGAATCACCACAATAGAAACACAGTCTGTTCAGACGTCTGTGTTCTTGCCGTTCTACTTTAGTCATAGTCCTGTCGCACTGCATAGGCTCAGGTTTACTCTCAGACAATACCGCCAGATGGTGCACAGATTTACGCTCGCGCAAGCGACGACCGATCTGAATGGCCAAGGACATAGACTCATTCAAACCAGCAGGCATAGGAAATCCCACCATTACATCCTTAAGAGCTTCAGAGAGACCCTTTCTGAACAAAGCCGCTAGTGCAGATTCATTCCACAGAGTGAGTACTGACCACTTCCTAAATTTCTGACAATATACTTCTACATCATCCTGACCCTGGCATAAAGCCAGCAGATTTTCTCAGCCTGATCCACTGAATTAGGCTCATCGTAAAGCAATCCCAGCGCCTGGAAAAATGCATCAACATTACTCAATGCAGAATCTCCTGGTGCAAGAGAAAACGCCCAGTCCTGTGGGTCGCCGCGCAAAAAAGAAATAATAATCAAAACCTGTTGAATAGGATTACCAGAAGAATGAGGTTTCAAGGCCAAAAATAGCTTACAATTATTTCTGAAGCTCAGGAACTTAGTTCTGTCACCAAAAAACAAATCAGGAATCGGAATTCTTGGTTCTAGCATCGATTTCTGATCAATAGTATCTTGAATCTTTTGTACATTTACAACGAGATTATCCATTGAGGAGCACAGAGCCTGAATATCCATGTCCACAGCTGTGTCCTGAAGCACACTAATGTCTAGGGGAAAAAAAAGACTGAAGACAGAGCTAAGAAAAAAAAATGATGTCAGGATTTCTTTTTTCCCTCTATTGGGAATCATTGGGTGGCTCCTTGTACTGTTATGGCTGGCAATCAGGCAACACAGCGTGCAATAATCAGCGCACATACAGAGATCTGGCAATAACCAAAAACAATAGGACGAGCTCTGAGACGTGGAATCTCTGTAGACTGCAGTACCTGATCTATCCTCACACAACTATAAGCAGCAGTGGATTGCGCCTATAACTACCTATGCAACTCGGCACTGCCTGAGGAGCTGACTAGCCTGAAGATAGAAATACAAGCCTGACTTACCTCAGAGAAATACCCCAAAGGAATAGGCAGCCCCCCACATATAATGACTGTTAGCAAGATGAAAAGACAAACGTAGGAATGAAATAGATTCAGCAAAGTGAGGCCCGATATTCTAGACAGAGCGAGGATAGCAAAGAGAACTATGCAGTCTACAAAAAACCCTAAAACGAAAACCACGCAAAGGGGCAAAAAGACCCACCGTGCCGAACTAACAGCACGGCGGTGCACCCCTTTGCTTCTCAGAGCTTCCAGCAAAAGTTAATAGCAAGCTGGACAGAAAAAACAGAAAACAAACTAGAAGCACTTATCTAGCAGAGCAGCAGGCCCAAGGAAAGATGCAGTAGCTCAGATCCAACACTGGAACATTGACAAGGAGCAAGGAAGACAGACTCAGGTGGAGCTAAATAGCAAGGCAGCCAACGAGCTCACCAAAACACCTGAGGGAGGAAGCCCAGAGACTGCAATACCACTTGTGACCACAGAAGTGAATTCAGCCACAGAATTCACAACACAGCAGTTTGTAATACACTGAGGGGTCCAGTTATCATATTTTGGCATTTTGAAATAAATAGGCTCCTCATAGTTATTTCAAACTTTGTAGATTTGTATAAAAATAGGAGTTTTAAGTTTCTTTGAGAAAATGTAAATTTGCTACTATACTTTTAATCCTTCTAACATCCTAACAAAATAAAAGATTGTTGTATAATGATGTTGACATGAAGTAGACATGTAGGAAATATTATTGATTAACTATTTTGTGTGTAAGAGTCTAAAAATTAAAAGTTTGAAATTTGAGAACTCTTTTTTACATTTTTACCAAATTTAATGAAAAACATAACCCCACCCCCCACATATTTTATTGATGCAAATTTAGCATCAACCTAAAATACAAAGTGTTATGAAAAAACAATCTGAATCACTGGGATAAGTAGAAGTATTACAGAGTTACTATCACATAAAGTGACACAAGTCAGAATTGAAAACTGGAGATTGGTCATTAAGGAGGGGCTTGGTTGCTTGTACCTTATTGGTTAAAACAAAAGCTTACAGTAGCCTCTCAGGTCTGCCACGGTTGTATACCTGTTAAAATCTGACATAGCATGCTAGTAAAGATTGTACATGTTCAAGTCCCCAAGTGGGAGTTAAAAAAAAGTTTTAGAAAATGTTTAAAAATAATTAAGCAAATAATAATGCTCAAAATAACTCTATTTCCTATTTATTGTAGAATAATATGTCAAAGGAAAAAACTCAATTGGTTTAGCCACAATTATAATTACCTAAAGTATGAAATAATCAAAGTAAATGCCAGAATTTGTTTTTAGAATTAGTGCATCAAATGTGGGATTTCAGTTTACAGTTGATTATCGTTGTATCGATCAACTGATTAATCAGCTGTTGGTGTTTAACTGTATCTGAATTCTATATCTGATTGTTTGTTCTTTCCAAACTGCAGATTAACAAGGGACATGGACCGCTTCACCTTCTTCACGGGAAAAGATTTTTTGTCTGAGAAAATATAATTATGTACATTTTAAAGGTGTTTATGTGAAAAATGTAACCATATACTCTTTCTCTATTGCGTTTATTTAAAATGATGTTGTCTTTTTTAATAAATACCTTAATCAGGTAGTCTAAAATCTCATTAACATGCTGACACTTTAATGATTTGCAAATATATGCAAAAGATGTTCTGTCTGCCCTTGTCCATTAGTAAGGAGTGAGTCCATCAACCACTCCCTGCATTACAAGACAGTAAACAATAACTCACAAAGCCAGAAGACAGCTTACCAACTCTTCTTCTGAGCTTGGGAGGATACTTTCCTACATGTATCATGGACTAAACTACGCCACTCCAAGCTACGATGATACTTAAAGGGGACTTGTCATATGTCCCTCGCAAAAAATTAGTTTGTGACCTTGCCAAAATCCATGTGCTCTCCTGAACCTGCCACTGTTTTCTGTTGGTAATTTTGTCACTCCATTGTGGAGATATGCTCTTATTTCTTTTTTGTTTGATGCTTATTATTCTTGTGGTCCAACAGGGCATTTCACAAGATGTTTCTCTTGAGGTGGGTAGTCCTCTCTCTCTATGACATGGCCCAATCACTTCAACAACATCTGAACCTGGTTTAACAATGCGATCCTGTGCTGTAGTTTTTCCCCTCTATGATGCTTTTTAATCACTGCTTGGTAGCATCTGAGCCTGGTTGAACAGTCTAATCTCTTGCTGTCCTTCCTCTCTCTGTCTCTGCCCAATCAATGTTCAGTAACATTTGAACCTGGTTGGACAGTGTGATCTTGTGTTGCAGTCCCCCTCTATTATGTTGCATATTCACCACTTGGCAGCATCTAGACCTGATTGAACAGTGTGATCTTATGGTGTAGTCTTTCACCTCTAAGATGTTGCCCAATCACCATCCAGCGGCATCTGAAGCTAGTTGAACAGCATGGTCTTATGCTGCAGTCCATCCTCTCTATGATGCTGCCCAATCAATGCTTCATCTTAACCTGGTTGAACAACTTGCGAAAGGAATGACTACAGCGCAGCATGACACTTTTGAAGTTGGTTCAGATGCTGATGAGTGGTGATTTTGCCATGTCAAAGTAAGGGAGGACTACACCCGGTGGGCTGGCAGTCCTATAATGCAAAGTGGGCTGCCGCCAACCCTTGAAATCAGGGGTGGGGAACCTCTTGCCCGCGGGCCACATGCGGCCCTTTGGCAGGTCTATGGAGTCTGCAATGCTTGGGCGGCATCCCTGTCCTCCCAGCTGCTGTATATACATTATATAGGTTATACTGTGATTATGCACAGATTTAGCAGCCAATATCACCTATATAATGTATACACAGCAGTCTATATACAGTATACAGGTGATAATGCAAGTGCTGTACATACATAAAACAATCACCTGTATACTGTATATAGACTACTGTGTATACATTGTATAGGTGATACTGCAACTCTGCTGTGTATACATTATATAGGTTATATAGGTATACATTATATAGGTTTCTGGCGCACCACGGCGCCTTTAGTCATAGGAACTGATATATATATATATATATATACATATATATATATATATATAATGTGTATACAACCAAAAACAAAAATTGGACTTCAGAGCGATTAATCTATATATATATATATATATATATATATATATATATATATATAAATTGTCTAAGGGGTACTGTTGTGAATTCAGCTTTTGGGCTCCCTCCGGTGGTTGCAGAGGGTAATGCAGTTGTGCCTGGACTGCAGGAGTGCACAGGTGTATCTACTAATTGCAAAACTGACTGGGGTATATAGCTTTGCAGGATCCTTTAGTCAGTGCCAGTTGTTCATTGTTCTTGAAGGATTCACTTCCCTGCTGGTCTCTCCAGTTTGCTGTGCTTTTCTACAAAGATAAGTCCTGGCTTTGTTTTTGCTGTCCACCTGCTGTGGACCTTATAGTTCTGTGCATTTTCATGTTTTTGTCTTGTCCAGCTTAGTCTGTGAAGGATTTTTTGCAGCCTAGCTATTTCTCTGGAGATGCAGATATACCCCCCATGTCTTTAGTCAGATGTGGTGATCCGTATTTTCTGCGGTGGATATTTTCTAGTGTTTTTATACTGACCGCATAGTACTCTGTTCTATTCTTTCTTTTTAGCTAGTATGGCCTCCTATGCTAAAATCTGATTTCATATCTGCGTATGTTATGTCCCTCTCCTCTCACAGTCAATATTTGTGGGGGGCTATCTATCCTTTGGGGATTTTCTCTGAGGCAATATAGGTTTCCTGTTTCTGTCTTTAGGGGTAGTTAGATCTTAGGCTGTGCCGAGGGGTCTAGGGAGTGTTAGGTACCCCCCACGGCTACTTCTAGTTGCGCTGCTAGGTTCAGGGTTTGCGGTCAGTACAGGGACCACCTTCTCCAGAGTCCGTCTCATGCTGCTCCTAGGCCACCAGATCATAACAGTACAACTGGCCAACAATGAGTTAATTGCATCTCAGAAGAAGGGAGGGACGCTTTTGAGCCATTTTTTTTCCTTAGCCTGTTTGGTATTTTCCTCCCTCTTTACCTCTGGGTGGCTATGGAGTCTAGTATTAACATGAATATTCAGGAGTTAGTTTCTCGGGTGGATCAGCTTGCTGCTAGGGTACAGGGAATTTCAGATTTAATTGTTCAGACTCCTGCCTTAGAACCTAAGATTCCCACTCCTGATTTATTCTTTGGTGACAGATCCAAATTTTTGAGTTTCAAAAATAACTGTAAACTGTTTTTTGCATTAAGACCCCGGTCTTCTGGTGATCCTATTCAGCTGGTTAAAATCATCATATCTCTGCTGCGTGGTGACCCGCAGGATTGGGCATTTTCCCTGGAATCTGGCAATCCTGCTTTGCTTAATGTTGATTCGTTCTTTCAGGCATTGGGGTTGTTGTATGATGAGCCTAATTCTGTGGACCAGGCTGAGAAAATCTTGTTAGCCCTGTGTCAAGGTCAAGAAGCGGCAGAATTGTATTGCCAGAAATTTAGAAAATGGACTGTACTGACAAAATGGAATGAGGATGCCTTGGCGGCAATTTTCAGAAAGGGTCTTTCTGAATCCATTAAAGATGTTATGGTGGGGTTCCCCACGCCTGCTGGTCTGAGTGATTCTATGTCTCTGGCCATTCAGATTGATCGGCGCTTGCGCGAGCGCAGAGTTGTGCACACTGCGGCGTTGTCCTCTGAGCAGAGCCCTGAGCCTATGCAGTGTGATAGGATTTTGTCTAGAGCTTGAACGTCAAACATTCAGGCGTCAGAATAGGTTGTGTTTTTACTGCGGCGATTCTGCTCATGTTATTTCTGATTGCCCTAAGCGTACTAAGAGAATCGCTAGTTCTGTTGCCATCAGCACTATACAACCTAAATTTCTGTTATCCGTGACCTTGATCTGCTCATTATCATCATTTTCTGTCATGGCATTTGTGGATTCAGGCGCCGCTCTGAACTTAATGGACTTAGAATTTGCCAGACGTTGTGGTTTTCCCTTGCAGCCTTTGCAGAACCCTATTCCTTTGAGGGGCATTGATGCTACACCGTTGGCTAAAAATAAACCTCAGTTTTGGACACAGCTGACCATGCACATGGCGCCAGCCCATCAGGAAGATTGTCGTTTTCTGGTGTTGCATAATTTGCATGATGATATTGTGCTGGGTTTTCCATGGTTGCAGCGACATAATCCGGTGTTAGATTGGAAATCCATGTCTGTGATTAGTTGGGGTTGTCAGGGGGTTCATGATCAGGTTCCTTTGATGTCAATTTCCTCTTCCCCCTCTTCTGAAGTTCCTGAGTTTTTGTCTGACTTCCAGGATGTATTCGATGAGCCTAAATCCAGTTCCCTTCCACCGCATAGGGACTGTGATTGTGCTATTGACTTGATTCCAGGTTGTAAGTTCCCTAAGGGCCGACTTTTCAACCTGTCTGTGCCTGAACATACCGCCATGCGGAGCTATATTAAGGAGTCTTTGGAGAAAGGGCATATTCGGCCATCTTCTTCACCGTTGGGAGCGGGGTTCTTTTTTGTCGCCAAGAAGGATGGCTCCTTGAGACCCTGTATTGATTATCGCCTCTTGAATAAGATCACGGTTAAATTTCAATACCCCTTGCCTTTGCTTACTGATTTATTTGCTAGGATTAAGGGGTCTAGCTGGTTTACTAAGATTGACCTTCGAGGGGCATATAATCTTATTCGTATCAAGCAGGGTGACGAATGGAAAACTGCATTTAATACACCCGAAGGCCATTTTGAATACCTTGTGATGCCATTCGGACTCTCTAATGCCCCATCTGTGTTCCAATCCTTCATGCATGATATCTTTCGGAGTTATCTTGATAAATTCTTGGTTGTATAATTTGATGATATTTTGATTTTTTCCAATGATTGGGAGTCTCATGTGAAACAGGTCAGGATGGTATTTCAGATCCTCCGTAATAATGCTTTATTTGTGAAGGGGTCAAAGTGCCTCTTTGGAGTGCAGAAGGTTTCTTTTTTGGGTTTCATTTTTTCTCCCTCATCTATAGAAATGGATCCGGTTAAGGTTCAGGCCATTCATGATTGGATTCAGCCCACATCTGTGAAGAGCCTTCAGAAATTCTTGGGCTTTGCTAATTTTTATCGTCGTTTCATAGCCAACTTCTCCAGTGTGGTTAAACCTCTAACCGATTTGACCAAGAAAGGCGCTGATGTGACGAATTGGTCCTCCGCGGCTGTTTCTGCCTTTCAGGAGCTTAAACGCCGATTTACTTCTGCCCCTGTGTTGCGTCAGCCAGATGTTTCTCTTCCATTTCAGGTTGAGGTTGACGCGTCTGAGATTGGGGCAGGGGCCGTTTTGTCTCAGAGGAATTCTGATGGTTCCTTGATGAAACCGTGTGCCTTCTTTTCTCGGAAGTTTTCGCCTGCAGAACGTAATTATGATGTCGGCAATCGAGAGTTGTTGGCTATGAAGTGGGCATTTGAGGAGTGGCGACATTGGCTTGAGGGGGCCAAGCACCGTACTGTGGTCCTGACCGATCATAAGAATCTCATTTACCTCGAGTCTGCCAAACGGCTGAATCCTAGACAGGCTCGATGGTCCCTGTTTTCTCCCGTTTTGATTTTGTGGTCTTGTACATTCCTGGTACTAAGAATGTTAAGGCGGATGCCATCTCTAGGAGTTTTTTTCCTGATTCCCCTGGGGTTCTTGAGCCGGTCGGCATTTTGAAGGAAGGGGTGATTCTTTCTGCCATCTCCCCTGATTTGCGACGGGTTCTTCAGGAATTTCAGGCTGATAAGCCTGACCGCTGTCCTGTGGGGAAACTGTTTGTTCCTGATAGATGGACTAGTAAAGTGATTTCTGAGGTTCATTTTTCTGTGTTGGCTGGCCATCCTGGGATTTTTGGTACCAGAGATTTGGTTAGTGGGTCCTTTTGGTGGCCTTCTTTGTCACGGGATGTGCGTTCTTTTGTGCAGTCCTGTGGGATTTGTGCGCGGGCTAAGCCTTGCTGTTCCCGCGCTAGTGGGTTGCTTTTGCCATTGCCGGTCCCTGAGAGACCTTGGATGCATATTTCTATGGATTTTATTTCCGATCTTCCTGTTTCCCAAAGAAAGTCGGTTATCTGGGTTGTCTGTGACCGATTTTCTAAGATGGTTCATTTGGTGCCTTTGCCTAAATTGCCTTCTTCTGATTTGGTTCCGTTGTTTTTTCAGCATGTGGTACGTTTGCATGGTATTCCGGAGAATATTGTGTCCGACAGAGGTTCCCAGTTTGTTTCTAGGTTTTGGCGGGCCTTTTGTGCCAAGCTGGGCATTGATTTGTCTTTTTCCTCTGCATTTCATCCTCAGACAAATGGCCAGACTGAGCGAACTAATCAGACCTTGGAGACCTATTTGAGATGCTCTGTGTCTGCTGATCAGGATGATTGGGTGGCTTTTTTGCCATTGGCTGAGTTTGCCCTTAATAATCAGGCTAGTTCGGCTACTTTGGTTTCGCCTTTTTTTTGTAATTTTGGTTTTCATCCTCGTTTTTCTTCTGGGCAGGTTGAGCCTTCTGACCTTCCTGGTGTGGATTCTGTGGTCGACAGGTTGCAGCAGATTTGGGCTTATGTGATGGACAATTTGGTGCTGTCTCAGGAGGAGGCTCAGCGTTTTGCTAACCATCGTCGGTGTGTTGGTTCCCGGCTTCGGGTTGGTGATCTGGTTTGGTTATCTTCCCGTCATGTTCCTATGAAGGTTTCTTCCCCTAAGTTTAAGCCTCGATTTATTGGTCCTTATAGGATTTCTGAGATTATTAATCCGGTGTCCTTTCGCCTGGCGCTTCTGGCCTCTTTTGCTATTCATAATGTCTTCCATAGATCTTTGTTGCGGAAATATGTGGAGCCTGTTGTTCCCTCTGTTGATCCTCTGGCCCCTGTATTGGTCGATGGGGAGTTCGAATATGTTGTTGAGAAGATTTTGGATTCCCGTTTTTCGAGGCGGAAGCTTCAGTACCTTGTCAAGTGGAAGGGTTATGGCCAGGAGGATAATTCTTGGGTTTCTGCCTCTGATGTCCATGCCGTTGATTTGGTTCGTGCCTTTCATCGGGCTCATCCTGATCGGCCTGGGGGCTCTGGTGAGGGTTCGGTGACCCCTCCTCAAGGGGGGGGGGTACTGTTGTGAATTCAGCTTTTGGGCTCCCTCCGGTGGTTGCAGAGGGTAATGCAGTTGTGCCTGGACTGCAGGAGTGGACAAGTGTATCTACTAATTGCAAAACTGACTGGGGTATATAGCTTTGCAGGATCCTTTAGTCAGTGCCAGTTGTTCATTGTTCTTGAAGGATTCACTTCCCTGCTGGTCTCTCCAGTTTGCTGTGCTTTTCTACAAAGATAAGTCCTGGCTTTGTTTTTGCTGCCTACCTGCTGTGGACCTTATAGTTCTGTGCATTTTCATGTTTTTGTCTTGTCCAGCTTAGTCTGTGAAGGATTTTTTGCAGCCTAGCTATTTCTCTGGAGATGCAGATATACCCCCCATGTCTTTAGTCAGATGTGGTGATCCGTATTTTCTGCGGTGGATATTTTCTAGTGTTTTTATACTGACCGCATAGTACTCTATTCTATTCTTTCTTTTTAGCTAGTATGGCCTCCTATGCTAAAATCTGATTTCATATCTGCGTATGTTATTTCCCTCTCCTCTCACAGTCAATATTTGTGGGGGGCTATCTATCCTTTGGGGATTTTCTCTGAGGCAAGATAGGTTTCCTGTTTCTGTCTTTAGGGGTAGTTAGATCTTAGGCTGTGCCGAGGGGTCTAGGGAGTGTTAGGTACCCCCCACGGCTACTTCTAGTTGCGCTGCTAGGTTCAGGGTTTGCGGTCAGTACAGGGACCACCTTCTCCAGAGTCCGTCTCATGCTGCTCCTAGGCCACCAGATCATAACAGGGTACTTCCGTATGTTTGTCTGTGTGTCACGGAAATCCCGCGTCACTGATTGGTTGCGGCAGGTGGGCGCCCAATCAGCGACAGGCATAGTCCGAATTGCCCCCCCTTCTCCCCTCCAGTCAGTACCTTGTCCATGCGTCCCTCCAGTCCCACATAGCATTTTAGCAGTCCGTTAAACAGACTGCATTACACCGTGGCATAACGGGGTGTAATGCAGTCTGTTAACGCTGCTATTAACCCTATAAGTGTGACCAACTTTTTAGTATTGATGCTGCCTATGCAGTATCAATAGTAAAAACATATAATGTTAAAAATAATAATAAAATAAAAAATCATTATATTCTCACCTTCCGCCGTGCGTGACCAGCCTTTCCCGCTCCCATCGACGCTCCGGTCCCAAGAATGCATTGCGGAAATGACCAGACATGACGTAGCGGTCTCACGAGACCGCTACATGATCACGGGTTATTGCCGCAAGGCATTACTGGGAACGGAGCGTCATGAGGAGCATCACTAAAAGCCTGGGCTGGATTTAGGGGCCACCGGATGGTGAGTATATAACTATTTTTTATTTTAATTCTTTTTTAACAGGGATATGGTGCCCACTGTTGTGAATTCTGTTATCGAACTCCCTCCTGTGGTCATGAATGGTACTTCGGCGAGTTCTGTCCATGGACTCCCTCTGGTGGCTGTGAGTGGAGCTGCTGGTTCTGAGGTTCCTTCCACAGGTGATTTAGTTTATTCTTTGGCTGGCTGCTCTATTTAACTCCACTCAGATCGTTACTCCATGCCAGCTGTCAATGTTCTTGTACTGGTTCAGTTCATTCGTGGATCTTTCTGGTGACCTGTCTACTCCTGCAGAAGCTAAGTCCCTGCTAGTTAATTATTTGTTCATTGTTTTCTTGTCCAGCTTGCTATTATGATTTTGCCTTGCTAGCTGGAAGCCCTGGGATGCAGAGTGGCACCTCCGCACCGTGAGTCGGTGCGGGGGTCTTTTTGCACACTCTCCGTTGTCTTTTTGTAGTTTTTGTGCTGACCACACAGATACCTTTCCTATCCTCAGTCTGTTTAGTAAGTCTGGCCTCCTTTGCTGAAACCTGTTTCATTTCTGTGTTTGTGACTTTCATCTTAGCTCACAGTCAATATATGTGGGGGGCTGCCTTTTCCTTTGGGGAATTTCTCTGAGGCAAGGTAGGCTTTATTTTCTATCTCTAGGGCTAGTTAGCTCTTAGGCTGTGAAGTGGCGTCTAGGCAGAGCTAGGTACGCTCCACGGCTATTTCTAGTGTGTGTGATAGGATTAGGGGTTGCGGTCAGCAGAGCTCCCACTTCCCAGAGCTTGTCCTGTGTTAGTTTAACCATCAGGTCGTTCCGGGTGCTCCTAACCACCAGGTCCATAACAGCCCACATTGCTATATACTACGTGGGCTGTGTTACATACTGCGTGGTCTGTGTTATATACTACGTTGCTGTGCCCTACACTACGTGGGCTGTGCTATATACTACGTGGCTGTGCTATATACTACTTGGCTGTGTTATATACTACATGGGCTGTGCCATATACTACGTGGGCTGTGTTATATACTACGTGGGCTGTGTTATATACTGCATGGGCTGTGTTATATATTGCATGGGCTGCGCTATATACTACGTGGCCTGTGCTATATACTACGTGGCTGTGTTATATACTACATGGGCTGTGCTATATACTACGTGGCTGTGTTATATACTACGTGGACTGTGCTATATACTATGTGTGCTGTGCTATATACTACATGGGTTGTGTTATATACTGCGTGGGCTGTGTTATATACTGCGTGGGCTGTGCTATATACTATGTGGGCTGTGTTATATACTGCATGGGCTGTGCTATATACTACATGGCTCTGCAATATACTATGTGGTTGAGCTATATACTATGTGGCTGTGCAATATACTACGTGGCTGTGCTATATACTACATGGCTGCTATATACTACGTGGCTGTGCTATATACTACATGGCTGTGCTATATACTACATAGCTGTGTTATATACTATGTAGCTGTGCTATATACTACGTGGCTGTGTTATATACTACGTGGCTGCTATATACTACTTGGCTGTGCTAGCTACTACGTGGCTGTGCTATATACTATGTGCCTGTGCTATATACTACGTGGGCTGTTATATGCTACATGGGCTGTGTTATATGCTACGTGGGCTGTGAGACTCTTTCACCTAGGGCCCTGTTGTGAATTCTGTTGTCGGGCTCCCTCCTGTGGTCATGAATGGTACTTCGGCTGGTTCTGTCCATGGACTTCCTCTGGTGGGTGTTTCGGAGTTTCCTTCCTCAGGTGACAAGGTTAATTCGTTAGCTGGCTGCTCTTTTTAACTCCACTTAGATCTTTGCTCCAGGCCATCTGTCAATGTTCCAGTATTGGTTTAGTTCACTCCTGGATCGTTCTTGTGTCCTGTCTTCCCAGCAGAAGCTAAGTTCCAGCTTGTATTTCTTTGGTTTGCTATTTTTCTGTCCAGCTTGCAATTTTTATTGTTCTTGCTTGCTGGAAGCTCTGGGACGCAGAGGTTTTTGTGCTGACCGCAAAGTAACCTTTCCTATCCTCGGTCTGTTCAGTAAGTCGGGCCTCACTTTGCTAAATCTATTTCATCGCTGTGTTTGTATTTTCATCTTACTCACAGTCATTATATGTGGGGGGCTGCCTTTTCCTTTGGGGAATTTCTCTGAGGCAAGGTAGACTTTATTTTTCTATCTTCAGGGCTAGCTAGTTTCTTAGGCAATCCACGGCTATTTCTAGTGTGTTTGATAGGATTAGGGATTGCGGTCAGCAGAGTTCCCACGTCCCAGAGCTCGTCCTTATTATCAGTAACTATCAGGTCATTCCGTGTGCTCTTAACCACCAGGTCCATTATTGTCCTGACCACCAGGTCATAACAGTACAGGTGGCCCAAAGTACTAATGCATCTCAATAGAGGGATAAGAGAAGTTCTGAGACCATTTTTTTTTCTTTGCAGTGTGTTTTGTCTCTTTTTTCCCCTTTACCTCTGGGTGGTTCAGGACACTGGTGTAAACATGGACATTCAAGGTCTGTCCTCTTGGATGGATAATCTCACTACAAGGGTACAAAACGTTCAAGATTTTGTGGTTCAGAATCCGATGTCAGAGCCTAGGATTCCAATTCCTGATTTGTTTTTTGTGATAGATCTAAGTTCTTGAATTTCAAAAATAATTGTAAATTGTTCCTTGACTTGAAACCTCGCTCCTCAGGTGACCCTGTTCAACAAGTAAAGATCATTATTTCTTTGTTACGTGGTGACCCTCAAGACTGGGCATTTTCCCTTGCGCCAGGAGATCCGGCATTGCGTGATGTTGATGCGTTTTTCCTGGCGCTTGGATTGCTTTATGACGAACCTAATTCAGTGGATCAGGCAGAGAAAATCTTGCTAGCTCTGTGTCAGGGTCAGGATGAAGCGGAGATATATTGTCAGAAGTTTAGAAAGTGGCCTGCGCTCACTCAGTGGAATGAATGTGCCCTGGCAGCAATCTTCAGAAAGGGTCTCTCTGAAGCCCTTAAGGATGTCATGGTGGGGTTTCCCATGCCTGCTGGTCTGAATGAGTCTATGTCCTTGGCCATTCAGATCGATCGACGCTTGCGTGAGTGTAAAGCTGTGCACCATTTGGCGGTACTATCTGAGCATGGGCCTGAGCCTATGCAATGTGATAGGACTTTGACCAGAGCTGAACGGCAAGAACACAGACGTCGGAATGGGCTATGTTTTTACTGTGGTGATTCCACTCATGCTATCTCCGTTTGTCCTAAGTGCACTAAGCGGTTCGCTAGGTCTGCCACCATTGGTACGGTACAGTCTAAATTTCTATTGTCTGTTACTCTGATTTGCTCTTTGTCATCCTATTCTGTTATGGCATTTGTGAATTCAGGCGCTGCCCTGAATTTGATGGACTTGGAGTATGCTAGGCGCTGTGTTTCTTTTTTTGGAGCCCTTGCAGTATCCTATTCCATTGAGAGGAATTGATGCTACCCCTTTGGTCAAGAATAAGCCTCAGTACTGGACCCAATTGACCATGTGCATGGCTCCTGCACATCAGGAGGATATCCGCTTTCTGGTGTTGCATAATCTGCATGATGTGGTCGTTTTGGGGTTGCCATGGCTACAGGTTCATAATCCAGTATTGGACTGGAAATCTATGTCTGTGTCCAGCTGGGGTTGCCAGGGGGTACATGGTGATGTTCCATTTTTGTCTATTTCGTCATCCACCCCTTCTGAAGTTCCAGAGTTTTTGTCGGATAATCGGGATGTATTTGATGAGCCCAAATCCAGTGCCCTACCTCCTCATAGGGATTGCGATTGTGCAATTGATTTGATTCCTGGTAGTAAGTTTCCTAAGGTCCGATTTTTCAATTTATCTGTGCCAGAACACGCCGCTATGCGGAGTTATATAAAGGAATCCTTGGAGAAAGGCCATATTCGCCCGTCGTCATCACCGTTAGGAGCAGGGTTCTTTTTTGTGGCCAAGAAGGATGGTTCTTTGAGACCTTGTATTGATTACCGCCTTCTTAATAAAATTACAGTCAAATTTCAGTATCCTTTGCCGTTGCTATCTGATTTGTTTGCTCGTCTTAAAGGGGCTAGTTGGTTCACCAAGATAGATCTTCGAGGGGCGTATAATCTTGTGCGTATTAAACAAGGCGATGAATGGAAAACAGCATTTAATACGCCCGAGGGCCATTTTGAGTACCTGGTTATGCCATTCGGGCTTTCCAATGCTCCATCAGTATTTCAGTCCTTTATGCATGACATCTTCCGAGAGTACCTGGATAAATTCCTGATTGTGTATTTGGATGATATTTTGGTCTTTTCGGATGATTGGGAGTCTCATGTGAAGCAGGTCAGAATGATGTTCCAGGTCCTTTGTGCGAATTCCTTGTTTGTGAAGGGGTCAAAGTGTCTCTTTGGAGTTCAGAAGGTTTCATTTTTGGGGTTCATTTTTTCCCCTTCTACTATCGAGATGGACCCTGTTAAAGTCCAGGCCATTTACGATTGGACTCAGCCGACATCTGTGAAGAGCCTGCAAAAGTTCCTGGGCTTTGCTAATTTTTATCGGCGCTTCATCGCTAATTTTTCTACTGTTGCTAAACCGTTGACTGATTTGACCAAGAAGGGTGCTGATGTGGTCAATTGGTCTTCTGCAGCTGTAGAGGCTTTTCAGGAGTTGAAGCGTCGTTTTTCTTCTGCCCCTGTGTTGTGCCAGCCAGATGTTTCGCTCCCGTTTCAGGTTGAGGTTGATGCTTCTGAGATTGGAGCAGGGGCTGTTTTGTCGCAAAGAAGTTCTGATGGCTCGGTGATGAAGCCATGTGCTTTCTTTTCTAGAAAGTTTTCGCCTGCTGAGCGTAACTATGATGTTGGTAATCGTGAGTTGTTGGCCATGAAGTGGGCATTCGAGGAGTGGCGTCATTGGCTGGAAGGAGCCAAGCATCGCGTGGTGGTCTTGACAGATCACAAGAATTTGACTTATCTTGAGTCTGCCAAACGGTTGAATCCGAGACAGGCTCGATGGTCGTTATTTTTCTCCCGTTTTGATTTTGTGGTTTCGTACCTTCCGGGCTCTAAGAATGTGAAGGCTGATGCCCTGTCAAGGAGTTTTGTGCCTGACTCTCCGGGTGTTCCTGAGCCGGCGGATATTCTCAAAGAGGGGGTAACTTTGTCTGCTATCTCCCCTGATTTGCGGCGGGTGCTGCAAAAATTTCAGGCTGATAGACCTGACCGTTGCCCAGCGGAGAAACTGTTTGTCCCTGATAGATGGACTAGTAGAGTTATCTCTGAGATTTTGTGTTCAGTGTTGGCTGGGCATCCTGGAATCTTTGGTACCAGAGATTTGGTGGCTAGATCCTTCTGGTGGCCGTCTTTGTCACGGGATGTGCGTTCTTTTGTGCAGTCCTGTGGGACTTGTGCTCGGGCTAAGCCCTGCTGTTCTTGTGCCAGTGGGTTGCTTTTGCCCTTGCCGGTCCCGAAGAGGCCCTGGACGCATATTTCTATGGATTTTATTTCGGATCTCCCCGTCTCTCAAAAGATGTCGATCATTTGGGTGGTTTGTGATCGCTTTTCTAAGATGGTCCATTTGGTACCTTTGTCTAAATTGCCTTCCTCCTCTGATTTGGTGCCATTATTTTTCCAGCATGTGGTTCGTTTACATGGTATCCCGGAGAACATCGTTTCTGACAGAGGTTCCCAGTTTGTTTCGAGGTTTTGGCGATCCTTTTGTGCTAGGATGGGCATTGATTTGTCTTTTTCCTCGGCTTTCCATCCTCAGACAAATGGCCAAACCGAACGAACTAATCAAACTTTGGAAACATATCTGAGATGCTTTGTTTCTGCTGATCAGGATGATTGGGTGTCCTTTTTGCCGTTGGCTGAGTTCGCCCTTAATAATCGGGCCAGCTCGGCTACTTTGGTTTCGCCGTTTTTCTGCAATTCTGGTTTCCATCCTCGTTTCTCTTCAGGGCAGGTTGAGTCTTCGGACTGTCCTGGTGTAGATACTGTGGTGGATAGGTTGCAGCAGATTTGGACTCATGTGGTGGACAATTTGATATTGTCCCAGGAGAAGGCTCAACGTTTCGCTAACCGCCGGCGCTGTGTGGGTCCCCGACTTCGTGTTGGGGATTTGGTTTGGTTGTCGTCTCGTTATGTTCCTATGAAGGTTTCCTCTCCTAAGTTTAAGCCTCGTTTCATTGGTCCGTATAAGATTTCTGAGGTTATCAATCCTGTGTCATTTCGTTTGGCCCTTCCTGCTTCTTTTGCCATCCATAATGTGTTCCATAGGTCGTTATTGCGGAGATACGTGGCGCCTGTGGTTCCATCCGTTGATCCTCCTGCCCCGGTGTTGGTTGAGGGGGAGTTGGAGTATGTGGTGGAGAAGATTTTGGATTCTCGTGTTTCGAGACGGAAACTCCAGTACCTGGTCAAGTGGAAGGGTTATGGTCAGGAAGATAATTCCTGGGTTTTTGCCTCTGATGTTCATGCTGCCGATCTGGTTTGTGCCTTTCATTTGGCTCATCCTGGTCGGCCTGGCGGCTCTGGTGAGGGTTCGGTGACCCCTCCTCAAGGGGGGGGTACTGTTGTGAATTCTGTTGTCGGGCTCCCTCCTGTGGTCATGAATGGTACTTCGGCTGGTTCTGTCCATGGACTTCCTCTGGTGGGTGTTTCGGAGTTTCCTTCCTCAGGTGACGAGGTTAATTCGTTAGCTGGCTGCTCTATTTAACTCCACTTAGATCTTTGCTCCAGGCCACCTGTCAATGTTCCAGTATTGGTTTAGTTCACTCCTGGATTGTTCTTGTGTCCTGTCTTCCCAGCAGAAGCTAAGTTCCAGCTTGTATTTCTTTGGTTTGCTATTTTTCTGTCCAGCTTGCAATTTTTATTGTTCTTGCTTGCTGGAAGCTCTGGGACGTAGAGGGAGCGCCTCCGAACCGTGAGTCGGTGCGGAGGGTCTATTTGCGCCCTCTGCGTGGTCTTTTTGTAGGTTTTTGTGCTGACCGCAAAGTAACCTTTCCTATCCTCGGTCTGTACAGTAAGTCGGGCCTCACTTTGCTAAATCTATTTCATCTCTGTGTTTGTATTTTCATCTTACTCACAGTCATTATATGTGGGGGGCTGCCTTTTCCTTTGGGGAATTTCTCTGAGGCAAGGTAGGCTTTATTTTTCTATCTTCAGGGCTAGCTAGTTTCTTAGGCTGTGCCGAGTTGCATAGGGAGCGTTAGGCGCAATCCACGGCTATTTCTAGTGTGTTTGATAGGATTAGGGATTGCGGTCAGCAGAGTTCCCACGACCCAGAGCTCGTCCTTATTATCAGTAACTATCAGGTCATTCCGTGTGCTCTTAACCACCAGGTCCATTATTGTCCTGACCACCAGGTCATAACAGGGCCCTCAAAAACCTGCAGCTGGCCATGGCTTCACTGATTGGTCGCGGCCGGCTACCAACAATCAGTGACAGGCGCTGTCCAGCCGTGAATTGACTTGGGATTTGAACAACGCTTCGCTAAATGGTTACGCCTGGCCGACCGAATCTTGTGCATTCATTGGATTATTCTGAAATCTTCATAAATAAAGTACGGTACATACTGTACATATTCTAGAATACCCGATGCGTTAGAATCGGGCCACCATCTAGTCATTAATATAATTTATAATTTATTTGTTAAAAGATAATGTACAATAAAAAATCTTAAAATAAATAAATAGGATAAAGCTGGGGGATAATTGGGGGGGGTATCACCATAGCGAAACGCGCGTTGAGGTTTTTCTTCCACAGCCTCTTTGACGTTGGTATGACTATTTACTGTCTTATCGCATTGTCTTCTCACTTACACCCTGTAGCACATGTTTCTCTCTCTCAAGTGTCTTACTATGGTAATACATCAGCCGCAGGATGTTGTTCTCTGTGATTTGGCAGTGATTTTATAGGCTTTTGACCTTGCAGACAAGCTCTATATTTGTTTATAATTTTGGTTGGATTATTTATTGTACTTGCACTTTATAAATTATAATCGTCGGTCCATGCAGTTTTATTATCCCTGCCATACTATTATCATTAGTTACATGTGCTGGTTATCTAATCTTCATTGGAGATAACTATTGTGTTTTTTTTTATTACTTTTTTGGACAATTTATGACAATGTCTTTTGTATTATGTACCAACCTCATTGGACATGGCACTTAGGTGTCATTATCCCCCAGCTTTATCTTATTTATTAATTTTAAGATTTTTTATTGTACATTATTTGTAATAAATAAATTATATTAATGATTAATCTCTCTGAAGTCCAATTTTTGTTTTTGGTTGTACTTCATGTTTTTTGGTTGTGCTAATTCTTTGGCCTTTTCTGATAATATAATGTATATACAGCAGTCTACATTCATTATATGGGTGATACTGTGACTCTGCTGTATATACATTATATAAGTGATACTGTAACTCTGTTGTATATACATTATATAGGTGATACTGTGAAGGGTGTGTATAGTCGCAGTATCACCTTACATATATACAGCAGTATCACCTATATATTGTATTAATGGCAGTCACAGTATCCCCTATATAAGGTATATAGACTGCTGTATATACATTATATAGATGATACTGCGACTCTGCTGTATATACATTATATAGGTGACACTGGCTGCTAAATCATCTATATAATGTATATATATCAGTCTATATGCATTATATAGGTGACACTGTGACTTATAAATACAATATATGGGCGATAGTGCTGTATATGTTACATAGGTGATACTGCGACTATACACCCCAGTCACAGTATCACCTATATAATGCATATACAGCAGTCACAGTATCACCTATATAATGTATATACATTCACTTATATAATGTATGCAACATAATATAGTATAATGTTGTTTTATTATAGTGTATAATGTAGAGTTGTGTGTATACAGTGGGGAAAAAAGTATTTAGTCAGCAACCAATTGTGCAAGTTCTCCCACTTAAAAGATTAGAGAGGTCTGTAATTGACATCATTAAATATGGAGCCTCCTACGGGGCCCAATATATGGGGCCCATTCTGTTTAAAGTTTTGAGCAATATATGGAGCCCATCATATACTGTATGGAGCATTATATGGGGCCCATTCTGTAAGGAGCAATGCATGGGGATCATCATGATACTTTATGGAGTATTATATGGAGCTCATTATACTGTTTGAAGCATTATATGGGGCTCATTATACTGTTTGGAGTATTACATGGGGCTCATACTGCATGGAGAAATATATGGGGATCATTATTCTGTATGGAGCATTATATGGGGCACATTATTCTGTATGGAGCAATATATGGGGCTCATTATTCTGTATAGAGCAATATATGGGGCTCATTATTCTGTATGGAGCAATATGTGTGGCTCATTATACTGTATGGAGCACTATGTGGTACCCATAATACTGAATGGAGCTTTTTATGGGGCTTATTATTTTGTATGGAATAATATATGGGGCTCATTCTGCATGGAGCAATAAAGCAGTTCATTATTCTGCATGGAGCACTATGTGGTGCCCATAATACAGTATGGAAGACTATACTGTCTGATCTATGACCTATTGTAGAATGTACAATAGGTATCACTCATGTAATTCAAGAAGTGAAATCTTTGGCATTGCACTATACCTATATTACTCTGCTGTATCTGTGCATTATGAATTGTGGTATGTATTAAAGGGGCCCACTGAGACTTTCACCCGGGGCCCACGAAAACTTGGAGCCATCACTGTATACACTGTAGAGTACCACTTCTCCTGTCCTGTTGTCGAAGAGGCGACATTGGACTTTGGGAGGGTCAATATTGGTTTAGTATTTTCAATATTACTATGGCCAAATAAAAATAAAATATTGGAAAAGCTGTTTATATGGATTATCCCAAGTAATCTCCTCTCCTCTGGATAGGGGATAACTTTACAATTGCAGGAGATCCGACTGATGGGACCTCCATGATCCAGAAAATTGGAGCTCTGTAGAGCACCATGTAAATGCAGCTGTGGTCGATCATACGCACTGTGACGCCATTTACATGTGGCTCTTCAAATATCTCCTTAGGAGAGTGAGGGGCACGACAAAGGTAAAGCAAAATTCACTGATCGGGCTGAGGAGTGTTAGGCTGTGTGCACACGTTATACAAGAGATATACGAGTCAAATAATTGCCAAGAGTACTACTAGCAAAATATATTTATTAGATTTTCACTGAAAATCATACATATCATATATGGTAGAAAATAGATAAAAGGATGTGACTGCATCCACAGGTGCAAAAAGTCCAGGTATAGCCGACAGAAACACAATAAGTTACAATGCATACATAATATTGAGGTATACAAAGATGCAAATAGCCCATGTGTGTGGCAGACAAACATCAAGGTAGGTGTTATATATACATAATAATCCTAATAATGCCCATGTAACTGCCACACATCAAGTATGCATAGACCGCATTGTGTAAAAAGCTAGTTAACAAAGTAAAGGGTTAGTTACCCATAGTTTGCACAGTGTCCTGTCTGGCTCCTGGATGAACCAGGTTGCATCTTTGTATACCTCAATATTATGTATGCATTGTAACTTATTGTGTTTCTGTCGGCTATACCTGGACTTTTTGCACCTGTGGATGCAGTCACATCCTTTTATCTATTTTCTACCATATATGATATGTATGATTTTCAGTGAAAATCTAATAAATATATTTTGCTAGTAGTACTCTTGGCAATTATTTGACTCGTATATCTCTTGTATAGCATTAATATTGAGTCGCTTCGTATATATTACTTACTGACGCCTATGTATATGTGTGCACACGTTGCTGTTTTTTCGCGTTTTTTTCACCTTTTTTCCCAATAAAAACGCTATAAAACCGCAAAAAACAGCATACAATAAGCATCCCATCATTTAGAATGAATTCCGCATGTTTTGTGCACATGATGCGTTTTTTTCCCGCGAAAAAACGCATCGCGGTAAAAAACGCAGCATGTTCATTTTTTTTTTGCGGATTTCCCACTACAAAATGCATTGGGAAATGTCCGGAAAAAAACGCATCAAAAACGCGGCAAAAACGCATGCAGATTTCTTGCTGATTTCTTGCAGAAAATTTCTCTTTTTTCGCAGGAATTTTCTGCGAGAAATCCTGAACGTGTGCACGTAGCCTTATAGTTTGTGGGCTGGTGGAGTTTGTGTGGCAGGGCTACTTTTTGGTTCCAGTCTGGCCCTGACTACAATCCCCCAGAAAAAAAACATGAAACACCCTTTGGGTCAAAGAAGAAAAATGTCTCTGGAAAGGAGAGACACAATGACATATGGAAAAATGCAGCAGGATTGGGGAGCATGAGGATTTTGGTAATAAAGGTAATAAACGTTTTCTTTTTTTTTTTTTTTTACACATGATATGTCCTCTCTAACCATTTCATGACAGTAACTTGTGATGGGTTCTGAAAATACCCTTTTGGAGCTGCGACAGCATTCTGGAAGCTCTCATTTAGGAATTCTGTGGAATCCACTGATCTATAAAATATCTGAACAAAGGGCTTTTCAGAAAACTCCCTTTAAGTATTGATTAAAACAATGAATGGCTTAATCCACATGAGCATATAAAAAATCATCCGATTGTCATCCGAAAAATATGTATGATTTTTCTTCTGTATTGTCATTCGTTTGCAATCTGTACGCAATCAGCTTGTACGCAATCCACGGGATCCGTTTTTATACATCAGCAATGACAAAAATTTACCAGTCCAAATTCAGATTCCTTTGTTAGTAATGAGAATGCATCTATAAAAATTTGGATGCTACTGTGTTTCTCTGAAAATAAGACAGAGTCAAAAGATACAGTATTAAGGCTTATTTTCAGGGGATGTCTTATTTTTTCCATGATAGCCTGTCTCCACTTCAGTTCATCTAGACTCCAGCAGTTTAACGGACCTTTGGTGACATAATGGTCACATGACTGTTATGCCGCTAAAGGTCCTTAAGCAGTTTTATCCTTGGAATAGAAATGCTGGGTTTCCTAAGAGAGTTGGGGTACTGGGAAATTGCCCAGTTTTCCCACCCCCACACGCCAGTCCTGCCTGTAACTAAAGTAAAGCTTATATTTCAAGCATACTCCCAAAATCCTGTAAACTCATGCTACGGCTTATTTTTGTGGTAGGTCTTATTTTTGGGGAAGCACGATACATGGTTGATACGTATGGAATCAATTTCTTTTTCGCCCCTGTAAACTTTAGTAGATTAATCTCATCTGAAATACAGAAGAGAAGAGTGCATGCTGTGATTTTTTTTTTCACGTAAACATTTGTTCCATGTGAAAAAAAACTCTCAACTGAACAGTCCTATTGAATAACATTGGTCCAAGTGCGAGGTCAGATTTTTAATGGACAGGATTCACACTGAAAAATATGGTCTTGCGAATGTAGCCTAAAGGTAAGTCTATATGTTTAAAAGCTGCTGTATATTTTCCTGCAGGTTTGCCCAGATAAAATGCGGATTATAGTACTAAGCATGTAGATGAAAGTTTTACAAATCTTATCCAGATGGAGGAATTTTTTAAAATAAAAATTTACCTGCAATGCGCATTTTTAATCCACTTCATGTCTTTTGTCTTTCACTTTTTCAGTGTAGCAGGGGTAAATTTTGCAATGAATACAAAGCAAAATTCACAGGGATATCTGTGACACACAAAGATACTGCCTGTGGGTTGATTCTAAATATTGATGCTAACAGGGGGGTTACTGTGGGTCCTGCACTTAGCTGTAGTTCAGGAGCTTTGTACTGCAGTCATGTGTAATGGATGCCAGTGAGGGCTGTGTCGTGTAGTGGGAGCTGCCGAGTCTGGCAGTTTGCTAGTAATGGAGGAAAGGTGGCAATGTTGCGGTGGAATGAGTACAACAAAAAGAGTGAGGATTAGAGATGAGCACGTTTGTTTGGAAAACGTTTGCCAATCAAAAAGTTAGCACGACTGTTGCACATTCGGATTTGTGTTCAGATTCCTGAGCATTGTCCGCAAAATTCGGTAAATGATTGAGTTACCACTAAGGCTGTGATTTTACCAGTGGTTCTGATTGGCGGTAATGTTACCACCGATAAGATTGTTACTGTCGGTCAGAGCGTTGCAGGGACATGTTGTCAGATGTCAGCATGACCCCGCAGCTGTGACCCACGGTGAAAAGCTTACCGCAGGTCAGCAGGCATCGGCTGATGAGAGACTACTACGGTAAATCATTACCGCCCATCAACAAGCTGCAGTTCCTGTCAAATGACAGAGTGAGCCCGCAGCTGTGATCAGAGGTAGAAAGTTTACATCTGGTCACTGGCGTCAGCTGATGGGACTACTAATCCCATCAGCCAATGCCAGCTGTTACTAATAACAGCAAGAACAGGCGCGGCTGATGGGAGAATTCATCAGCCAGCACCTGCGCTCTAAATAAATAATAATAGTAAAAAAAACAGCTTGGGTACTCCTACATTTTTGATAGCCAGCCAGGCAAAACTGATAGCTTCGGGCTGCAACCCTCAGCTATCAGCATTAGCAAGGCTGGGTTGGAAGAATAGTGGCGGCGTCCCCACGCTGTTTTCTAAAATTGTTTAAATAAATAATTTTAAAAAAAGTAGGGTTCCCTTCATTTTTGACAATCAGCCAAGCTAAAGCAGACAGCAGAGGGCTGGTATTCACAGGCTGTAAGAGGCAATGGATATTGCCCTTTATTGATACACTTAATTAAAACATGTCTGCAGGAAGGTACTCACAAGAAACACTCTGGACGACGGTCGTTATGTGCCTCCTGTGCTTTAGCGTGCTGCCCAGATAGGACCCGTTGAAGCGAAGGAAGCGCAAAATGGCCGTCATCCAAAGTGTTTCTCATGAGTACCGTTCTGCGGGCATGTTTTAATTAAGTGCACCAATAAAGGAAGTTTTTATTTAACACAGGTGAGTGCAACCATTTATAATAATAATAATAATCTTTATTTTTATATAGCGCTAACATATTCCTCAGCGCTTTACATTTTGCACACATTATCGTCGCTGTCCCCGATGGGGCTCACAATCTAAATTCCCTATCATTATGTCTTTGGAATGTGGGAGGAAACCGGAGTGCCCGGAGGAAACCCATGCAAACAAGGAGAGAACATACAAACTCTTTGCAGATGTTGTCCTTGGTGGGGTTTGACCCCAGAACTCCAGCGCTGCAAGGCTGCAGTGCTAACCACTGCGCCACCGTGCCACCCATTTATCTTCTTTGGACCTTAGCTTTTCTCATCGTCTGCACCAGGTCATCCAGGGGCATGATGGAAATCACTGTCAGCTAAGCCAGCTAGCCACAGGTGTCACAGCAGTGCCAGTTTGTTTTCTGTTACTGTGATTTAATGGATATTGCCCCCAAGGCTAAAAATAGCAGTGCGCACCTTCCCAGAAAAGGTGTCTTTATTAGATGTGCCAATTCTGGTGCTTTTCCTGGCTCTTCCCACTTTCCATGTGGCGATGGCAAGTTGGGTTCATATTTGTGGGTTGATGTTACCTTTCTATTGTCCGGTGACATCAAGCCTATAAAACGCCTATCTATTGTTAATCCTAGAGTTATATTGTAATAAACACACAGCAAGAATAAAGTCCTTTATTTGAAATGAAAAAACAAATTTTTACTTTTTTATTTAAAAATAACAAAGACAGTTATACTCACCAAAATTGTTTATTTAGAGCACAGGCTTTGGCTGATGAATATTCCCAACAGCCGCCCCCGCTCTTGCTGTCAGACTGACGATAGTGACCGGAAATAAACTTTTTATCTCCAATCACAACTGCGGGCTCATGCTGTCATTTGACAGCCGATCAGAGGATGCTCTGTTTCCCTCCATTCAAATGAATGGGGTCCGGGTTCGGGCTTGAGGACTGCTCTGGTACCCTCACCAAACCTTTTTTTAATTCTTCGCTGAACCCAAACATCAAAGGAATAGCTTATCTCCAGTGAGGATGCGGCCAGATTTAGACACCTTGTGTCACACATTGTATGGTCATAATGTAGATGAAAACCTCATTTTTTATGGATTTATCAGAAAAATACCTGTGTTACCCTGCTTTAACAAAACAAATTGCAATGGTCATGTGGTTTTCAAGATAAAACAGGCTTTCTCCAAAATAAAAAAGACTATTTAGCAATCAATTAACCCCTTTCTGTCCTCGGATGGGATAGAATGTCCAAGGTCAGAACCCCCGCTTTGATGCGGGCTCCGGCGGTGAGAACGCATCAAAGCCGGGACATGTCAGCTGTTTTGTACAACTGACATGTGACCGCAATAGCGGCGGGTGTAATCGCGATCCACCCGCCGCTATTAACTAGCAGTGGCATTTAACTAACAGCGGCATTTAACTAGCACTTCCGGCCATCGGGCCGGAAATGAGCGCATCGCTGACCTCCATCATGTGATCGGGGGTCAGCGATGCATTGGTCTATTGGAGACCTCTATGGTTGTTGATGCCAGATTGCTGTGAACACCACCCTGTGGTCGGCGCTCATAGCAAGCCTGTAATTCTAGTACATAGAGGCGATCTGAGCATTGCTCCTATGTAGCAGAGCCAATCAGGCTATGCCAGCTTCTAGCCTCCCATGGAGGCTATTGATTAGTAGATTAGGGAGACAAAAAGCGCATATGGGGTCTTATCCTCAAATTAAGTGCATTTTTTTAAAACAGGGAGCTGCTCACCTGATGGTGTAAAACAAAAGCATGTGCGTATCAGCTGCTGCAGATCCGTGGGCTGTCCACGCGACCTGCTCAGAGACGTTGTACAGGATAGTTTGTGGATTAAGTCCACGCTGCCACAATAATACAGATTTGAATGTAATGAAAAACTCTGGTGATTTATTCAATGTGTTTCAAGGTCTATCAGATACACCTTGAAACGCATTGAATAAACTACCAGAGTTTTTCATTACATTCGAATCTGTATTATTGTGGCAGCGTTGACTTAATCCACAAACTATCCTGTACAACATCTCATTAAGGCTATTGAAGCATGGCAAAAGTAAAAAAAAAAAAAAAAAAGTTTTAAAAAATATGAAAAAATAAAAAAAAATATAAAAGTTTAAATCACCACCCTTTTGCCCCATTCAAAATAAAACAACAACAAAAAAAATAAATATACGCATATTTGGTATTGCCATGTTCAGGATCGCCCGATCTATCAATATCAGCGTAGTGAGAAAATAATTTGAAACGCCAGAATTGAATTTTTTTGGCTCACCGCAACATTGAATTAAAACTACAATGGTATAATTTTGGTATCAGCTCGGCACGCAAAAAATAAGCCCTCACCCAACCCCAGATCACGAAAAATGGAGACGCTATGGGTATCGGAAAATTGCGCAATTTTTTTTTAACAAAGTTTGGATTTTTTTTTCCCACTTAGATAAAAAATAACCTAGACATGCTTGGTGTCTATGAACTCGTAATGACCTGGAGAATCAAAATGGCAGGTCAGTTTTATCATTTAGTGAACCTAGCAAAAAAGCCAATCAAAAAAACAAGTGTGGGATTGCACTTTTTGTGCAATTTCAAAGCACTTGGATTTTTTCCCTGTTTTTTAGTACACGACATGCTAAAACCAATGATGTTGTTCAAAATTACAACTTGTCCCGCAAAAAATAAGCCCTCACATGGCCATATTTGACAGAAAAATTAAAAAGTTATGGCTTTGGGAAGGAGGGGAGTGAAAAACGAAAACGCAAAACCGAAAAAAGCTGGGGTCACGAAGGGGTTAAAACATTTTTATGCACATTCTTTTTTTATTTCCTAAACTCACAGGAATCTGCCACAGTTAGCTCCTCTGCCTTTGCCACAACCCAGCACAGTGCTTGGGAGCTTCCATTGACCCCAATACTGACGCTACAATTCAGTAAGCGAGAGTCCTAATTCTCAACTTGCAGTTCCACATCCTTTTCCCCTTGGGGGAGCTACATTTGTCATTATGGCCAGTACTTAGTTTCTCTGCTTGTCAACGCCTCAGAACTATCACACGGGTATTCTCTTTGTCTTGTGTTCCCTTCTCCAATTCCTCCTGTTACCTCTTTGGATTGTGAACTCGAGACTGTCCCACTTGCCCTCCTGCCCCAGATCCCATCTCTGGAGAATCAGTCTGTCCTTTTATCTCCTTTTCTTGTCACTACTCTGGATCAGGCTATCTGTTGCTTTGATCTCCCCTCACTTCAGAGACACCCACTTCATGTGGCTCTGCTCGCTTGTCAGACCATAGATCTGCCTCTACTGCATGCTGGGCCCTATCTGACTTCCTGACAGGAAATCACTTCTGTCCTTTCACTTTAGCTCCTTCACTCTGGGCAAGTCCCAACTATTAACCCAACTGTCCCTTATAGTTCCTTTCTGTTGAGCAGAATACAATGTGTCACTAATATCACACCTTACTAAACATGTTGCACATAAAATACATTACAACAATACACGTCTTCCAGGGGAAATGTGGGAAACACTTCTATTTTCTTACACTACATTCACACACTGATCTGTCAGGACCTTTCACAGCAGATCCGTACATGGTTTGTAGAAGGAAAAGTGTATCTAAGGGTACGTGTCCACGTTCAGGATGGCCGGCGCTTTGGACGGAGCAGAAAACTCGCTCCGCCCAAAGCTCCGCCCCCTTCTGTAGACACGATGATGCCATATATGTTCATTGCACCCATACGGGTATCATCGCACCCCACACATAGGGCCCTGTGTTTTACCTTGCGGCGGCGCAGCGTCGCCGCAAGGTAAACGGACATGCTGCGATTTAAAAAGATGTGCCGCATGTCCGGAATCGCAGGGCCACCAGATGCGTGTTACCACGCATAGTGGAGACGGGATTTCATAAAATCCCCTCCACTATGCTGTAACATCTGGATGCTGCGGATTGAACGCTGCGGCTCCACGCAGCGTTCAATCCGCAGCTAGTCCGGATGTAAAACGGCCCGTGGACATATACCCTAACAGTCTATAAAAAGAGTACATTGCATTTTCTATTTTATTTTAAATATTAAGAGGCATACTTAGAATGGATGTGGACTGCAGACATGACATGGTAACCACTGATACCATTGTGCAGTGAGAACAATAAAGTGTTCAATACAGTGATTTTTATGAACACATTGGTTTTGTCAAACTCTTAAAGGGTTTATCCATGACTATTTTTTTTATTTTGAATTTCAAAAAACTGACCGTCACTTCCAAACATAGAATAAGTGTGAACAGGTGCTGAACCTAGAGTCACCAACTCGTATACAGTCAAATAAATAAGGCAGGACTGCGGTGCTAAAACATGCAAACATGAAAATTGAACTGCATTACTGCACTAGAAATATGAAAAAATGAGAGCGTTTAGCGCATAAATCTGATTCTTCATCTGAATGGGTACCTGTGAAACGTTTATTCTCAGCGAGGAAAGGAAAGTTTAGGACCTGGTATACGAGAGATGCCCTAATGTGGCTACCAGGTACACATGAATTGGCCAATTTATGCGCTAAGCGCTCTCATTTTTTTCATATGTCTAGTGCAGTAATGCAGTCCAATTTTCATGTTTCATGTTTGCATGTTTTAGCTGCCTTATTTATTTGACTATTTTTTTTATTATGGGCCTAAAAACTAACAGGCAGGTAGTTGCTGCCTACCTGCCTGTTGTGTCCAGCGCTGGTCTCTGCCGGCACAAAACAGTCAAAGATCACTCCTGCCAGTGGTTCAGTGGCTTCCACTGACATCACGTCGATAGAGCAGTGGCCTCTCTTCTGCTCTGCTCTGATGATGGGGAGCTGATTATCGTTGAGCATCTGAATCATCGGCATGAGCAGGGAATGACCGCTCTGTGCCGGCCATGGGTAGAACTGGCAGGTAGTTAGCAACTATTTGCCTGTTAGTATTAGGCTCATAGTAAAAGAAAAATCTTGGGAAAACCCTTCAAAGGCAGAGAATATTAACACCGCCAATGCCATATTTGGGTTCTGATCTCGATTGAGACTGGCCATTTCTATCATGAGACATTCTATACATGTAACTTACTGTATCTCGGCGCTGACAATGTGTTGGAATGAATACATAATGTATAGGTCTGCAATTGGTGCCTTTATATTGGGTTAAAGGGCCTTCAGATATGGCTTAGATTCAGATTGTCTAGAGCAGATGACTGGCTTCCATGAACTATTAATTAATGTTGTATAGCTGCCAGAGAGCTAGTAAAGTTCATGTTATTTTTATTCAGTCTTGCTGAATATTTAGAAATGTAAAGATACCGCAGCTTGTGTGCATCCTAATGGACTTCATAATGAGTAGTTGGTTTCCTGATTAGCCGTATGACCAAAATTAAGATATAATGGCCCATTGACTCATGAAAGACTTATTTTGGATAACAACAAAGCTCGTATTCGTTTAATTCCTAAATAACATTTTAGCAATTTAATTCCATTCTTGTTCGCAAAAATAATCATCTATCTAATTTAGAAGATTGGTCTTTGTTGCGGTACAAAATATCAAATCTTCTTTTGCGCAATAATCAATTTAAGTGCAACTAAAACTGTTGTTTGCTATTCGCTATTATGATAATAAATTGATCATTGAGTCTTGAAATTTTCTTTTCAAATATTTCATGAAGTTTTGAAATATCAGCAAAATAAGACAATCGATGCTGGATTCTCAGCTATAGTTGTAAGTACAAGTACAGCGAATATTGATAAATATCTGCACCTATATTCTTTTCAATACTGCAAAAAATGAGACTGGATGTTACATTTTAAATCCATAATTAGATAAGGAATAGAGAAAGATGAAAATAAATGAATAAAATGCATGAAAAAATAATGAAATCAAGGAAACAAAGCGAAGAGAAAGAAAATAAAGAAAATTAGATAAAATGGGAGGTGGTTAGGGGATATGGGGATAAAAAATAAGGTGCTACAGGTAAAATATTTTATCCTAAGCAGACACTAGTGGTTGAGAGGTGTGGAAAGGAATATATTGTCCATAGACCCCAGATCTGGAAGAATATAGCTTGAATATCTTTTAAGATACTTGGACTATGTTCCTTTTTAGGGCCCATAAGGATCCTCTGAGCCCAGGTACAGTTGGGCACATGGATCCCAGGCATTTATGCAGAATTAGGAAGGCTCGTATGAAGTGGGGACTTGAAGTACTGTAGACCGCAGGCAGACAGGACACAGGAAAGCAAGACCTTGAAGAACTGGAGGTCGCAGGCAGGCCGGACACAGCAAAGCAGGTATAGAGCAAGACCTTGAAGTACTGGAGGTCGCAGGCAGGCCGGACACAGGAAAGCAGGTATGGAGCAAGACCTTGAAGTACTGGAGGCCGCAGGCAGACCGGACACAGAAAAGCAAATATGGAGCAAGACCTTGAAGTACTGGAGGCCGCAGGCAGACTGGACACAGAAAAGCAGGTATGAAGAAGACCTAGAAGTACTGGAGGCCGCAGGCAGACTGGACACAGAAAAGCAGGTATGAAGAAGACCTTGAAGTACTGGAGGCCACAGGCAGACCAGACACAGGAAAGCCCAAGACAACACAGGCAGAGGCAGGCCAAGAGAAGGTAGTGGTAAACAATAATACAAACCAAGTTATCAGTGATTAGCAGCTTACTATCAATAGACAATGTACACAGAAAGCTGTGCTGAGGGCATTGTCAGCATTCCGAACTTAGCTACATGCTGGATCTAAAAACTCTGATTGTATCACAATTGCTGTACCCAATAAACTAAGTGATGGATATCTGGAATCAGGATCTCTTTAGATATATTATGCTGATCTCCGATGAGGTAGCAAAATCCTGGAGATAGATTCCTTTTTATAGTAATTCATCTCCAAGTTAATAATTTGTGGGTTACAGTTGTCCTTCTGTAAGATGTTTGACTACTTTTGACTAAGCAGAAACCCCACATTTTCACAACTATCTATGTCCTTTCAACTCTAATCTCTAGCTTTACTACCATCTATGATTGGTGACTCATTGGTGCCAATAGGCAGCTGTTAAAGCTGCAGGCAGCACAAAAATATATATTTGGAACACTTGTTTATTTCTTGCTATATCTTAAGACATAACAGTGGCATGTAAAAGTCGGGGCACCCCTGATCAATATTACTGATATTGTGAACAGTTAATCAAGTTGAATATGAAATGATCTCTAAAAGGCCTAAAGTTAAAGATGACACATGTTTCATATTATAGTCCCAAAAAATACATTGTCATTTTTTACATTTTAAAAGTTACAGAAAGGAAACTGGGCTAATGCAAACATTTGAGGGACTCCCTTGGAGATAACTTTGATCAAGGTTTTAGACCATAAATAGCCTGTTAAGGCTATGGCTTGTTCACTATCATCGTTAGGCCGGGATCATACACACGCGAGATATGGCTGAGTCTTGCAGGTGAAAACCCAGCTCTGGCGCTGGCACTCCAGAGCAGAGCGTGCAGCTCCATGTATTACTGTGCGGCTGCACGCTCCGCTCCGGAGTGCCGGCGCCAGAGCTGGGTTTTCACCTGCGAGACTCGGCCGTATCGCGTGTGTGTGATCTCGGCCTTAGGAAGGGCCAGATAATGCAAATTTCCCAGCTTTATACAAATCCAGCTTCTTCTAGCCTTTTGCCAAAAACAGCAGTTATGGGTTTTTCTAAGCAGCTGCCTAGCAATCTGAAAATGAAAATAGTGGAGGCTCACAAAGCAGGAGAAGGCTATAAGAAGAAGATAGCAAAGCATTTTCAAGTTGACCTTTCCTCAGTTTGAAATGTAATTAAGAAATGGCAGTTAACAGGAACAGTGGAGGTCAAGATAAGGTCTGGAAGCAAATTCAAAATGTAAGTGAGAGCTGCTGGTAGGATTGCTAGGGAGGCAAATCAGAACACTTGCTTGACTGCAAAAGACTTTCAGAAAGATTTAGACTCTGGAGTTGTGGTACATTGTACGACTGTTCAGATACACCTGCACAAATATGGCATTCATGGAAGAGTTATAAGAAGAAAACCTCTCCAGCATCCCCACTATAAAATTCAGCATCAAAACCATGCAAAAGAACATCTAAACAAGCCTGAGGCATTTTGGAAACAAGTCCTGTGGACAGATCAAGTTAAAATAGATCTCTTTTGGCCACAATGATCAAAGGTATGTATGGAGAAAAAAGTGCATAGAATTTCGGGAAATGAACGTCTCGCCAACTATTAAGTATGGGGGTGGATCAATCATGCAATGGTGTTGTATTTCAGCCAACTGCAAGCAGAACATTTCATAGGTAGAGGGAATAATGGATTCAATGAAAATTCAACAACTACTTGATGCAAACATAGCACTATTTGTAAAATAGTTGTTGAAAAGAGGATGGCTTCTACAAAGGGGTAATAACACGTGTCAAAATCCACAATAGACTACTTAAAAAGGCGCAATCTGAAGGTTTTATAATGGCTCTCACAGTCCCCTGATCTGCTCATCATTGAAAATCTATGGTTAGACCTCAAAATATCAGTGCATGCAAGACGAGCCAGGAATGTCACAGAACTAGAAGAATTTTCCAAGGAAGAATGGATGAAAATCCCTCAAAACAAGAATTGAAAGACTCTTGACTGGCTACAAAAATCATTTACAAGCTGTGATACTTTCAAAAGAGGGTGCTACTACGTACTAACCTTGCAGAGTGCGCAAACTTTTGCATTGGACCATTTTCCTTTTTGTAATTTTTAAAATGTAAAGGATGAAAATAATATCTTTGAATACAATACAGAGGAAATGTGTCATATTTAGCTTTAGACCTTTTAGAGATAAATTAATCTTCAACTTGCCTAACTGTTCACAATAATAGTAATTTTGACCAGGGGTACCCAAACTTTTGCATGACACTGTATTCAGGTTTCTGGTGGACCCCAAAAATGGACATTAGCTCGATAATTAGTTCTACAATTTTGCTAAGTAAAGCGCTCAGCCTGACAGAGGAGCCCGGCAAAAATCATCTGACATATTAAATTCATAAAAAAAATACATCTATAACACATCATTGTTCGTTTGCAATTTTATTTCATAAAAAAATGAAATATCCAAATACTGTCTCTTTCAAATATCAACACAATATATTTTCATATATTTACAGCGTGATGCTTCTGTATAAAAAGCATGCTTCTGGTGTAAAGACCAGAGCAGAATGCAACAAGAGCATTTAGCTGCAGCCATTTCACAAAACTTGTATAATTTCCATTGGTAGCACATTAATTGAACAGAAATACAAAATTGTAAATGTTGTTCCCTAGCAACACAGCATAAGTAAAAGGAACACAATGGTCTACATGGTCAAAACGACTGTCATATTAGAAAAATCCTGACAGCATAGCCAAGAAGCACTGGTACTGCATATGATTAAGCAAGTATTCCACAAGCACGGATCCAATGAATCTTGGATACTTTTCTCTTTCTTGATATGATTTGTAACGTTCTTACCATAATTAATCTTTTCATAGTTGCTCATACATCTTTAGGAATACAACCTGTAGCTTTAGACAGTTGTAAGAAATGTCAAGCGCACCACACTTACCATATCCGTTTGGCATTGTTGGTTCCAATGGACCTTGTGTTGCAAACTGCCTTTAAGCATTGGAGACAAGTCACAGTTTGTTTACCCCAATATAAAATGAATAATATGTAAGCCACCATAATAATCTGTTATTATAATCTACATCCCCTTGGATGAAGACCACTAGACCAAGAAGATAAGGTTGAAATATGTTATTGGGTTATGTACTACCACTAATGCTTGTCCTTTCTATCACACCTGCATCCAGTGTTCTGCAGGAAGGTAGCGTACGACTAGCGGATGATGTGTGACGAGCATACCCTGATACTTATTGAAGTCAGATCGCATGAATGATACTTTGCCATTCTCATTGTTCTGATCCTAAACAATGACCATCAAATATTACACCCATTCCCACTATTTCTACCATCCTCTTGAGCTCGGCTTGCTTCCGTACAGAATTCAACCAAAACTGGTTAATGCTCAGCTACCTATAATGTTCAGTCAAAACAAATTAAGATTTCCCGTACATGGCAGATGGGACATCATTTTCCATGTGGAAAAGACACTACCATTTTTGACAGGTGCGTTTCCATGTAGTATACATAATTGGAATCAACTTAGTATTTATACAACTGCTTCCATGTGTTCCGTGCCTGTGGTGTATTCGGTCTCTCTACTGGCATATATTTGATCATTAAGAGTATGTGATATATGAGTAATGAATATTTGTGGACTCTGCTTACACTTTAGGAAGTTACAAGACTGTACAAACATAGTGAAGAAAAAATAGCACCTGCAAAACTGAACACAAATTTTCTACGTATCAGAGGTTCTACACAGCTGTTGAACCGAACCATCACTGTTATTTATGAAATGTCATCAACGTATCACATCGGTAATGCTGAATGACTGTATGGTTTAAAATGTTAATCTGTTCTTCATATAAGTATTTTACTAATCATGTCAGTGTTGGACTGAGGAGCCAAGAGCCACCAGGAACATTGACTCAGGGCGCTCTCTGTTCAGATACTTAGCCTCAGTCATAAATTTATATAATAATAAACTGGGTGGATTTCTACATGAATAATGAGATGCTACCTTTGTACATAGTAAATCAAGAGTATTGTGCCAATTACTGCTCATACAGGAAGGTGTGAGACCTACTCATGCATATGGGCCTACCAGACAATTCTCCTTTTTCCCAACAGGCCAGTCTGAGCTTGAATCATATATTGATATAGATTATCAGTATAAACCTCACTAGAAGACAGAAATGCATCTAAAATAGAAAAAAAGTATATATACAAATGGCTTTTATCAAAATATCCTACTGTTTTGTGTATACAACTCCTATATGAAGTGTCTCCTTGGCTATAAAACACCAAAAAACCCTGTGTGTAGTCTCATCTGTTATGTGCAATAAAAACTCCATCCACCTTTGAAACTACTTGCTTGGGACTTGCCTGAAGACTTATTTCAATCATTCATTTATATGGGGACTTATAGAGAAGCATGCAGAAGCCTAGAATATAACCCAATAATCGCTCATTGTAATGGGGTTTCACAATTTCATCTGTTGCATCTGTGGGCATGCAGTTATCACAAATAGGCTTGCATTTTTTTTAAAGTTGTTTTTTCTTGAGTGTGAAACCTTTTTATAGTAGGTGTTTGAGTGCGATGGGTTGGCTATGGCTTAGCGGAAAGCAACAGTGATGTCAAAAGCAGAACTTTCACGGTAAAACATTGAGGTCGTGGATGAGCCAAACTCTGGTCTTGATGGAGGTTTTTGGTTTTACTCAGATGTTTGCTTTTAAATAAAGATATGTTGACTAAACTTATTCATGTAGTTGTATGATAAAATCTGGACAAAATCATGAAAAATACCTTTCGAAAGTAGAAAACATCCGGAGATTTGCAAATCATTACAAATAATAATTGGGCAAAAATGTTCTCAGAAAATATTTAGAATGTATCATATATAACATATGATAATTACTGTATTTTAAGAGTGACATTAGGCCAAATTTTTTTTTCAAGCTCATTTTAGCATTTCATATATCATGTTTCAATTTACTCATTAACCACTAAGTTCTGCAGACACTGGCGCGAAGATGGCATCCGCTGAATTTTAAAGTCTGAACGGAAAAATCTGGTGAACACTAACACTGCAAGTCTCATTCATCAAGCAGATGTATGGGACATGCTATTTTTCTAAATGTGAGTCGGTATAATAACTTTTACAGCAATTTGGTACATTGTTACCACTCTGTGCAATAATTGAGATTTAAGGGGGCCATTTGGGTCATGTTCGCATTCTGCATGGACATGAAAGACTTTCATTCAGGAAGCTCTTGTCATTTGCGTTATGATGTAATGCACTTAAATTTTATAGAAATATGAAAATAAAGTAGAAACCAGAAATATGGTTTTAGATAAGCTAGTCTAAAAGTTAAAAAAATATACTAAGAGTAACTATATTTTATCCAAGATTCACTATTATTCCTTTCTGTATTCTTTACAATGGGTAAAGTCACAGGTGTATAGGGAAATTGCCTCTTCAGAGAGGAAGAAGACTTAAACTTTGTAGCGCCACCTGTTGGAAGTAGCGATCCTACAAGTCACAATCAACCCTTTAACGAGTTTTGTAATATGATTTATGATAAAATCCAAACCAGAATCTCAATTTGCAGACACTGTGTTTCGGGCTGTTGGCCCTCATCAGTGCAAAGTATGACTACAGATTTGGCTAGGTGAGAGGCTCTGGACTGGGGTCTAAGGGGTAAGGTTTCTCCTTGTGGAGAGTGACATGCCAGCTCTGGCTTGTTAAGGTAAGGAGACTTATTTGCTGTGCAATGCTCCTTTGGGAAATTTTAGATGCAAATTGCCTCTTCGGAAACAAACTGCAGAAACCTTTGTGATCAGTTTTTGTTTGGAAATGAAGTTTGTATGATGGAAAATGCAGTCCATGGGGCTCTGTACTATGGAAACTTAGACATGACATGTGCTGCCTCATGATGATTCATACAGCACCATATTACTAAGATATTTTCAACTAGTAGCAATGGTTTTAGCAAAGAATACCTCCGTAATATGCCATCTGATGGAACATGAAAATGTTATTTTTTCTTCTCTTGGTGCTCGAGGGTCAATAAACTTCTCTAAAAGTCTAATTACAGTCTTTTGCAACTTTTGCATTAGCCATAAGGCTCAATAAGTACGTAAGATGTGATGAAAGCGTGGCATTGAGACTAATCAACAGCTAAAACAGCACACAAAAGCAAAAAAATAATTTGGGGTAATTTCTTTGCAGATATTCATGTTTTGTCCTTGAAATTATTTCCTTAACCCATAAGGCCTTTTCAGTTGGTTAAAATGCATTTTTTTCTTGACAGCTTGTCTTAAGTATGGAGCTGAATCACATGTTTTTATCCTTGACCTACTGAGAATAAGTTAGACAAAAAGATCAAAGAATTACCAATTCAAATGGTATAAGATTGGTCAGTCAAAAGTTTACCGCACTAGCAAAGCCACGAGGCTAATTAAAGCCGCAATTACTGTGTTAAAAAAATACTTGATGGCCTAGTATTAGTATTGTGCGTCTTGTCCTTCATAGACAAATAGTGAGGATTGCTAAGAATCAAGAGTTTTCAGAAAATATATTAATATAGTATCTCAGCCAGGAATGTTTGTTTTTGAACCGCTGAGGCATTTCAGAGAGAAATATACTTTATAAGTGCTGTAGACTAGTCGGACAGGAGTGTCCTCGGTGGTTTCTCCCTCACCGCCGCCCTTTAGTGACAGGTCTCTCCTTTCTCTATACACCTACATCCGCGTATAGGGAAAGACCTGTCAATCCAGAGCAGCGGACAGGGAAGAGCCGGTCTTAGACCTCGGAGGCTTGTACAGTATGTTTTCTCTGAAATGCAGTAGCGGTTCAGAGTCAAACATACCTGGCTGAGATAACACACTGCTCACGGATTGGGCAGCATGTATCAGCTGACAGGTTCATTTAAAGACTAATATTTTGTTTGCCAGTCTTAATAAAGGGAGGGTTTGAGTAAAATACTCTCGATCCATATAGACTTCGTTTTCAAAAAGTTGACTGGCTCGGTTGTGAACACAGTCAAAAGTTTCAATATTTGTGTGCAACTTCAAATTGCTCAAAAAATAAGCAAATTAAGCAACATTTCATGTACTTTTATGGCAAAAACCTTCCTGATGGAATTAGACCCATAGGCCCCAATTCATAATTACCAGCTCTTTTCAAATCCATCTTGATGGGGAGAAAAGGTGGAGTGAAAGATGCCTGATTACAAAGTACAAAGTGGCTTGTGCTTCCATGTACGCCTCGCCACATAGCTTACCCCATTAAGATTTGTAGAGTAGAATGCTATCATACGCTATTAGTGATGAGCAAATATACTCGTTACTCGAGATTTCCTGAGCACGCTCGGGGGTCCTCCGAGTATTTTTTAGTGCTCAGAGATTTAGTTTTCATCGCCTCAGCTGAATGATTTACAGCTATTAGCCAGCATAAGCACATGTGGGGGTTGCCTGGTTGCTAGGGAATCCCCACATGTAATCAAGCAGGCTAACAGATGTAAATCATCCATTTGCGGTGAAGAAAACTAAATCTCTGAGCACTAAAAAATACTCGGAGGACACCCAAGCATGCTTGGGAACTCTCGAGTAACGAGTATATTCGCTCATCACTATACATTATGAATTTAATGAGTGAGGGTGGCAATGTTCCGTCTCGCCCCAGCTCTGCCCACTTTGTCAGAGCTTGGCAAAATTGGCATGAAAAATACAACAGTTGTAAACATTTTTGACCAACCTGAGCAAACAAATTGCAATTTTCAAAGTTTTTTACACCAATTTTCTGGCCTGAAATCTTTGACATATCGGGGCCATTGTTTTTAAGGGTATGTCCCTTTTGAGGCTTTTTTCTAGAACCAGATCATCACAAGGATCATTATGGAGGTAACTTCCATTTTAATGTGTCCCATTTTAGGCAAAACTAAGATTACCGCATGCCACTTTACATTAAGCTAATAGAAAGGAGTTTAGCCTGTCCTCATATAGTACTTTGTCAGATGGCCCAAAATTGTTTTTTTTTGTTATCATGAATCATGACTTGGCATACTGATGACTGTACTTCCCAAGGTAAATAATTTATTTTTGCAATAATTTTTCAATATTATTTTGTGCATGATGGTAAGGCCAGTTTAACACAAGTGTATTTCACGGTCTGTCTATGCACCGCAGTGGGCTGTCCAATCTGAACCTACTGTGTGAACCTGGCCTAACAGTAGCATTAGGTGGGGCTGCAGGAGAAACCTTGGTGACTGATTGTACTTGTATCATGTTTATTTGTTCCACATTTTAATAGAAATTGTTATTGGATTTTACAGGTCAATAGGAAAGCACTGAAATTGACTAATGCCTTGTATACCATATGACATAAGAATGAAGTGAGTTAACCCTACCTGTGTGGGGACCTCTGCACAGTGATTGTCATTTGCTGGATCTACTGGGTATTTTGTTGCAAACAATTGATATTACTGTTGTAATGGCTGATGGCCTGATGGAATCAATGCCTGGAAACTTTAAGCTATGATGGTATAGAAGCTGATCAGAGATGGCGAAGTGCAGCCATTTACTTGTTGATGGAATTCTTGGTTCTCTTTAGTTCTCACATCTTAGCTTCCAGATCCACATTAATTTTATTTTTGTAAGGTTTTAAAGAATTCTTAGAATAATTAGAGGATCATCTCAGTGTCAGAAATTGTGTTGTCTGCTACTCAACTATAAGATCTAAAATCTCTTTCTTAGTCCAGAACAGTCTATAGGGTATTAGAAAATCTGTGACTAGACAAACCATGTCACATTAGGGCATGTGAACGTAAAGTTTTATTTAGCAGGCTTGTGCTAAAAACACCTGAAAATTGCTCAAAAAATGCTCAAAAGACTCCTATTATTTTTTATCGTTAAACCACTTAAGTATTAAGATCATTTTTTTCTGTTTCAGGTTTTCAAAAATACCTGGTGACAAAATAGCGAGTGCATGTAATTTGAGACCTGCAAAATGTATGGACCGAGACCCTGAGTCTAGTGATGTCAGTTACTGGTCTGCATGCTGTTTCACAGATCTAGCAGTGCTCTGAATGCCAAGCCCTGTATATCCCCGCCAACGTCACTGATTGGCAGCGTGTACACTGTACATTGACAGAATCTGTCATCCACCAGACCAATAATAATTAGTGATAATTATATGTATTACTAGATTGTGGCCCGATTCTAACCCATCGGGTTTTCTAGAATATGCATGTCCCCGTAGTATATGGACAATGATGATTCCAGAATTCGCGGCAAACTGTGCCCGTCGCTGATTGGTCGAGGCAACCTTTATGACATCATCGTCGCCATGGCAACCATTATGACATCTACGTCGATACTGTGCCCGTCGCTGAATCAGAAACGTGGGATTTCTACGTCCTTTATGACATCATCGTCGCTGTGCCCGTTGCTGATTGGTCGAGGCCTGCGACGATGATGTCATAAAGGACGTAGACATCTCACGTTTCTGATTCAGCGACGGGCACAGTATCGACGTAGATGTCATAATGGTTGCCATGGCGACGATGATGTCATAAAGGTTGCCTCGACCAATCAGCGACGGGCACAGTCTGCCGCGAATTCTGGAATCATCATTGTCCATATATTACGGGGACATGCCTACTCTGTGGGCCACACCCCTTTGGCTAGAAAAAAGGTTACATTTATATACAGGGGAAAAAAAGGCCATATCTCAGGATTGGAGAGGCGTAGGAACAAAAGAAAAACATCAACGGATTCAGGAGAACAGCGGCGTTTACACCAAGTAAAAAATACAAATATATATATACTAGATTGTGGCCCGATTCTAACACATCGGGTATTCTAGAATATGCATGTCCCCATAGTATATGGACAATGATGATTCCAGAATTCGCGGCACACTGTGCCCGTCGCTGATTGGTCGAGGCAACCTTTATGACATCATCGTCGCCATGGCAACCATTATGACATCTACGTCGATACTGTGCCCGTCGCTGAATCAGAAACGTGAGATGTCTACGTCCTTTATGACATCATCGTCGCTGTGCCCGTTGCTGATTGGTTGAGGCCTGGCGGCCTTGACCAATCAGCATCGTCGCTGTGCCCGTTGCTGATTGGTCGAGGCCTGGCGGCCTCGACCAATCAGAGACGCGGGATTTCCAGGACAGACAGACAGACGGAAAAACCCTTAGACAATTATATATATAGATACTTCTTCTAGTGGTTGGTTTCAACAGATGGAAAATTGTTTAAATGATAAGAACACTCAGGCCCTGATTCAGTATTGCCTTTGAGCTCGTTTTTTGCAGTTTTGTGTGTTTGGAGTTTTTTTTGTGTTTGCACCCAATTTATTAAACTTGCCCCTTTTCTGAATTCTATTTTTATATGTGCTTGCCTTTTTTTTTTTTTTTTTTTCCGCTAGTGGGCAGAGTTTAGGTTTTTCCCTGATTCATCAATTGCGACTTTTTAAAAAGTTGCAAGATTTTACCCAACTCCATTTCAGTCCCTCTCTGGTATATTTTTAAGTACACCAGTATTTTTGCAATATTTTGTTCAAGGGGTAACGTTTCTCCTTGTGGAGAGTTACATACGAGCTCTGACATGCCAAGGTAAGGAGACTTATTCGGTGCGCAATGCTCCTCTGGGAAATTTAATATGCAAATTGCCCCTTCAAAGAGGAAGAACACTAGAACTCTATATTTTATGTGAAATGTGTGAGTTTTGGTATCAGGAAGTTGCAAAAACAGCTCAAGACAAAAAGATAGCCCATTTTTTACTTTGCCCAAAATTTATGAATCATACACCATTTTAAAGAATTTGATGCCAAAAACGAAATCTTATATCACAAGACGACAAAGGAAAGCGACAAAAACCCACAAATTATGAATTGGGAATTCAGAACATATTCACGCTTTGTTTTATTAAGGGGGTAACAGCTTCAGGAAACTTTTTTTTATCCTGAAGCATTTTTGTTAGCATTGTTTAAAAATATTTTTGTGTTTTTTTTCTTTGGGGGGCAAACCTTGCACATTTTTGACATTCATTAGGTAATCAATAAAACACAGTGGCGAACACCGAAATAAAGTATAGTGTGAACATACTCTGATTGTACTTGCTCTAATTTGTCTAGGATGTGCAATACTATATATACTCGAGTATAAGCTGACCCGAGTATAAGCCAACCCCCCTAATTTTACCACAAAAAACTGGGAAAACTTAATGACTCGAGTATAAGCCTGGGGTGGAAAATGCAGCAGCTACCATTAAATTTAAAAAATAAAAAAAGGTACCAATAAAAGCAAAATTACTTGAGACATCAGTAGGTTAAGTGTTTTTGAATATCCATTTTGAATCAGGAGCCCCATATAATGCTTCATACAGTTCATTATGGGTCACATAAGATGCTCCATAATACAATATGCCCCATAATGCTGCATAAAGGTTAATAAGGGCCCCATAAGATGCTCCATAGAGATATTTGCCCAATATAATGCTGCACAAATGTTGATTATGGTCCCATAAGATGCTCCAGAGATATTTGCCCCATATAATGCTACACAAATGTTGATTATGGCCACATAAGATGTTCCATAAACATATTTGCCCCATATAGTGCTGCACAAACGTTGAATATGGCCCCATAAGATGCTCCATAGAGATATTTGCCCCATATAGTGCTGCACAAACGTTGAATATGGCCCCATAAGATGTTCCATAGATATATTTGCCCCATATAATGCTGCACAAACATTGATTATGGCCCCATAAGATGCTCCATAAAGATATTTGCCCTATATAGCGCTGCACAAACGTTGAATATGGCCCCATAAGATGTTCCATAGATATATTTGCCCCATATAATGCTGCACAAACATTGATTATGGCCCCATAAGATGCTCCATGAAGATATTTGCCCCATATAGCGCTGCACAAACGTTGAATATGGCTTCATAAGATGCTCCATAGAGATATTTGCCCCATATGCTGTTGCTGTGATTAAAAAAAAATAAAAATGGCATACCTCTCGTCGCTCAGGCCCCCGGCACTTGCAATACTCACCGGTCCTCGTTCCGGCGTTGCTGTGTCTTCCATGTCCTGTGCACTGACGTTCGGGCAGAGGGCGCGCACTAAACACGTCATCGCGCCCTCTGACCTGAGCATCACTGCAGAGGACGTGGAAGACGGAGTGGTGACCGGAAAGAGGAAAGGTGAATATCGCACAGTGCTCCCCCTCCCCATTATACTCACCTGCCCCTGTTGCGGTCCCTGCATCTCCGGTCTCCGGGTGCTGACAGCTTCTTTCAACATTGAGCGGTCACCGTTACCGCTTATTACAGTAATGAATATGCGGCTCCACCCCTATGGGAGTGGAGTCTGATCCATATTCATTGCTGTAATGAGCGGTATCATGTGACCGCTCAATGCTGGAAGAAGCTGTCAGCGCCCGGAGACCGGAGATGCAGGGACCTCACCAGGAGCAGTTGAGTATGTCACAGCCGCCCCTCCCCCGCCGACCCCCCCTGGGACAATGACTCAAGTATAAGCCGAGAGGGGCACTTTCAGCCTAAAAAAATGGGCTGAAAATCTCGGCTTATACTCCAGTATATATGGTACATAGCACAGTTGTATCGTTGGAAAAAAAAAAGAGAAAAAAAACTACAGAGCAACTTTTATTTTTCTAGAGCCGTTTAAAAAATTTAAGTTGTTCCGTGATAGCCAGCTATGGGTAACAAAGAGCGTTTTTTTTTTGGACAGTATTGATAAATGAGGCCCAAAGTGTCTATTGGGTGTTCTGAGTGTGAGGTGCGTACCTGCACAGGTTCACAATGTCCGATTAGTGCTTCCAGCATCAGATTGTGCAGGTACTTGTCAATTTATTCAGAAATATTCGGGAAAAATGACAGAAGAACATTGTAAACCATGCGGAAAGTAAGCGGATCAATGCATTCCTATGTGTGCGGAATCCCCGCGATTTCGCACAAAGAATGAACATGCTGCGCTTTTTTTTCCGGAATGCGATTCCGCCGTGGAAAAAATGCAGCATGTGCACAAAAATTGCGGATTGCATTCTAATAAATAGGATGCTTAATGTAAGCGTTTCTTTTTGCGTTTTTATAGCAAAAAAAGTGAAAAAAGCAAAAAATCCTGAACGTGTGCACATAGCCTTATACTTTTCCTCTGATTGTTTCTCTCCTGATTTTGTCTTAAAAATGGTAAAATAGGGTAAAATACTGACCAAATACTCCATGAGGAGAAAGAAGCAGATTTATCTAACATAAATGACAAAGTTACTAATTTTCACTTGTAATATTGATGTAAAAAAAATCTAAATGACATGACATTTACAATGTAAAGAGGACCTTTTACTTTGCAAAATTCTCTGAGTGCCCCTTCTTCCGCCACTACTTTCTGATTTTTTCACCCCATTGCAGAAGTATTCACATTTGTTGCTCTTGGAGCTCAGTATGTGAAATCTCTGTTTTTCAGACCAACTGGGCATTTCTTTAGAGTCTTTTCTGGGCACACGAGTTTCTACCCCTCCCAGACTCTGCTAATTACAGCTTGGCGGCATCAGGGACTGCTAGCACCTGTGATTGACAGCCTCTGGGAGGGAGTGTTAAAAGCACACGCCCTGAGAGAAGACTCTGAAGAAACGCTCAGTTGATCTGCAAGCATAAATTTCACAGACTGCACCCCAAAACAACAAATTTGAATATCTCTGCCAAGGAGCAGAACAGTCCAAAACAGAAAAATGTGGCAGAATCAGGGGAACTCAAGGATTTTTACAAGGTAATTCGCCCAATTTTTAGAGCAAGTGACAGGTCCTCTATTCAGCAGTCGTGCAGGATATGCTGGCTATGATATGGCCAGTTCTTCATTAGTTACCCCTCAATGGGAATTTTCTTTACTTGTACACTTTCTTCATGATTGTAATAGCTTTAATAGAATATCCATATAGAGGTAGAATATAAATTACCTTACTATTTTGTAATTTCTCAAACATACAATGTAATAGCAGCGTATCGCAAAACACATACAGCATCATTCATATTTCATATAAAAGTACATATTCCCAATTCGATCTGTAGCAACTGACATAAGACACCTACTGACAAGTGACTTGTAATGTATACATTCAGATTTCACTTCTACATATATTTCCTAGTATGACAATTACACATTATAAATATACAGATGAGATATTTTCAGTGCTAACAAAAATAAAATCTAAATTTCTAGAAATGGGCACCGTCCTGGATTTAAAAACCTAAAACATTGCACATGGTTTCTATGAAGATTTGCCCTCACTAGAAACTCACCACCGAAACAACTGTACAATCTTTAATGGTAGGTGCCGGGGGAACCAGTCTCCTTATAGGAGATCCGTCATTAAAAAATACAGTTATTACATGTTGCACACAAAAATAACAGTTTTACAATTAGATTAGTATTAGTTTTCTATATCCTTTATCTCTAGTATAGTACCTTTATAATATTATTTTGTATGCTTGCTAATGCTGTATATCAGCAGTTGTAACATCTATGGTTACGCTTGTAAAAATAAAATAAGGATAGAGAAATTCTTACTAATATCCTTCCCTTAATATGTTGTAGTTGCCTGGAGATAAAAGTCACTGTTTGGTTGTCCGGTTGTGTAAGGTTTCTTAATATTAGATTCAGCCACTAATTTTTTTTTATAGGTTTTGTAGGGCTAGAATAATTTTCTTATTTTCCCTTTAGCACTGTAACAGCAGTAAAAATTCTATTGTTAGGTTATAATTTTTTTTTTATCTGGCCAGTCATTCGTATCAGTTATAATTTTGTCATTTTTATTTACACAGCTTTAATTTTCACTGAATACTTTAAGGAATATGTTATTTTTATTGTGTGTATTAAGGTGGATCATACCTGAACTTGTTTTGTACAGGTTTGTGACATTTATTGAATTATTTTATAGCTTTTTTATATACTTGTCATTTTTTACTTTTCATTTTATACCATTACAATCTTTACGAACACAAACTATTACTTGCTTTGGCACCAGACAAGTCTAAAAATTTAGTCAGGCTGTTTGTATAAAAGGTAACTGATAGAGATGATTGAATCTGCTAAGATACAAATTTGCCAAATGATGTGCATTTTTTGCATCGAAGTTATTGAAAATTGATTGTTCCTTTTTATCCTAGGGACTCTCCAGTCCCCAGAGCATAATAAAAGACTGATGAATAACAGATCCCCAAAAATAAAAGTCACCTCACCACTCACCTCTTCCACCATTTCCACAGCCCACTGTCCGGTCCTCCACACATTTTCCTTCCTTCTCTGGTCACGTGTAACCACTCTTATCTCTACACCCCAAGACAAAATTTCTAGCTTGACTAGGCCTCAGACATCACTGCACACTGTGTCATCACTCAGGTGACATTTCTTGCAATGTTACGGCATACATTATCCTCTGAGGCATAGTACAGCTGGATTCATGGCCTGAAGTGAAGAGGCTGAAGTGGCTGCTCGTGTTGTGGGAAGTGGAAAAGAAAAGGTGCAGAGGATCGGTCGTCAGACTTTCAGGACACCGGATAGGTGAGCTCTGAGTTATTATTATTTTTTTTAATGTTTGCCTGGCCCTCTGTAATTCAGCAAAATGGCAGAGAATTCAGTTTCACTCTAATAAATTTGCTTATCCCTAGTGACTGGGATGCCTTGAAAGTTCCTTTCCTTTTCTTATCACAGCAATCATAGATTACAGGTTAAATAGCCAGGGCCTGAGGTGTCTCTGGTTCTGGCTGTTTTTACAAGAGTTTAATATGCTAATTGCCTCTTCAGAGACCAAGAGTACTTGAACTCTACAGCGCCACCAAGAGTTTGTAAGAGTACATAATACAGGTCTATTGAAAAAATGACCTTCATGATTTGTTATATCAGTTTTTTTCTTTGATAATTCATGAGAGAATCAAATAGAGACAAATCAAATTCACTTTGAATTTCACAAAAAATTTCATTCACGAAAGTCAAATTTTTTTCAAATTGATTAGCTCAAATCTCCATTTTGCTAGACCCTTTTTAGAGCTAGGAAGACGTTAAAATATAATAAAATATTGTCACCTCACCCCGATATATCCTGCCACCAAAGCTCTCTGTCCAGTCCTCCACTCTCTCACTACAGTCTTTCGTTGATGACTCCTAGGCCTCTGGAACATACCATGCTAACTAGGCCACACACAAGTCATTGACCTCTATGATGTGCATTGCACCCCAGTCATGGGGGGGGGTATAATGTAGGTGTTAAATGTCAACAGTGTGTGTGTGTAGCCTAGAAAAATATTTAGAATTGAGAGTCCTCAGTGGTTGATACAACCACTGAGGACTCTCAATTCTAAATATTTTTCTATCTACTGGCTAACACGGTACCAAGATATATTTCTTTCCTGTGTGTAGCCTAGTCACCGTGGGTAGTGCCAGAGGCCTAGGAGTATGTGTTGTGAGATGGAGTGAGTTTGAGGACCGGGTGGGCGCTATGGGAGGGCACAGGAGGGGCAACGTGAATACTTGATTATTTGTTATTCCATTTCAGCGCTCCATTTAGAGAGACTTGAGAAAACAATCACATCTTTCAGTGGCAATAGAAACATTTTCAATTTACGGTACATTGATTTATCTGAATTTCGCAGCTGAATTTGAATCTTCTAGATTAAAATTTCAGCTGATTCGCTGATATTTACAATGTAACTGAAAATAGTTGAATACAGTATTTTAAGATTTAAGCAAGAGGACAATAGTAACCTTCACATTTCCATTTTTTTTTATTTTAGTGGGACATGCTCTTGAAACTTCATGTTTTGTTTATTTTTAAGAAAGGTGTGAAGCAGCACTTTACAATAAACAGCAATAAACATTTTGTAAAAAATGTGTTAGGTGTTCTATAATCCAGGCCGATTGCCAGAAAACACAAGCAACTTTTTCAGCACTGTTACTTTTTTGGGTCCATGGGAAAAATTGATTCCTAAAGTCTTGCATTAACATCCTTTTGATATTGAATTGGAAAATCATAAACCTTGTCAGCCTATCTTAATATCTTAACATCTAATACTTCAAGAGTACTACATGAAAACTTGGAGCAAGCAGTTCATGTTCAGAGTCCCATATGATTATACATGACTCACAACATTTATTATTATTTCTTTTATTTTGAAATACTGTTCATTTATGAAAAAAAAAGAAACAATGACAGGTTTCCAGTATTACACACTTTGATTTTATCAAATACTTACTAATACTCTTTAGGTAGATCTTGGTTTTTTTTTTTTATCTAGAAGCTATATCATCACATAAGCTCTAGTCTCCAGAAAAGAGTAGCAACTCTGCAATGATTAATATGTATGCAAAATGCTGAATACCGCCACACAAGATATAAGAAGCTTTACTGTAATTTTGAAATCCCACCAGCACTTGAGAGGTCTTAAAGGGCAGCCGTCACTGACACAGTAGAGGCAGCTATTTTGTGGATTGCAGAACACGTTGTGAGAATGTAGATTATGGGGATCTCCTCTTTTTAGTGTCTTTTTTTCTACCAGAACTTTGCTAGTGCACTTTAAATACATTGCCGAGCAAAACTTGTGGTTAAAGACCTCACCAGTGCTGTCCGGATGACACTGTTAAAACTAACAATATTAAAATACCATCTTTTGTCACATTTAAAGGCAGTTGGATATGTTTTCTTCATATTTACATGTACAGAGATCTGATCTAGAAAATTGGTACAATAAACCATTTTATGTTTTAAAAACAGGCAGTCTTTGGTGACGCAAAGGCAAAGAGTGTCTTTTGTTTGTTTGTTACCTCCTGCCTACTTCACTCTGTCTCATGAAGTGAATATTGTTGGCACTATCAGAAAGTTCTAGATACTGATCCACTGAATTAACAAAATATCCATCATAGCCTTGGACCTTCCCTGTACTCAATAGTTGTTGTTTCTCGGCTTCTGTCCACAGTCTGATGCCTTCCTCTCCTTCTTGAAGTCTCTTCTGCTCCTTAGTCCAAGCCTGGGTCACTGCTCTCTGTCTCGCTAACTCTAGAACATGATCCTTCTCTTCTTCGATAGTTGTTCCATATCGAACATTAAAGCACAAGGTGCCATGTTGAAGCTGTATGTCAGCAAACCGTCTAGTTCTCCCACTGACCATTGATGTCATCTGCGACACAGTGACATTGACTCCATTTTCCAGAATACGACCACTGCCACTGTTTCCAATTAGAGTAAGATCTTCTTCCAAGGAGCCCAACTTAATGAAGTAGTGCGTATCCCGACCGTCAATGGTAAAATGTAAATTGTCCAAGTAGTGGGCGTTGTTTAAGATGGCAGCAATACGGCGACTGTCTTCATTAGCCACCCCAATGACATCAGCTGTTACAACTCCATCTTTGATGGCAAACTTTATCCCTTTTCCGAATAAAGATGGCACAGCTGCAAATCTGGGATATTTAATGTTTTCGTGACATTTTTCAGCATTGTGTTTTGGAGCCATTGGAAGCTGATCTAAAGAAATGAAATTTCTCAACTGCTTCTGAAGTTCACATTGTATCCCAATAATTGTCTAAAAGATTAAAAATGATTTGCATTAGTTAAAATAGAATATCTTTATAGTCATTGAATATTTACTTTTTAAAAAGTAAACAGCTTCAGCAAATAGGTCACAGAAACTAGACTTCAAGAAAGAGCTAAAAATATTTTACTTTTTGGTTTAACTTTTACTGTATGTTGCTTTACTTTTTATTAATTTGTGGGCTATTGAAGAAAGACTAAAACTAAAAATAATGGTTATTTTCTATATATACATTTGAAGGAAGGGTGACTCAATTCATTCCACATGAATTACTTACTGGTATATGGCAGATTGCCTAACAAATTTAGCTTTCAGGTGTTAAAAGAAGTAAAATTAATATACTGACCTTCCCTGGATCCCACTCCTGGGTTTTAGTTTGGAGTTGTAGTAGTTCATAAGTCGACTCAAATCCTTTTGCCTCTGGTTTGGGAAACCCAGGAAGGACATTGTGTAATTGGAAACCAAACAGTTCCAGCCAACTTCCAATGTCTAAAAAGACAAAAAACAAAATCCCACGATCAAAACAGTGTTTCTCAACCTTATCAAGCCAATCTTTTATCCCATGTCTGGATCTAGTACTCTGACATGGCTACTGGAGGCAAATAACGATCACAGAACTGGCAAATTTTTTACCTATTGCCTTACATAACAGAAAGTGCCATATGTAGCCTTCTGTGCAAAATTTTTGTCTACTGCCTTACTTATTTAGAACACGACCCAACCAATTGTATAAGTAGAAAATAAACAGACCCCATACTGAAGGCTCTTAACATAGACCCCATTCCTGTATACTGACTTCTCGCTAGAATTTCCCTATATACAGACCTCCCAGATAGAGATCCAATCTGTATAATAATCCAAGACTCCCATAACATTATGCTAGTCATCTAAACTCCCTGTACACCATCTCTAATCTCTTCTAACCCAGTACTATTACTAGTATCTGGTTGATAAAGATCCACTGTTTACTCAGTTGAGATCCTCATGGTCCATTATTGCGTCTATCACCTCGTATCCTAGTTACATGAACAGTGCTGCCTATAATTATTAGATTTCTCAATGCATAGCCAGAAAAAGGAGACTATGGGTGTCTTAGGTTGAAAATACAGAGCTGCAGTACCCAAGATAACATGTGGAGCTATGGACTACCAGCTATTTATTTCAAGCCGCCAAGGGAGCTGGAAACAGTTGATCTTTTAGGGTATTGGGTGTTAGACCCCCACTGATCTGATATTAAATTGGTTTATATGAACTTGTTTAACAGGAGCACTCACGCCCTACCTCCCAGCTTCCTGCTTGCTAGATTGGAGGTGTGTTCATGATTGATTGATAGTTCAGAGCAACAACATGGTTTCTCCGCTGGTCTGAACTGTGCACTCTTCGATGCTGCAAGTAGAGGCAGTTTTGCTTTTGCAGGATCAGAGGAGCAAATGGACACTGAAGCTGGCTGGATTCAGCAATCCGACCAGCTTCAGAGAGGCACAAACATGTGCAAAGTTCTGTTGGAAGCAATTTTACGCATTTAAGATGATGACCTATCCTAAGGATAGCATATCAATACCTAAGGCCTTGACAACTTCTTCAGGTCTATTAACTGATTGCTATGCATTTCTAATTTCATCAACTGACTCAAAAATTATATTTTTACATTGTCTCTCTCTATATATACACATATCTGAGTGTGAGAGAGTTTGTGAACATATTTTCTCTTTAACAAACTCTCATCTTTAGGATACCAAATAAAAAACATTATTGTACCTGTTGTGTACTGCGCCACATCCTGGGTTTTGCCCACAGGGTAATTTTTTTCAAATGAGTACAGGTTAAATGGCCTTGGATCAGTACTTATTCTATTCCAAATGTGATGGTTGGGTGTAGCCCATCGTCCAGCCACAACATCATAATCTCTTTGTCCAAGGTGTACAAGTTTAGTAAGAGAATCATAAAGTCCTCCATAAAATCCAGTCAGAATTTCAAAGTCTGGATTGGTATCTTCATAGATGTCACCATATGGTGTGTAGAGAATTTCCTTTATAACTTGGCCTCGACTGCTGAATACAGCTAGAGGTGTGCCTGTATTGTCGCAGGCGACATAATACTCCTCTCCGCTGCTTAATTCCATGGCTATTAGGTGTCCTTGAAGATCATAATACAGTGACGTTATTTCTGAACTGCTGTGATTGTATAAATGAGTAACTCTGATTGGATTAGCTAGATCTGCATAGAAGAACTGCAAATGAGAACCAGTGCTTGTTTTGCTTGCCACGCGCCTTCCAAGCCCATCATATCGATAGTGGACATTCCAGCCGGCAACCTTGTTATAAGCCTTACTTAAAAGGCCATTAGAATTGTACTCAAATATATCATTGCCTCTTTGTCTGAGGAAACCATCTTCATCCATTCTATACTGGATTTCTCCAAGCCGGGTAATGCGATCTCCAATGTCATATCTCAGGGGAATTAAGCGGACACTATTCCCATGGCTAAGCAAGTTTATGTTTCCATTTAGATCGTAGCTATACCGCCACTGAAGTTTGTCATTGACGTACACAGCCTGAAGTTGTCCATCAGGATCATATTCATATGAATATCTTGTTAAATTCGCATCTACTCCCACTCGTATTCCGCACATTATCATTCGACCCATATTATCATACTGAATTGTCATCCAATAAGAGATGGCCTTTAGAATCTCATATTGCACCTCAATAACTTGTCCGCTTGAGCTAAATATTTTAGTATGCTTCATCATTGATGTGGTAATGACCTGATTTAGATCATAATTGATGACACTAAATTTTCCAAACTGTTCCGTTCTCCCTGACACATCAACGTATCGGTATAAGTCTATAGGCAAAGGAATCTCATTTATCATAGCTTGCATACTCGTCACTCGGAAGTTGTTATAGCTGTAGTCAAATCTTGCATTAACAAGACCTTCTTCACTGAATCTGAAGATCTGTCGCCCAATAAGCGGCCCTGTTGGGAAGATTTTAATATTTTAGTAAAGAGACTCCCTGTTTTGGATACGTATAACAATAATTAAGCTAGTACACCTAGTAATTGATTTCCTTCATCTAGTGAGCTATATAGCTCTTCATGCACTTTATTAAAGTGTTATGATGTGTTTAGCATCAAACTAATAGAAGATTTGTTAATAGCAGAGACAAACAGAGGATCAGATTTGAGTCAGCCAATATAAAACATGAGGACTGGCCAAGCATCGCCATTTTATGCTTGTCCAAGTGACAAGGGATAGGAAGTCAGAGTGAACATAGGGATATTAAAAGGCCTTATTGATTGTACCTCGTAGTGTACTACATTCATTGATTAAGCACAATGAAAATGGGAGTGGTATTCTCGGTCTGTGAATACAAATCTAAAGATTCAAGTGATATGTAGGCAAGTTCTGTGGCTGAGATATACTGCAGTAACAGTTTTTAATAACTTTATTTTTTAAATCTTCACACACTGCAAATAATGAGGGCAATATTAAACCTCTCAGTGATAATTTGATGATCTCTCCCTTTCTCATATTGTGATTAGCAGCAAATCTATTTTACGCAAATCAAACCTATGGGGGAAATTTGGCAAACCGGGCAAATTCAAATTTCAAAAGATCCAAAGATCCACATATCTCTAGTTCACTACGTACAAGTAGATGATCATTTACTGATCTGTTTGAATAGTTTGATCAATGATATGATAAGCACCCATTAATAAAACAATTATGTCCCCATACACCATTAACCCCTTTCTGACCTCGGACGGGATAGTACGTCCGAGGTCAGAAGCCCCACTTTGATGCAGGGCTCCGGCGGTGAGCCCGCATCAAAGCCGGGACATGTCAGCTGTTTTGAACAGCTGATATGTGCCCGTAATAGGCGCGGGCAGAATCGCGATCTGCCCACGCCTATTAACTAGTTAAATGCCGCTGTCAAACACAGACAGCGGCATTTAACTACCGCTTCCGGCCGGGCGGCCGGAAATGATCGCATCGCCGACCCCATCACATGATCGGAGGTCGGCGATGCTTGTACATTGTAACCATAGAAGTCCTTGAGACCTCTATGGTTACTGATCGCCGGTAGCTGTGAGCGCCACCCTGTGGACGGCGCTCACAGCACACCTGCAATTCTGCTACATAGCAGCGAACATCAGATGGAGGCTATTGAAGCATGGCAAAAGTTAAAAATAAGTTAAAAAAATGTGAAAAAAATAAAAAAAATATAAAAGTTTAAATCACCCCCCTTTCGCCCCAGTCAAAATAAATCAATATAAAAAAAATCAAACTTACACATACTTGGTATCGCCGCGTTCCGAATTGCCCGATCTATCAATAAAAAAAAGCATTAACCTGATCGCTAAATGGCGTAGCGAGAAAAAAATTCAAAACGCCAGAATTATGTTTTTTTGGTCACTGCGACATTGCATTAAAATGCAATAACGGGCGATCAAAAGAACATATCTGCACCAACATGGTATCATTAAAAACGCCAGCTCGGAATGCAAAAAATAAAATAAGCCCTCAACCGACCCCAGATCATGAAAAATTGAGACGCTACGAGTATCGGAAAATGGCGCAATTTTTTTTTTTTAGTCATGTTAGGTGTCTATGAACTCGTACTCACCTGGAGAATCATAATGGCAGGTCAGTTTTAGCATTTAGTGAACCTAGCAAAAAAGCCAAACAAAAAACCAGTGTGGGATTGCACTTTTTTTGCAATTTCACTGCACTTAGAATTTGTTTCCCGTTTTCTAGTACATGATATGGTAAAAACCAATGATGTTGTTCAAAAGTACAACTCGTCCCGCAAAAAATAAGCCCTCACATGGCCATATTGACGGAAAAATAAAAAAGTTATGGCTCTGGGAATGAGGGGAGCGAAAAACGAACATGGAAAAACGGAAAATCCCAAGGTCATGAAGGGGTTAAGATATCTGCAGCACATCCCCTGCTTATAATGACTGTTGTGCTGCAGATATCGATGATTTTTATGCCCTCAAAAATGATTGATTGACCAATCAAATAAGCATTCCGATTTAAAGAGGGCTTCTTCAAAGCAATGTACTTATTATGGGATACATTACTCTATAGAATATGGATATATGTTTCATTATATAACCATATAGAACATTAGCTGGCCAATAAATTACATCAGTTACCGCTATAAACATGACTTATTTGATAAGTAATCACAACATTACATACCCGTCTGTCTATATCTGATAGTACATACAAATCCCTCATGCATAAGATGAATTGTTTTAATGACTCCTGAAGACTCTTCATAGGTGAATGTAACCTGGGTAGTGTCATACAGAATTTCAGACAGCCTTGTTTGCTTTGTATATTTATAAAAGACTCGACGTCCTGTCCCAAGGTGTAATGTCTGCAGCAGACGTCCATCTCCACTGTAATCTTGAATAAAAGAGCCAACGTTGTCTGGTGGGTTGTATGTATTGCGGTAATAACCAACGGAGAGCATGGTCTGGAGACTATGGCGGACCATGTTAGGCATAGTTATCGAAGCAAGGTAATCCGAATGATCATATTCAAATATATAACGTCTCTGACTATGCAAAAAGAGGCTTATCAACTGAAACAAAAGAATAAATGAACACGAGTTATTACATGCATCACTCAATAGTTTTATATGCTTTATGGCCAATGTGAACATGCATATACAGTATGTGCTGCATGTATACCAACTTAAAACAAGCTCAATTTTTGTGTTTTTTTCTTTGTATTTTTGCATTCCGTGCAAGCTGGAGTGTGGCCTCCCTCTCCTGAGCTGGAAATAACATTTAAAAGCTTCCCTAGACTGGTATCCACAGGTCGGGACCCGGTCTTTTTGTCGGCCTTTAGTCACACATTGAGGTTAACTCTGACACATGGTAGGTTTGTTAATATTAGACAGCGTAGGACCGTCCCGAACAGGGTCACCTTGTCGACTGTGGGATGGCTTTTATGCTATTTTTGATCAAAAACAGTATTACTAAGAACCTTGTGTTATTTAAATGCATTTTTGCTTTTTACTTATTTAGTTACATTAGAGTTTATGTTTATTTTCCTCCTTGTAGGTTTTTTATGCTTTATGGCCAAAGTGAACATGTGTTTATGTGCTGCATGTATACCAACTTAAATCAAGCTCAATTTTTGTGTTTTTAACATTACAGTATTGTATTTTGAGAGTCAACGAGGCATTAAAACAAGGTCATTAAAGCACCACTCCAGCGTTTTGTTATTTTTTTGTGCTGGAGTGATGCTTCTAATCTAAGGTCCCTGAATGTAGATTTTTATCAGCTCCACTCTGGTCCCACGCCACCATCTTGTGATCGCATCTTCTTACTGGATGAAAGTGAAAAGTAAGGGTACCGTCACACTATACGATTTACCTACGATCACGACCAGCGATATGACCTGGCCGTGATCGTAGGTAAATCGTAGTGTGGTCGCTGGGGAGCTGCCACACAGACAGCTCTCCAGCGACCAACGATGCCGAGGTACCCGGGTAACCAGGGTAAACATCGGGTTACTAAGCGCAGGACCGCGCTTAGTAACCCGATGTTTACCCTGGTTACCAGCGTAAAAAAAACAAACAGCACATACTTACATTCTGGTGTCCGTCAGGTCCCTTGCCGTCTGCTTCCTGCACTCACTGACTGCCGGCCGTAAAGTGAAAGTGAAAGCACGTCACCGCTGTGCTCTGCTTTCACTTTACGGCCGGCAGTCACTGAGTGCGGGAAGCAGACGGCAAGGGACCTGACGGACACCAGAATGTAAGTATGTGCTGTTTGTTTTTTTTTTAGTTTTACGCTTGTAACCAGGGTAAACATCGGGTTAATAAGCGCGGTCCTGCGCTTAGTAACCCGATGTTTACCCTGGTTACAAGCGAACGCATCGCTAGATCGCATCGCTAGATCGGTGTCACACACACCGATCTAGCGATGCCAGCGGGAGATCCAGCGACAAAAGAAAGTTCTAAACGATCTGCTACGACGTACGATTCTCAGCAGGATCCCTGATCGCTGCTGCGTGTCAGACACAGCGATATCGTAACGATATCGCTGGAACGTCACGAATCGTACCGTCGTAGCGATCGAAATGGCAGTGTGTGACGGTACCCTAACAGTCACAAGCTCTCAGTGCAAGTCTATGAGAGCTGCAGAAACATTGGTGTGATCCGACAGGTCACACAAACTGCTGGAGACAGACGTGAGCGGTGGTGATAAAAGGTGAAGATGGTGGCGGGTAAGTATAAAACTAGGGTCAGAGACCTTAGATTAGAAGCACCACTCCAGCTGTAAAATAATAACTAAAAAAACAGCAATGCTGGAGTGGTGCTTTAAACTAATGGTCCATTATTGCAATCACATATCCTTTTTTGGGGGTGAGTTCATACATGGTGTTTTTGCCCTGTCTTTTCCACACTTTTTTTGTGTAGCAACAATGCTGTGTTTCACAGTACCAGCAAAGTTATTAAGATTTCTAAAATCTCATTTGCATGCTGCATTTTTTCCTTGCACTTTTTGAGCTGCTGTGTGTTTTTTTTTAACTCGTCAGCATGTCATTTCTTTCTTTTGCTGCGTTTTTCACTCATTCAAATGAATGAAACAAATGCAAGTAAAAACACCATAAAAGCATATCTTTTATGCAGCCTTTTCCTGCCAACACACTGGTTCTTGGTGAAGAAAAATCTACAGAAAAAACATGAACATGCCTTTAGGACATGCTGACGTGTATTATTTGGTCAGGTTTTTTTTTAATCTCCGTATTTGTAGGCGAAAACCAGGAGTGGGTTAAAAATCCAGAAGTGGTGACGTGTTTCTATTCTACTTTTCCACTGATTGTTCCACTCCTGGTTTTGGTTTTCAAATACTGATGTAAAATACTGACCAAACACTGAACATGTGAACCAGAATCCAAATGTATTATTTCCTATTAGTAACCTAGTTTCTTTTCATGCCCCTCAGACTTCTACTCTTTAAGGTTAGCGACTCATAAAATCCTGGATGAAAGCCTGATTTCCATACGTGACACATGCCAATTACACTTTCTTCCCTCCATACCGTATGATCAATGCATAACAGCAGATTGTATACAATTGTGGTAAATACTGCATATTTTCCTCCCAAAACGTTTCTTTTCCCACATCAAGGTAACGCTCTTCTTCCAACCCTCCTTACCAATCTAGGTTCCAATTGCTCCTCATTTTTTTTAAATTTCCCCTGCTTGATGAGATGGTTATTATAAGTCATTGTAGCAGGCTGTGTGCCATCGTGGAGCTAAATGACATAGAGGGAACAGTTTATGTGTTGGAAAGTTTCTACGGAGCCTGACTACAGAGGAGCCGCTTTGTAGTCAGGCTTGACTAGCTGAATAATTTTTATTTGTAAAACAGTAACAAATACCATAAATCCAAATGTGGAATATACTTGGGGTCACGCACGAAAGGCTTTTTTTTTTTTAAATCTGCAATTGTTGCATTAATCTGAATAGGGATTGCAGAAGTCTATGCACATGCTGCAGAAACTACTCCAAAAATGATTTTCCTGTCGCAGAAATTTCTGCTACAAATGGGTTGAATGTAAATGTACCCTAAGGAGACAAAATAGTTAAGGTATTGAAAAAGTTATCTATTTTTAAATTTCATAGCTGTTGGCTCTAACTTGTCTGAAAGTGAACTTCCACTTTAAAGAAATGAAATTATTATGTAGATATGGCTTATATGTATTACTAAATCACTATTTTATTACTTACTATAGAACATATCTAATTAAGGCACATTTTCTATTCTTTCTTTAATAGATTGCCATTTAGGAGATATTTTAACAGCAAGACTTTTCTAAAACTAATGACATCTGCTTCCTTTTACATCTTATGAAAGTACTGTGATCAATTGACTATTTAAGAGACTTATATGTAAACGGGAATGAACCATTATTCAGTCATAAAAGACAGCTGGAAGGCATTGTGGTGATATCCTTTCATTTCTCGCTGTTTCCTATTGTGCTACTTGGTTTAACGATTATTCTTCTTTAGTAAAAGAATAAATAAGCCTTCACTCAGTTCATTGTTAGGGCCCTGAATCTCCTGTTCCTTCTTGCTATTAACGAGCTTATATAGAAAAAAAAGGATTTAAGCATTTACATACCTTTTCCTCGTAAGTGTAACTCCATATTTTACCATTGGCCCAAATTCTTGAAACCATCTTTCCATTTTGATCATACTCTATTTTCTCAGTCCATGTTCCCCTTTGAATGGAGGTGACCAGTCCGTTTGGCGAGTATGTGATGTTAACTTCTTGATACTTGCTGCTTGGCGACCACAAGATGGGATGTCCAGTTTTATCATAAAGAATTCGAAGTGTGAATTTTCGATGATCGTCGTAAATTTTTCCTGTTCTGGTGATGTGATCAAAATCAATGGATAGTAAGTTTCGGTTGTGAGCCTAAAATGTAAGCACAAATGAATTATGAAATACAGCTCCCAAAGGAACAACTGATAAGTGAAATGAAATGAGATCATGCTATTGCCGTCACCTCAGTAGTGTTAACTTAGAAGAAATTATTTGGACAATAATATTCAGCCCACATTGCATACGTAACCTTGACTTAAGGAAGCATAGTTACAACCTAAATAGAAAATAAAGGGAATATGTCTCGACTCACCAGGGTTTTGCTACCCCATCTGAGAGCAGCATGCTATTGGGGCAGATGCCCTGTTTCAAGTGATGTATCCCTTAGTTTACTGGATGCAGCAGTTGTGATAAAATTCGTTTTCTCTCCTGCAGATCTAGCTGAGCTATGAATGCTGAGCTCTGCATAACCCCGCCCACACCACTGATTGGCAACTCTCTGTGTACACTGTATATTGACAGAAAACTGCTAATCGGTGGTGGGGGTGACGTTATACAGAGCAGCAGGACTAAATAGCAAGAAACACCTAGTCCTGTAGTGATAATCTGCCGATGAAACACTTATTGTATTGAAGCGTCAAACAGGGTGGTAAGTGACACGTTGCTGGAATAGCATCTCAGCCGCTACATCATGCTGCTCTCCGATTACATAACTAAAACCTGCTGACAGTTCCTTTTAACCACTTCGCCCCGAAGCCTGTTTTCACCTTCCCGACCAGGCCAATTTCCCAATTCCCACCAGTGTCACTCTACGAGGTAATAACACTGGAACATTAACGTATCTCAGTGCTTCTGAGATGCTTTGTAATCTATGGATTTGATGAAAATTTTGCAACTTTCAATCTTTTAATTTTTATGCTCTTAAAGCAAAGTTATATCACACAAAATAGTTAATAACTAAAGCTTGCAACATGTCTACTTTACTTAGCTATCATTTTTTAAGCATTTTTTTGTGAAGAAGTTAGAAGGGTTAAAATTTCATCTGAAATTTTTCATTTTTGTTACAAAATTTACAAAACCATTTTTTTAAGGACCACATCCAGTTTGAAGTGACTTTTGAGGGGCTCGTGTAACAGAAAATACCCAAAAGTGACACCATTTTAAAATCTACATTCAAATAGTTTATTAACCTTTCAGGTGCTTCACAGGAATTAAAGCAACGTGGAAGGAAAAAATGAAAACATTACATTTTCTCACAAAAATGTTGCTTTAGCCGCAAATTTTTCATTTTCACAAGGGGTAACAGGAGAAAATGAATCACAAAATTTGTTGTGCAAATTCTTCTGAGTACACCAATACCCCATATGTGGTGGAAAACTACTGTTTGGGCTCATGTCAAGGCTTGGAAGGAGCACCATTTGACTTTTGAAACGCAAAACTGACTAGAACAGAAATGGAAACCATGTTGCATTTGTAAAGCCCTTGATGTGCCTAAAACCATGGAAACCCCCACAAGTGATGCCATTTTGGAAACTAGACCCCTCAAAGATATGTATAGAGGTCTAGTTAGCACCTATAACCCACAGGTGCTTAACAGAATATGATAATATTAAGCTGTGAAAATGAAAAAAATGTTTCTTTAGCCCCAAATGTTTCACTTTCACAAGGGTAACAGGAAAATGGACCAGACAATTTGTTGCACAATTTCTCTTGAGTACGCTGATAACTCATATGTAGTGGAAAACTACTGTTTGGGTACACGGCAGTGCTCAGAACGGAAGAAGCCATATTATAGAGCAGATTTTGCTGTTATGGCTTCAGGGTGCCATTCATGTCACATTGGCAGGCTCCCTGAGGTGCCAGAACAGCAGAATTCCCCCTCAAGTGACCCTACTTTGGAAATCACACCCGTCTGGAAATTTATTTACAGGTATAGTGATAGCAATAGATGTTGCTGAGTGAAAATTGCAAACCTGCCGTTGTAGTGACCAGTATGTTGTAGTGTCTTTACATTGTGCCCAGCTTGTGCTTCTGGAAACAGACCCTGTAAATTAAGTAAGCTCTGTCGCTACAGTACTGATGAAAATGTGGACACTAAATGCGGTTTAGACATACTGTGGGGCTCAGAAGGGAGGTGGGCATTTGGATATGGAAACATAGAATCCACTGGATTTCTTTTGGGGGAGCCATTTCGCTATTTCAGAGCCTTTGTCTTACCAGTATATTTCTATTAACAGATGACATACCTGAGTGGGGACATGCTTTTTATGTGGATTGAGTTGAAGCTTTTACTGGGGACATTTTACATAACATTTAGGATCACATTTATCCTGCGTTTTATGCTGAGTACTTGCATCAGGATTACCATCTATCTCTCTGAATGACATGTTTCAGATGAAATCTCAACTGATCCAATCACTAAAATGAAGCAGCAGCAAAATCTCTGAGTGACGTGACAGATGAAACCCCCAATGGATCCATTCACTATAATGAGGCAGCAGAGTAACTCTGAAATCCAACTGGCCTCTGTTCAGCGTTTTCCTTCTTTTCAGAGGTGCACAAAACTGTGTCTGACCGTGTTTCATGCACACCTGAAAAGACATACACTGCCAAAACATAGGCAAGACGGCATCCATAATGTCTCCATCTGCCTCATTACAGAGAATCTTCCTCTGGAGGTTCTGTCTGTGTCACATATTTCAGATATTTACGTTGAAACCTTGGTATCAGCGCTCAGTGTAGAGCGCAGGATAAATGTGAGCCAAACCTTACTGCAATCTTTGGGAGACAGAATAAATAAATCAACAGCACGTCAAGAATTGGTAAAAGTTATTAAACGACTTTATTCTTCGGGTTTGTGCGATTACAGCGATACCACATTTGTGTCTTGTTTTTAGGTTTTGCCACTTTTACACAATAAAAACAATTTTATAAAATAAAATAATTGTTTTTGCATTGTTATTTTCTTAGAGATATATTGTTTTATTTCTACACTGATGGAGCTATATGGAGCGATACCGTTTTTATTTACAGTCAACTTTGGATCGTGTATTATTCCACTTTTTGTTTGGAGGTATGATGAAAAAGCATAGCTTTTTGACTTTTCATTTTCCTTTTTTTAATGGTGTTCATTGAAGGGATTAACTAGAGGGACAGATTTATAGATCAGATCGTTCAGGATGCGGTGACACCAAATATGTATACTTTTCTTTATTCATTTTTGCTTTAAATATATGTATTTATTGGTATATTATTTTTGATTTTTTTTTGTTCCTTATTATGTGATTTAAAAAAAAATATTTTTACAATTTTCAAAAACTTAATTTCAACTTTTTTACTTAATTCTGCTATGTGACATCTAATTTCACTGCCCTGATCGCTGATCTAATACTCTGCAATGCTTTTGCATGGCATTAGATCAGGCAATCGCACACAGAGAGGAGATGTATCAGCTCCTGCACTGAGCAAGAGCTTAGAGGCAGCGTCAGACTGGAGCACCTTGGGCCCACCAGAGAAAATCATTCTTGGGGCCCACTATGTAGCTACATAGAAATAGATACAAGACCACCAATTGTGCAGTGAAAAGCGCTAATATCAGGGTATAATATAAGGTAGTACATGTCTTAATTATGTAGCAAGGGTTGGGGTAGCCCCCTTGCAGAATATAATTTAGCCCCCTCATAAAATATAATGCAGTCCCCTGTAATAGAATATAATGCAGCACCCCACAAAATATAATGCAACCCCCTCAGGTATAATGCAGTCCCCACCATAGAATATAATGTAGCACCCTCATAGGGTATAATGCAGCCCCCTCATATAGTATAATGCAGCCACCACAGAATATAATGTAGTCAACTGAGAGAATGCAGCCCCACCACAGAATATAATGCAGCCCCCCCACAGAGTATACTGTAGCCCCCTCACATAGTATGATGTAGCCCCCCATAATATAATGTAGTCCCCTGAGAATAATGCAGTCCCCCACAGAATATAATGTAGCCCCCTCATAAAGTATAATGCAGCCCCTCTCCACCCCATCATTGTCCTCATCACCACCTCCGTCATTGCCTTCTCCCCCACCACCCCTATCATTCTCCCCACCACCTCCATCACTGCCCATTCCACCACCTGCATCATTGCCTCCTCCCCCACCATAATTGTCCATTTCATCACCTCCATCATTGCCTCCCCCACCACCATCATTGCCTCCCCCACCACCATCCTTGCCCATCACCTCCATCATTGCCTCCCCCCACCACCATCATTGCCCATTTCATCACCTATATCACTGCCTCCCACCACCACCATTGCCCATCACCTCCATCATTGCCTCTCCCCCACCACCATCATTGCCCATCACCTCCATCATTTCCTCCCCCCACCACCATTGCCCATCACCTCCATCATTGCCTCCCCCACCACCATTGCCCATCACCTCCATCATTGCCTCCCCCCACCAACATCATTGCCCATCACCTCCATCATTGCCTCCCCACCACCACTGCCCATCACCTCCATCATTGCCTCCCCCACCACCATTGCCCATCACCTCCATTATTGCCTCCCCCCACCAACATCATTGCCCATCACCTCCATCATTGTCTCCCCACCATCATTGCCCATCACCTCCATCATTGCCTCCCCACCATCATTACCTATCACCTCCATCATTTCCTCCCCCACCATTATTGCCTCCCCTCACCCTCATTGCCCATCACCTCCATCATTCCCTCCCTCGCCATGATTGCCCATCACCTCTTTCATTGTCTCCGCCACCATCACTGCCCATCACTTCCATCATTGCCTCCCTTCACCTCCATCATTGCCTCCCCACCACCACCATCATTACCCATCACCTCCATCATTGCCTCCCCTCACCCTCATTGACCATCACCTTCATCATTCAATCCCTCACCATGATTGCCCATCACCTCCATCATTGTCTCTCCCACCATCACTGCCCATCACCTCCATAATTGCCTCCCCTCACCTCCATCATTGCCTCCCCACCACCATCATCATGCCATCACCTACATCATTGTTTCCCCCCACCATCATTGCCCATCACCTCCATCGTTGCCTCTCCCCCACCACCATCATTGCCCATCACCTCCATCATTGCCTCCCCCCACCACCATTGCCCATCACCTCCATCATTGCCTCCCGCACCACCATTGCCCATCACCTCCATCATTGCCCATCACCTCCATCATTGCCCATCACCTCCATCATTGCCTCCCCACCATCATTACCTATCACCTCCATCATTGCCTCCACTACCATCATTGCCTCCCCTCACCCTCATTGACCATCACCTCCATCATTCCCTCCCTCACCATGATTGCCCATCACCTCTTTCATTGTCTCCCCCACCATCACTGCCCATCACTTCCATAATTGCCTCCCCTCACCTCCATCATTGCCTCCCCACCACCACCATCATGCCCATCACCTCCATCATTGTCTTCCCCCACCATTATTGCCCATCACCTCCATCATTGTCTCCCCCAACCACCATCATTGCCCATCACCTCCATCATTGTCTCCCCACCAATATCATTGTCCTTCACCACACATACACAGCTCACTGCAGCTCATCACACACACACACACACACACACACACTGTCTCTCTCACACACACACACACAGACACACACACACGCAGGCAGGCACGCAGCACAGCTCACCTCCCCGCAGCAGCAGCAGCTCATTCCAGCAGCCTCTTCCTCGCTGGATTCCTGGAAGCTTTCTGACTGAGACAGCAGCACGCTGGATGATGACGTCATCCAGCTGGGCTGTCTCAGACAGGAAGCAGGATGCCGGGAGATGAGCTGCTATGTGAGTCTGTGTGCCTGCATGTGTATGTGTGCGGTGCGGTGCTGTGTGTGTGTGTGGGTGTGCGGTACTTTGTGAGTGTGTTTGTGGTGCAGCTTTACATGCGGGCAGTGTTAGCTGCACCCTGCGGCTAACGCTGCCCGCTATTAAAGAGAAATGGTATTCACGCCTCTCCACACCCATAGGGGCGTGGGGAAGCGTGAATATTCATTTGGCTTTAGCAGCGGGGACAGGATCCTGTCTCCAGCTGCTGCTACTGGCACAGGGCAGGCCCCCTTGACTCAGAGGCCCTATAGCCACTGGCAAGGGGCCCCTGGAGCAGTGGGGGCCCTAGGCAGCTGCTGGCCAGTATGCCAGCAGGTGTCAGTGCCTGGGCCCACCGGAGAATCCTCCAGTTCTCCAGTGGGCCAGTCCGAGCCTGCTTAGAGGCCACTGTACCTGGGTAACCCGGCAGCTATCTTTTGGTCAGGGGTCACCCTGTAGACCATGGATAAGAGCAGTAAGCAGAGGAATGCGGGGAGACAAACAGGACCATGTCCACGTCCTGAAGTAAAGAACAAAGGACTTTTTATCTTTTTCATCGACTTGGTGAGTGCAGCTTTTCTTTCATTTTTATGCCTGGACAAAGTAGCAAGAATTGTGAAGTGTGAAGGAAATGATACATGGTTTACTAATTGTTTTAAAATATAAGTCTGAAAATTGTGATATGCAATTTATAAACTAAGAGAAAGAAAGTGTTGGAAAGCTGGGTCTTCTTAGCAGACTTATTTTGCTGAGAGATTGGCAATTATATTTTCTGGGTCTGGATTTTAAAAAAAATAGTTTGAAAGGTTAAAGTTTACCTGCTATTCACTCTCTCTCCAGTGCGGGTCTTTTCATGTAGTCCTCAGATCACTTGGTTGTTAGTGCTGAGCTCATTTCTGGGGCATAATAGATTTGTAAAAACAGAGCTAAGGAAACCACATGAAGCTGGTATGTAAGATCTGACCCACTAAATGTTTTATGTATGATTCAACCTGAATTCAAGTTCAGTTATCTCCCAGACTGAATATGTTTATGAAAATTGCTAAACTATGCCACCTCCATTGAGTACATCAAAATTTGGACTTTTCGTCTAATAAGGGTCATTTCTAATGACCCCTCGACATGTAGAAATTCTGCCAATTTACAGTGGCTCTAGAGTTGAAGTCCTGTTCCTCTCTGAAGGCATATTTTTAATTTCCCAGAGAGGCAATGCATGGCCTATAAGTCTTCTTATGCCGGCTTGACACTCTCCACAAAGAAAGATGTTACTTTTTAGACCCCAAACCAGAGGGCTTCCATCTAGCAAAATCAGATCTCTTGCTTTGCACTAATGGGGCGCCAACACCCTGAAGCATGTGTCTGCAAATAGAGATTTTGGTTTGGCTTTTATCCTAAGTTACGTGTCAAGACCATTTTAAGGATCAATATTGACTTTTAGGTTTGCTACTTTCAATAGAGTTCAAGCCCTCTTCCTCTCTGAAGGAGCAAAATAATTGTGGATCTTCTTGTGACTTGAGATAACAAGAATACAGAATAGATGAGTTGGTGTTTGGCATGTACGGCCTTTGGTTAGTGTTACACAGGTTGTCTCACCTGCCACATTTATATCATATCGAGAGGAGATGCATTTATTGTCCGATATATGGAGGTACCATTACTGCTACCTACATTTGACGCCATGCACAATCATGAATGAAGCAGGGATTGGCCATGTTCAGCTCTATTGGAGCTTTGAAAAAAAGTGTGCAGACCTCTCCAGTAATGACAGTGAACACAATCTAGGTGTGATCTTGTAGAAACACAGACTCCTAAAGTTCTTTCTGCCATAAAATTCGCCAATTAGGGATTAGCGGTATTATGTGTTTGTCCATGTCATGCTTATATCTCTAGAATAGGGATATTCTTTTTGACAAGTTTTCGTTCTTTCTTCCATTAGATGCGCCAGTCAGGGATTAGCGGCATTGTCTGTTTGGCTCACATCTCTAGAATAGGGATATTCTTTTTGACAAGTTTTCTGTTCATACATAACATTAGTTTCAATTGGTTTAGATCTGTAATATTGAGCCCAGTCTGGTACAATTATACATGAACCAGAGGATATAACGATCCATTTGTACAACTAAGCTTTCTGCTTTCACTTTCTGCCATACATTTGAATGACTGTTGTTTGTAAAACTTGTAAAAATGAATCATTTAATCGCATTCTTGTAACAGTTACAATTTATGACCCCATTATGCTCAGAGATGTTAAGTTTCAAGAAATTCACTATAGCACGTGTTAATGCAGAGACATGTATGTGCGTAACCAGCAGATACAATTTATTACAAAATGATAGGTCTGGGCTGCAAAGCACTGTAGGGACATAAATCCATCCTTGACACTTGTACTCTTTTATGTTGCAAATAATAAGCTACATCATAAACTGTCTGATCTGTGATATTATGAGCACTGACCTCTGCAGAGATACAGAAATACAGGCTCTGAATTGTGCTGAACACAACAGAACAGATAATATCTCTGATTCAGAATGAAACACTTTATTGGAAATATGTGTCGCATTCGTCTTTCCATTGTTAGAAACATTTACGCCGACAATGTTCCAACTTACTTTAATCTGCGATTGTGTTTGAATTTCTTTTTTCTTTACATATTCTCACCCTCGAAAAATTCCAATATTATAGTTCATGTTACTATAATTGAAAGCATAGGAAATGATGAAGATCTACTCAAGGTCTGGCATCCAAAATGAGACGTCTCATAAATGTAGGACAACATGAAATGTGAATTGGGGTAAAGGTATGTCCTTGCCTTATAGACTTTTCATTCATGTATTGTCCTCCATTACAAAATATTGCATCATTTTTCTGGCATTTTATTCAAACCTGTCATTAAAAACATATGAGAAGCATGGTTCCATAATGTAGGGTGACTTATAGAATTAAAAATCAAAGCTTACAGTTACTCCTTTTTAAAATGTCAGCATGTGTACTGAATATCAAGAGACAATATATATACATTATAAGATATATATCACACCCGCAGGTGGCGCACGTAGTTCGTGAACCCACTGCGCCAAAGGGCCGAGCCTGTCTAGGATGGGGCGTAGCTAAGCAGCTATCTGGTGTTCACTGGAGCTCCTGATGGTAGAAACAGGCTGGGCTGCAGATAACTGCCAAACACCATTCCTAGGCAGTTCCCGGTAGTGCAGCTGCAGACAAGAGTTGATGGGATATGTTCGGAATTGGACTCCGAATCTGGATGTGCCATATTGCTACCGTATTCATGCCGAATTTTTGTTTGATGATCGTTTCCAAAAATATTTGCTCATTTCTACTCTCATTGACCCCAATGACATTTGGCTGTGTTTGGTGCATATTGCAAAAACTATATTTGCTGCCGCTCATAATCGGAACCGAATTTTGAAAAATTCACTCAACTCTGCTGCTGAGCTTTGCTGACACATACTCAGGCTATGTTCAGAATGGACTGATTTGGTGTTTGGTAGTAGCAATCTGGATATACAGGGTACTCGGATAGGCACAAGTTCAGACACACAGGTGGTCTTGGATACTGGTACTGGCACTGACCGCACGTGGACCGAGAGGCAAGATTCAAGTCCTGGCCACCCTAGGACCAGGGACTTCAGGTTCAGGACTGGCCACAAAAGGTCCAGGAATTTTGGGTTCAGGACTGGCCGCACAAGGACCAGGGACTTTGGGTTCATGACTGACCACACAAGAACCAGGATTTCAGGCTCAGGACTGGCCGCACAAGGATCTGGACCTTAGGTTCTGGTCACTGGCTACTCCAGGGCCAGGGGGCCTAACAACTCACTAGTAGGAGAAACTACACTAATGAATATGGTTGCTTTTGTGACCCCCTATAGAGGAGGGAGCCTTATATACAAGATGCCTCCCAGCAATTGGCCTGGAGCCATCTTGTAGGTGTACAAAGATACTAAATGGCATCCAGCTACTGGCTGGGGGCATTTTACTATATGTGCACTGCCCCTTTAAGAAAGGGGGAGTGCCAGGAAGTGCAGTGTGCACAAGCAGGAGGCATGCCAGCAGACGAGGAGGTGACTGCCAATCTAACCTAAATTTGAAACATGGGTAAGTCAGGCACTTTTGAAGATTTTATACTGGGTTTAGGCTCTTTAGGACCTGCTATTATTAATATATTCGTAAAAAACTGGAATAAACAGCATTCTCAAGATGTTTGCCAAAAAACAGAATATGAAAGCAAATATTAATCGGCACCAAATTTGGCATATAGCTAAATAGGCACCAAATGGCATAAAGATAAATCAGGCACTTCTAAAGATCTAGTTGCTACAATTTTCAAGATATTTGCCTAAAAACAGAACACAAATGCAAATATTAAATTATGACCAAATGACTGGACTAATCTCTCCTAAATTAGGCATATTGGAAAATCAGATGTTTCTGAATGTTGTAGATTTCTTTCTTTAGCCCACTAGGACCTAGTGTTCTCAACATATTAACACACACACACACACACACCAAAAATCAAAATTCTAAAGCAAATATTAATTTATGGCCAAACAACTGGATCATTCTTACCAAAATTGGCACGTAGGTAAATCAGGTGTTTCTGAAGGTTGTAGATTGTTTTTTCAGTTCTCTTGGTATTAGCGTTCTTGACATTCACGAAAATCAATTGACAAAAGCATATATAAACTTACAGTCACATAACTGGATCAACATGCCCCAAATTTGGCATATAGGTAAATAAGGGACTTCAAAAGGTTTTACACCATTTTCAGTATATTGACAAAAATGGGATACAAAAGAGATTACAGAAAAAAAGGACTTGAACAATCTGCCCCACTTTTGACACATTGATAAATCAGGCACGTCGGAAGGTTTTAGTTTCTAGTTTCATTTCTCTAGGACCTACCGTTCTCAACATATTCACAAAAAAACGAATACAAAATCAAATATTAATGAAAATCTCTTCAGGACACCACTCACTAGAGAGATGTAAACTTTCTGTGCATAACAATTCTGAAATGTTGGCTTCATACCAGCAGCAAAGAGCATTTTTAACCCCACATACAAGCAACAAACAGTTAAACCAAATAGACTTGCTTGATGCCGGGTAACTCTACAAATCTATCTACTATAATTATCTTTCATCTATCTGTCTAGATGGAGATATATACAGTTGTGCTTGAAAGTTTACATACCCCGGCAGAATTTTCCATTTCTTGGCTTTTTTCCAGAGAATATGAATCATAACACAAAACCTTTTTCTCCACTCATGGTTAATGGTTGGGTGGAGCCATTTATTGTCAAACTACTGTGTTTTCTTCTCTTTTAAAATCATAATGACAACCCAAGACATCCAAATGACACTGATCAAAAGTTCACATACCCCATTTCTTAATACCGTGTATTGCCCCCTCTTTAACATCAATGACAGCTTGAAGTATTTTGTGGTAATTGTGGATGAGGTTCTTTATTTTCTCAGGTGGTAAAGCTGCTCACTCTTCTTGGCAAAAAGCCTCCAGTTTGTCTAAATTCCTGGGCCATCTAGCATGAACTGTGTGCTTGAGATCTCCCCAGAGTGGCTCAATGACATTGAGGTCAGGAGACTAAGATGGCCACTCCAGAACCTTCACTTTGTTCTGCTGCAGCCAATGACAGGTTGACTTGGCCTGGTGTTTTGGATCATTGTCATGTTGTAACATCCAAGCATGTATACACCAAAGAAAAAGCACTAAGCTTTTTCTTTGGTGTATTTATGACTACTTGCCTGGCGTAATAATGATTTAGGTGCGGTTTATAGGTGTAATAAAACATCCAAGCATGTGCCATGTGCAGCTTCCGGGCTAATTACTGCCTCCAGTATTTGCTGCGCGTGCATGTTAAATTCCGCTATCAGTTTGACAGCGGCATTTTGCAAGATAACAGCGGGGGGTGGATCGCGATTTTACCGGCGGCTGTTAGGGGTACATGTCAACCGATCAGATCAGCTGTCATGTCCCAGAAAAGGTGTGGGCTCATCGCCGGAGCCCGCACTAAATAGGGGGAGGCGTTCAATGACGGACTCTGCCTGTCATTGTACATTAAGGGATTAAAACTAAATTATACACAAAACAGGCTCTCTACATATAATTGTAACATTATTACTGACCTGATCACATGGTGCTGTTCAAGCAGAATTAGAAAAATGCAGACACAAATGCTGTGAGAATTACATAATATTGTTATTGTCTGGCTTTGTGTTGTGAATTCTGTGATCAAGCTCCCTCCTGTGGTCACGAGTGGTACTGCGGCTTCTGAGTTTCCTTCCTCAGGTGATGAGGTTAAGTCATTAGGCGCTGCTCTATTTTACTCCACCTAGTGCTTTGATCCTGGCCTCCAGTCAATGTTCTAGTATTGGTCTTGCTTCCTCCTGGATCGTTCCTGTGGCCTGTCTGCTCAGCATAAGCTAAGTTCTGCTTGTGTTACTTTTGTTGCTATATTTTCTGTCCAGCATTGCTTTTTGGGTTTTGCTTGCTTGCTGGAAGCTCTGAGACGCAGAGGGAGCACCTCCGTACCGTTAGTCGGTGCGGAGGGTCTTTTTGCCCCTCTGCGTGGTTGTTTGTAGGTTTTTGTGTTGACCGCAAAGCTATCTTTCCTATCCTCGGTCTATTCAGTAAGTCGGACCTCACTTTGCTAAATCTATTTCATCTCTGTGTTTGTATTTTCATCTTAACTCACAGTCATTATATGTGGGGGGCTGCCTTTTCCTTTGGGGAATTTCTCTGAGGCAAGGTAGGCTTATTTTTCTATCTTCAGGACTAGCTAGTTTCTCAGGCTGTGCCGAGTTGCATAGGGAGCGTTAGGCGCAATCCACGGCTACCTCTAGTGTGGTTTGATAGGTTTAGGGATTGCGGTCAGCAGAGTTTCCACGTCTCAGAGCTCGTCCAATGTTTTGTGGTTTTTGTCAGGTCACTTGTGTGCTCTGAACTTCAAGGTCCATTGTGGTTCTGAATTACCTATTCATAACAGTACTGGAGGCCCAAAGTACTATGCTTCTCAATAGAGGGAAAAAAGAAGTTCTGAGACCATTTTTTTTTCTTTGCACTGTGTTTTGCCTTTTTTTCCCCCTAGACATTTGGGTGGTTCAGGACACAGGTGTGGTGATGGACATTAAAGGTCTGTCTTCATGTGTGGATCTTCTCACTGCAAGAGTACAAAATATTCAAGACTTTGTGGCTCAGAATTCTATGTTAGAACCAAGAATTCATATTCCTGATTTGTTTTCTGGAGATAGAGCTAAATTTCTGAGTTTCAAAAATAATTGCAAACTGTTTCTGGCATTGAAACCTCGCTCCTCTGGTGACCCAGTTCAACACGTTAAGATTATTATTTCTTTATTACTTGGCGACCCTCAAGACTGGGCATTTTCCCTTGCGCCAGGAGATCCTGCATCATGTAATATTGATGCGTTTTTTCTGGCGCTCGGATTACTGTACGATGAACCTAATTCAGTGGATCAGGCAGAGAAAAATTTGCTGGCTCTGTGTCAGGGTCAGGATGAGATAGAGATTTATTGTCAGAAGTTTAGAAAGTGGTCAGTGCTCACTCAATGGAATGAATGTGCTTTGGCAGCAATCTTCAGAAAGGGTCTCTCTGAAGCCCTTAAGGATGTCATGGTGGGATTTCCTATGCCTGCTGGTCTGAATGAGTCTATGTCTTTGGCCATTCAGATCGGTCGACGCTTGCGTGAGCGTAAATCTGTGCACCATTTGGCGGTATTATCTGAGCATAAACCTGAGCCTATGCAGTGCGATAGGACTTTGACCAGAGCTGAAAGGCAAGAACACAGACGTCAGAATGGGCTGTGTTTCTACTGTGGTGATTCCACTCATGCTATCTCCGATTGTCCTAAGCGCACTAAGCGGTTCGCTAAGTCTGCCACCATTGGTACGGTACAGTCGAAATTTCTTTTGTCCGTTACTTTGATCTGTTCTTTGTCTTCCTATTCTGTCATGGCATTTGTGGATTCAGGCGCTGCCCTGAATTTGATGGACTTGGAGTTTGCTAGGCGCTGTGGGTTTGTCTTGGAGCCCTTGCAGTGTCTTATTCCATTGAGAGGAATTGATGCTACGCCTTTGGCCAAGAATAAGCCTCAGTATTGGACCCAGCTGACCATGTGCATGGCTCCTGCGCACCAGGAGGATATTCGCTTTCTGGTGTTGCAAAATCTGCATGATGTGGTCGTGTTGGGGTTGCCATGGCTACAAGTCCATAACCCAGTATTAGATTGGAAATCAATGTCTGTGTCCAGCTGGGGTTGTCAGGGGGTACATGGTGATGTTGCAATTCTGTCTATCTCATCATCCACCCCTTCTGAGGTCCCAGAGTTCTTGTCTGATTACCGGGATGCATTCGATGAGCCCAAGTCCAATTCCCTACCTCCGCATAGGGATTGTGATTGTGCTATCGAGTTGATTCCTGGTAGTAAGTTTCCTAAGGGTCGACTGTTTAATTTATCTGTACCTGAGCACGCCGCTATGCGGAGTTATGTAAAAGAATCCTTGGAGAAGGGTCATATTCGGCCGTCATCATCGCCATTGGGGGCAGGGTTCTTTTTTGTGGCCAAGAAGGATGGTTCGCTGAGACCTTGTATTGATTACCGCCTTCTAAATAAAATTACGGTCAAATTTCAGTACCCCTTGCCGCTGCTATCTGATTTGTTTGCTCGGATTAAGGGGGCTAGTTGGTTCACCAAGATAGATCTTCGTGGTGCATATAATCTTGTGCGTATTAAACGGGGCGATGAATGGAAAACTGCATTTAATACGCCCGAGGGCCATTTTGAGTACCTAGTTATGCCATTCGGACTTGCCAATGCTCCATCAGTATTTCAGTCCTTTATGCATGACATCTTCCGAGAGTACCTGGATAAATTCCTGATTGTATACTTGGATGATATTTTGGTCTTCTCGGATGATTGGGAGTCTCATGTGAAGCAGGTCAGAATGGTGTTCCAGGTCCTGCGTGCTAATTCTTTGTTTGTGAAGGGATCAAAGTGTCTCTTTGGTGTTCAGAAGGTTTCATTTTTGGGGTTCATTTTTTCCCCTTCTACCATCGAGATGGACCCTGTTAAGGTGCAGGCCATTTATGATTGGACTCAGCCGACATCTCTGAAGAGTCTGCAAAAGTTCCTTGGCTTTGCTAATTTTTATCGTCGCTTCATCTGTAATTTTTCTAGTATTGCTAAACCATTGACCGATTTGACCAAGAAGGGTGCTGATGTGGTCAATTGGTCTTCTGCTGCTGTGGAAGCTTTTCAGGAGTTAAAGCGTCGTTTTTCTTCTGCCCCTGTGTTATGTCAACCAGATGTTTCGCTTCCGTTTCAGGTTGAGGTTGATGCTTCTGAAATTGGAGCGGGGCTGTTTTGTCGCAAAGAGGTGCTGATTGCTCGGTGATGAATCCATGCGCCTTCTTTTCCAGGAAGTTTTCGCCTGCTGAGCGAAATTATGATGTTGGCAATCGAGAGTTGCTGGCCATGAAGTGGGCATTCGAGGAGTGGCGTCATTGGCTTGAAGGAGCTAGGCATCGCGTGGTGGTCTTGACTGATCACAAGAACTTGACTTATCTCGAGTCTGCCAAACGGTTGAATCCTAGACAGGCTCGTTGGTCGCTGTTTTTCTCCCGCTTTGACTTTGTGGTTTCATACCTTCCGGGCTCTAAAAATGTGAAGGCGGATGCCCTGTCTAGGAGTTTTGTGCCCGACTCTCCGGGTTTGCCTGAGCCGGCGGGTATTCTCAAAGAGGGAGTAATTGTGTCTGCCATCTCCCCTGATTTGCGGCGAGTACTGCAAAAATTTCAGGCTAATAAACCTGATCGTTGCCCAGCAGAGAAACTGTTTGTCCCTGATAGGTGGACAAATAAAGTTATCTCTGAGGTTCATTTTTCGGTGTTAGCTGGTCATCCTGGAATCTTTGGTACCAGAGATTTGGTGGCTAGATCCTTTTGGTGGCCGTCTCTGTCGCGGGATGTGCGTTCTTTTGTGCAGTCCTGTGGGATTTGTGCTCGGGCTAAGCCCTGCTGTTCTCGTGCCAGTGGGTTGCTTTTGCCCTTGCCGATTCCGAAGAGGCCTTGGACACATATCTCTATGGATTTTATTTCGGATCTCCCCGTCTCTCAAAAAATGTCGGTCATTTGGGTAGTTTGTGATCGCTTCTCTAAGATGATCCATTTGGTACCCTTGTCTAAATTACCTTTCTCCTCTGATTTGGTGCCATTGTTCTTCCAGCATGTGGTTCGTTTACATGGCATTCCAGAGAACATCGTTTCTGACAGAGGTTCCCAGTTTGTTTTGAGGTTTTGGCGAGCCTTTTGTGCTAGGATGGGCATTGATTTGTCTTTTTCCTCGGCTTTCCATCCTCAGACAAATGGCCAGACTGAACGAACCAATCAGACCTTGGAAACATATCTGAGATGTTTTGTTTCTGCTGATCAGGATGATTGGGTGTCCTTTTTGCCGTTGGCTAAGTTCGCTCTTAATAATCGGGCCAGCTCGGCTACCTTGGTTTCACCGTTTTTCTGCAATTCTGGGTTCCATCCTCGTTTCTCTTCAGGGCAGGTTGAGTCTTCGGACTGTCCTGGTGTGGATACTGTGGTGGACAGGTTGCAGCGGATTTGGACTCATGTAGTGGACAATTTGACCTTGTCCCAGGAGAAGGCTCAACGTTTCGCTAATCGCAGACGCTGTGTGGGTTCCCGACTTCGTGTTGGGGATTTGGTTTGGTTGTCATCTCTTTATATTCCTATGAAGGTTTCCTCTCCTAAGTTTAAGCCTCGTTTCATTGGTCCGTATAGGATTTCTGAGGTTCTTAATCCTGTGTCTTTTCGTTTGACCCTTCCAGATTCTTTTTCCATCCATAACGTATTCCATAGGTCATTGTTGCGGAGATACGTGGCACCTGTGGTTCCATCTGTTGATCCTCCTGCCCCGGTTTTGGTGGAGGGGGAGTTGGAGTATATAGTGGAGAAGATTTTGGATTCTCGTGTTTCGAGACGGAAACTCCAGTATCTGGTTAAGTGGAAGGGTTATGGTCAGGAAGATAATTCCTGGGTCTTTGCCTCTGATGTCCATGCTGCCGATCTTGTTTGTGCCTTTCATATGGCTCATCCTGGTCAGCCTGGGGGCTCTAGTGAGGGTTCGGTGACCCCTCCTCAAGGGGGGGTACTGTTGTGAATTCTGTGATCAAGCTCCCTCCTGTGGTCACAAGTGGTACTGCGGCTTCTGAGTTTCCTTCCTCAGGTGATGAGGTTAAGTCGTTAGGTGCTGCTCTATTTAACTCCACCTAGTGCTTTGATCCTGGCCTCCAGTCAATGTTCTAGTATTGGTCTTGCTTCCTCCTGGATCGTTCCTGTGGCCTGTCTGCTCAGCATAAGCTAAGTTCTGCTTGTGTTACTTTTGTTGCTATATTTTCTGTCCAGCATTGCTTTTTGGGTTTTGCTTGCTTGCTGGAAGCTCTGAGATGCAGAGGGAGCACCTCCGTACCATTAGTCGGTGCGGAGGGTCTTTTTGCCCCTCTGCGTGGTTGTTTGTAGGTTTTTGTGTTGACCGCAAAGCTATCTTTCCTATCCTCGGTCTATTCAGTAAGTCGGGCCTCACTTTGCTAAATCTATTTCATCTCTGTGTTTGTATTTTCATCTTAACTCACAGTCATTATATGTGGGGGGCTGCCTTTTCCTTTGGGGAATTTCTCTGAGGCAAGGTAGGCTTATTTTTCTATCTTCAGGACTAGCTAGTTTCTCAGGCTGTGCCGAGTTGCATAGGGAGCGTTAGGCGCAATCCACGGCTACCTCTAGTGTGGTTTGATAGGTTTAGGGATTGCGGTCAGCAGAGTTTCCACGTCTCAGAGCTCGTCCAATGTTTTGTGGTTTTTGTCAGGTCACTTGTGTGCTCTGAACTTCAAGGTCCATTGTGGTTCTGAATTACCTATTCATAACAGTTTTGCTTGTGTAAAGCGACATTCACATATCAGTTGAATCGGGCTTAGTTTTTTAAGTCAGATTCAACTCAACAACTCACAATCGATGCCAGAACTGATGCAAAAATCTATCAGTTGTCATCAGAATTTTCACCATTTTCTTCCAGGTTTTGGTTCGGGCATACATCACAACTTTTTGTTTTAAGAATAGGCCATGAATATCATCAACCCAAGCAACCCCTGTAGGCTTTTCTTTTCCACATGAATCTGTTATCTTGTATACCCTATACATGGATGCTTTTATTGAGTTTATAGAATATTACAGACCCAATACACAATAGACTAAAGTCAGCTGTACCCTCCAATATCGGCTGGATCGGCTGACAGTCCAATGTCTGAAGAGATAAGGATTGGGATATTAATGCTCATGTATTTTGTTATTCAGGATATAGGTCACTGCCAGAGCTTTCTGACAGTGGCTTTTTCCCCTCTTCCTTTAGGAAGCACATGAACGTTCTCCCAAGCGGAACTTTCACACTTTTGCATAGCACAAAAAAGAGAGTTTAAAGTAGTGTTACCATTAAAGGTATTTAACACTGGAGGTCCCACTGCTCAATTCACTGTCTATAGGATTGACCTGACAGAGATAGCCAAGAGCAGTCCTTTTCTATCAATCAGTCCCATAGATAATGAATAGAACTGTGCTGCACATGATTAGCAAAGCAAACCCATTCATTCATGGATGAGTTAGAGATTGGTGAGCATTTCAGTGGTGGAGCCCCAATGAGCTCACATTTTTGAATTAGTAATAGCCCTTTACCAGATCAGTCTAATATAAATTGACACATTTCCGTGCATGAAAGCGCCGTGCATTGTATAAGGATTGAGGAATCCATTGGCTGCATCATGCACCACCCCATTAGGCCCTAAGTGATTAAAAACATACAAGTAAAAAGAATGAATCATTTTATATAGGCAGTAAACAATTATTACTTCTCAAGTTCAGAAACCCCATGCAGAATTCATAAAGATGCATAAGTATTTAATTTCAGAAGGGTCAAAAATATGGAGACAGAGGATCGGGTTTGATGGCATTGATTTATGACTTTATGCTTGAGTCATAATTCATAGTCAAATGCCTTGGGAGGAGAATTTATCTAATCTGCCACTTTTGTGTGTAGTGCTTGGAATTTGAAGTAATCTAACATTAATGTGTGATGCCTTCAGTTTCTTCTTTTATATTCTTGCTGAAGCTTCAGTTCTGCTATCCCCGTTGTAAGCATTTTCGAGCTCATGCTTATGTGTATTTCATGCAAAACAAAAATTAAGTTCAAGATTTACCCCTGAGTGTTTACCTGGAGGAAAGCATAGCTTATATATATCTATATTTTTGGGTACAGCAGGAGAATAATTAATTAAACATAAAAACAAAAGGGAAAACAGTTTCAGGTCACACTCACAATGGGCAGTTTTGGACTTCAGTTATGGTCAAAGTTAGTGAAAAGGAACTAATAGCTAATGAATTCCCATTTGGACATCTGTTGTTACGCTTCTTACATTTTGAGTAGTAAGCATATTACTATGTGAAAGGTTGGTTTGAAGATTTCGGTAAAAAAAACCTAGTTATTGCCAATCAGGAGAGAATGTACTGATTGCTTGGGGGCTGACTGCTGGGACCCCCAGTGATCCTGGGATCTGGGCTCTGAAACTCTGAGAATGGAACACTGCAGTCTTTTATTGAATGGAGCTGAGGTGGGCATGATCAAGCTTCGGGCAGGATCATAGACAATAAATGGAATGAAGGTCAAACATGTGCATCTGTCATCAAAACACTATTTACTGGTAGATATAGTGGTAATCTGACAGGAAAAAGCATTTAAGTCATAGGAGGCTTATTGGAAGCATGGCCACAGGGAGAAAAAGAAGTTATATTCTCCCTGAAGTCATCTGGGCAGTTCCTGGAGCTATTACAATTACCACTCACTAGACAGTGAGCGTCCTGTAATCTCTTCTTGGTACACGGATTGACCGCCTGCTCTGCACACCTACGCTGTCACTCAATGTGCAAGCGATTGAATACAGCGAGCTTACTGTGTAGTAAGTGGTTATTGTAATCGCTCCCTACAACTTTCAGATGACTGGAAGTAATGGAAGTACATCACAGATCAGTCAATTCAAAGTCACCCTGACTATGCAGGTCCAGAACTTCCCTGTATCGCTTCAATCTTTCTACTAACGTTAACGGACTCATTTTCAATGTTCTTCATCACTGCATAGTACACCTCAATCAGTGTAGTTCTTTTTCCATCCTTATGTGGCATGAACTGTGCACTCTAACCTCCTATCCCTACATTGTAAAATCTCAAAATGCCACTGATTAGCTAGCCCTCCTCTTTTATAGTCAGTGATAATCCCCCTCGATTTGCTGTGCTAAACCATGTGAGGTGATAGCTGAAAAGCACTACGAGGAAGCCCACGTGGCTGCGTCTGACATTAGTAGCCCACTCTCTGTGTCTTGAGGAGTGTGTGATATTTGCCATTTATGTGAATCGAAAGGCAAAATGGTTGAATTCTCCGGGACTTGTGAATTTGAGGAAATTTGTCTCAAAGTCAATGAGCAGCAGATAGATCCGCTCAATCCAAGCAATACATGTTCTTTTCTTAGCACATATGATTTCAGCAGTAAAGAAAGCACTTTGTCTAGAAACTTTACATTTTTTATTTAAAAAAACATCTATACATTATCATGACGTAAAAAAAGTCAAACAAAAAAATCCAGTTGTGAAAATATGTAGCTGTACTAAAGTTTTTTTTAGTACCATAAAATTTTGGCTCTCAACAGTAGCCTAATAAAGCTAGGTACAAATTAAGCAGATAGACCAACAAAGGAATGCCCCACTGAGAGGCCTCAAATGTAGCTACTATCTACAAGGATGAAAAGAAATCACCCATATTTATGCTACCAGGGGAAGATGCAAAGTTCTTAGGATGTTTTTGAAGGGAGATTCGTGGGGTTTATTTGGTAATAGTGAGGGGACGTGACAAAACTTTTCAACAATCCATCAATGAGGTCTGGATTGTTTTTTAAAGGGATTCATGTAGAAACATATTTTTCTGCTTCTATTCTGGCCGGTTAACCCCTTGAGGATACACCAATGTCTTTCCCTCCATTTTTTTCCATTCTCCTTTCAGATGTTATTACGGTACTTTTTCCCATTCAAATGATCTTCAGTAGGCCCTGCGCTACTATGATAATCCATCAGCACCTCACAATCGAGTCTCGGGATGTGATGGTATGGCAGTGTCTATCTAACCACCTAGATGCTGCGGTCACTGTTGACTGTAGCATTGAAAGGGATATAATGCTGCGAATGGAGCCAGGTCTGGCTACAACAGTTACAAATTACTGGCCATGGACACTTAAAAAGTAAGGCCCCTGTGCAAAAACAATTCATGGGCCCTTTTCCATTCAATAGCCCCTCATAATACACAATTCCATCTGATTTGAGGGTACAATTGGATCCCCTTACATCTTGGGCCCCTGTGCATCTACACAGGTTGCGCCAATGATATGTCCGACCCTGAAGGTGACTTTTCAGTTTTACATGGGATTTACTTGAGCAAGGTCCTGTATGAGACTGAAGTGTTGCACACAAGGGGGCATGGAATAAAGTCCACCATATTTCTCTGCAAACATATGGGAGTGCAGACTTTGGATAGGTGTATGCAGTGACGTCCGCACCAATGTTCCATTGATTTGGCTCTGCTGTTCTTTTTTTCTTGTTTATAGATGGATAGATTGACTTTAGCACAAAGCATCAAGTGAATTTGTGAAGCTCTAAAAAGAGTATGAATAGGAATCAAATATTGGATCCAAGGCTTATCGTTTCTCTTTAAGCTCTCAAAGTCAGTTCACGATGTAGAACCACCAGATGATTCCTGTTTTGCAATTACAGTGCACAAAACAAATTGGTTCTTCCCACACAGCAAGAGCACAGAGGAAGGATTGTAATTTATTACAGCAAGGTAGTAATATGACAGAGACAAAGCCTTACCCTTAAGCGTCTTTCAAAAGAGGAGATATTGCCTTTGTTCTGCTCCTTACGTTGTCGCCACTCAATGAGATTTGGGCTGTGCTCCCCAGGAAGAGAGATATTACATTTGCCCAGAGTTGGACTGACCACTCCTGCCAGTATATGGGGCTCTGCATTCAGGCTGATTTCCATTCCGCTGGCAAAGGTGACCCTGAGAGAGCCATCAGGGTTCACTCGATAGGTGTTAATATTGTTTTCTGCCAATAAACAAGGACGTTATTGTCAACAGATGCACATCCATTTTTATCTTCTATGTATGTAGAGGGAAACATTATATTTATGTTACAATAGTTTGGGAAGTGTTTTGGTTTTCCTTAAAGAGATCGGCTGAATATGGCGTCTTACAAGTGTTGCATGGAAGAAAAGTATGTAAACAATGGTAGCTCCTTTACCAAGCAAAAGAGATTGTTTCACAAGTATTACCTAGGTGAGGGTCACCTTATAATTCAATGTCCGACCTTTAACAAGCAAAATAATACTATCATAGTCTCTCTTGTTCTGTGCAAGAGCTAAGTTTGCATATTTTCTCTTATGGTGCATTGACTGGAAGGGTGTGTTCACACTGAGTTGTTTTTTTTCAGGAGTTTATGGAACAGAAACTTTCCAACACTTCAATCAAAACTTGTGGTTTTTGGAGGTTTCTGCTCCAAAATTCCTGAAACATTTCAGTATAAACACACCTTAGGATGAGATGCTCAGCTTTTCTCTTTGAGAACCAGTACTTCAAAAGCTACGTTCACATTTGCGTCTTTGGGCGCAGCGTTGTCGACGCAACGCAAAACGCATATACACAACGCAGCGTTTTTTGACGCATGCATTGTCCTCAAATGCTTTTATGTCTAGATACTTCATCAATGGGTTTTTTCTCAAAAGGCGCATGCGTTGTACAACGCAGGTCAACGCAGGCACCTGCGCCCTATGCGTTTATCATTGACACTAATGTGTTTTTTTTTACGCATGTACGACGCAAGTGCGTTACATGCGTTTTTGATTGGAAATTTGGCGCAGGCAAACTGCTACACGTAGCGTCGCCCGCGCCCTGACTGGTGCGCCAAAATGACGCATGCGTCGTACAACGCATCACAACGCATACCCATGTGCCCCCCATGTTAAAGATAGGGGCGCATGACGCATGCGTCGGTATCCGTCGATGGCGCTGCGCCCAAAGACGCAAATGTGAACATAGCAAAACAGATTTCTGCAAGGACAACATATATAGGTAGAGACTCTGCTGGTAAAGGGGAGCAGGGAGAAGCCACCGGGGACCTGCCTTGGACTGGCCATCTTACTTACATCATCCCAGGCTGGCATCCTGAAGTATATTTTCTCTGAAACGTTGCAGCATTTCAGAGTTGTCCCCAGGTTGCTTCACTGCCCTGCACCAGCATCTTTAGCTTGATTGATAGCTAACTGTCTCTGTGACATCAGGCAAGGAAATCAGACAGCTACTAGTGATGAGCGAATGTGCTTAGATAAGGCATTATCCGAGCATGCATGGGTGCTAATTGAGTGATTGTGGCATGCTCGAAAAATATGTGTGAATCCTCGTGCTTGCATGTCTCACGGCTGTTTGACAGCCACAACAGATGCAGGGATTGCCTGCATAACACCTTATCCAAGCACGTTCGCTCGTCACGGTTAGCTATGAATCAAGCTTAAAAAGATGGTACTAGGCAGGGAAACAATGAAGGGAAGCAGAGGTTCCGTAAAAGTACATGTCATTTCATGTCCAAAGCACTTCTGCTTAATTTGTACATGAATTACAATGCTAAATACTCTGGAATGCAGCAACAGATAGAAAATATAAAGGTGTCGCAAATTTACGGTACATTTCAAAAGCTTACATGTCCATATATGCATATATGTGGTTTGGGTGGGCCTGGTCTTACTGACTTATTCTCTTTAATAATGGCTATTTGTGCTCTTATATTGCATACTTTCATTAGGCACTTTGATGCTGCCAGTAAGGACTATTATAAAGCAGTGGACCAAGTGTGGGGTAAACTGGGAAGAAAAGATGCGAGTGTGATTAAAAAGAGTCAAATCAGAAAGGCAATAGAGCCAAGCAGGACAAAACCAGCTAATTAGATATTTTTATTTTGTTGTGTATTGCAGTTAGAGCTGAAATACTGACCAAATGCACCTTTGATGAAGCACAGTGTAATGTCACTACAGCCCCCACACATGACACGATGTCCCCAGCAGCCTGCCAGAAAGTATGATGGCACCCACATACAGTATGATGCCCTTCACATCCTCCCACAGACAGTATGATGGCATCCACAGCCCCACACACATAGCGTGATGGCCCCTAGAGTCTCCCACACACGGATGGATGGCCTCACAGTCCAACAGACAGTATTGATGACTTCACAGTGACCACACACAATATAATGTCGCCACAGCCCCACTTACACAGTAATGTGGCACTCACAGCCCCACAAACAGTATGATGCCCCCATAGGGATTCTCCCAGAGCATGATGTCTCCACAGACACCACACACAGTATGATGGTCTACTACAGCTTCATACAACCCAACACACTTTATAATGGCACCAACAGCCTTCCATATAGAGTATAATGTCCCCCACAGCCCCACACACATTTCCCTAATGTGCTGCTTCAGTTTCTGCCATATGGGGACTGAGGTACTGCACAGCAGGTAAATCTAGTGAGACTTAGACTCACAAGCTGAATAGTGGCAGATAAATATACAGTTAGAATTGCGACACCAGATTGGGCCCAGAGTTGTTCATCATCGGGTCACCCCCTACTCATGAGCTCCATGTCATATGCCACTATTAGCGGTATGTCATTGCATGTAGGGCCCCAATCAATCTGAAAACAAAAGCTGAGTATCAATTTTATGACTTTAGTCAGCTGATATTCACATCTGTAATATTTGATCATCTGTTGCACATCTGGACAACTAAGCTCAACATGCTACTCTAATATGTCCCGTAAAATGGCAAACATCTTGATGGAAACCGAACAAACCCAATGATAGACATTAGGAACCCCGGTGTGCTGCTGGTATCAATCATGTAATGAATTGTGTTAACATTCCAATGATAGAATAATATAATCTAGATTTAGTTCCTGGTCTTCTCCTGCGTCAGTCCCTTCTGATATAATGGTACACTTTACTAAATACTGGACACCTGACCTCTGATCAATAACGGAGCTCACGTCTTGTTAACATTGACTGCTATTGTTATTTTTCTCCTTACCTTGCCTTAGAGAATATACAATGCTTGTTGCTGATATATTAGTGGTGGTGATAACATTTTCCTTGTTTGAAGTGTCAAGTTCGACCCGTGTGGATTTTTCCATATCGCTGTAAAAACTGCTGACTTCCCCAGTTGGAAAGGTTGCATTTGTTAAATGTCCTTCAGGGTCATACCTTAAAATAGGAAAAGAAAAAAACGCATGTCATTAGTTTCTTACCAGCGTCCGAGGTTTCATTTAAACGTGTTTATTAGCTAACATAATTCACGGAGATCATTGTGCTTGATAGGTGGGATTCATATAGAACTGACGAGAGTCATTACTACACTATGGTTGAAAGCAGTTGGAAACTTTTATAACATTTTATTTGTGGTTTCAATGGTAAAAATCATTAAATTGAATTGTATCTATAAAAGGATGCAGCAGTGGGATCTACCTAGATAACTAGTTAGTTCCAGAAATGAATGAAAGCTGATTATATGACGCTGTTACTAGAAGACTAATTCAATCAGACACCTGTTTTTCTCACGTATGAGAAAAACAGACAGATTATTTTGAGCGTGGTCTGAGTGTCATCAGTTTTTCTAAATTCTTACAGAATAATTCTTACATATATTATTCACAATTGTACTCCAGTCATATTTTCTGGGCCAGATATTTTTGAGCAAATATTTGAGTTGCGTTTGTCACTTTAAAGAATCATGTAAAGTATAAGAAAAAAAATAAAGAAAGCTCCATTCTCATTATAAGTATTTGGTGTTTTTTATTTATTTATTTTCTGTATAATTTCTGAACCACATTTTATTTTTGCAAAGGTATCAGGAAAAAATGGATCCAAAAATTTGTTGTACAATTTCTCCTGAATATGCTGATACCCCATATCCTCTGATGCTAATAAGCTAAATAAGATTATTAAGAAGGCAAGTTCTGCTGTGGGCTGTAATCTGGACTCTTTTGGGGAGGTAGTGGAGAAAAGAACTCTGAGAAAGTGTATGGCGATTATGAACAATAATGCACATCCATTATATGAGCTATTCATGAGACAGAAGAGCACCTTCAGCAACCGGCTAATACTTCTGAGGTGTAAGAAGGAAAAATATCGGAAATCGTTTGTGCCAACTGCCATGGGAATGTACAACAATAACATTAGGGTTAAACCACCAAGGTGAATGTCTACTTATTTCTCTACATTTCAGTTCACTCGTTGTGTATGTCCTATTCTAATGTATAATGTATAATGTTCTTCTGTCAACTCCACTGTCATGTCAACTATGTAATTATTTTATGATTTTTATGATTTAAGTTGTGCTGCTGTGATACTATAATTTTCCATGGGATCAATAAAGTGTATCGTATCGTATTGTATCGTCTATGTGGGGGAAACCACTGTTTGGGCGCACAACAGAGCTCGGAAGGGAAGGAGCGCCATTTGATTTTTTTAAATGTAAAATTTGCTGGAATAATTAGCGGATGACATGCCACTTTTGGAGAGCCCCTGATGTGCCTCTAAAAAGTGGAAACTGCTCACAAGGGACACCATTTTGGAAACTAGACCCCCTCTGGGAACTTATCTAGATGTGTAGTGAGCACCTTGAACCCCCAGGTGCTTCACAGATGTTTATAACGTTGAGCTGTGAAAATAAGAAATCACATTTTTTCCACCAAATTTTTTTTATCCTCAAATTTTGCATTTTCACAAGTAACATGAGAAATTGCACCATACAATTTGTTATACAATTTCTCCTCAGTAAGCCAATACCCCACATATGGGGGGAAATTACTGTTTTGGCGCACATCAGGACACGGAAGGAAAGGTGCACCATTTGACTTTTTGAATGCAAAATTTGCTGGAATTATTAGCGGATGCCATATCACATTTGGAGATATGCCTTAAGAGTGTACACTCCTCACAAGTGACAGCTCACCGACACAAAAAAGGACTTAAAAATCCTCCAAAAAATTGAAAAAAGTCACAGAGAAAAATGCAGAGATGTTTACCTGCTGAAGCCTCCAACTGAATGCACTAGCAGGGTGCGGTGGACACGATTTATGATGGCAAAAACACAGGTGCAAAAAGTACAGATGAAACAACCACTTTCAATCCAGTGTTGACTCTGCATTGCCTGTGTGAACAACGCCACATACAGACTATTATAGCTTATCTTTTTGTGCACTAATGCCAAACAGCCAACACTGGATTGAAAGTGGTTGTTTCATCAGTATTTTTTTGCACCTGTGTGTTTGCCATCATTAATCGGGTCCGCTGCACCCTGCAGTGCATTTGGTTGGAGGCCTCAGCAGGTAAACATCTCTGCATTTTTCTCTGTGACATTTTTCCCTACAAGTGACCCCACATTGGAAACTAGACCCCTCAGGGAACTTATTTAGATGTGTGGTAAGCACTTTGAACCCTGGATGCTTTACAGAAGTTTATAACGTTGAGTCATAAAAATAAAATATCACATTTTTACCACAAAAATGTTCTTCTAGCCCCTTATTTTTTCTTTTCACCGGGGTAATAGGATAAAATGCACCATAAAATTTGTTGCGCAATGTCTCCTGAGTGTGCAGCTACCAAATATGTGGAGGAAAACTACTGTTTGTGAACATGGCAGGGTTCATAAGGCAAGGAGTGCCATTTGACTTTTTAAATGCAAAATTTGCTGTAATTATTAGCGAACTACATGTCACGTTTAGAGAGCCCCTGATGTACGTAAAGAGTGGAAACACCACAAGTGACCCCATTTTAGAAACTAGACCCCTCAGGGAACTTACCTAGATGTGTGGTGAACACCTTCAACCCCCTGGTGCTTCACTGAAATTTATAACGTTGAGCCGTGAAAATAAAGTGAAATCATATTTTCCCCACAAAAATGTTTTTAGTCCCTTTTTTTTAAATTTTCACAAGGGTAATGGGAAAAAATGGACCCTATAATTTGTTGTGAAATTTCTCCTGTGAAACAGTCATGTGAGGGCTTGTTTTTTAAGGGACGAGTTGACGTTTTTATTGGTACCATTTTCAAAAACATGACATTTTTTGATCGCTTTCTATTCCGATTTTTGGGAGGCTGAATGAAAAAAAACATCAATTCAGGATTTTTTAATGCCATTACACATGTGATAAAATTGGTAAGGCAGCTTTATTATTCAGGTCAGTACGATTACAGCGATACCACATCTATATCTTTATGTTTTGGCATTTTTACGTAATAAAAAATAAAAATGTGCATGTCTTTATTCTCAGAGCTATATTTATTTGGATGGAGCTGTGTTGTGAATTCCGCTCTTGGGCTCCCTCAGGTGGTTGTAAGTGGCACTTTTGTGAGTTCTGCTCTTGGGCTCCCTCTTGTGGTTTCTAGTGGTATGGCTGCTCCTTGGAGTTAGCTGTCATCAGCTGCCTTCACTTATCATCTCTTCTGCTCGGCTATTTAAGTCTGGCTCTTTCTTCAGCCAGTGCCACTAGTAAATGGTTCCTGGTTGGATTCACATCTCTTTGGAGTTCCCTGTTATCCTGACCAGTTCAGCTAAGCTAAGTTTTTGCTTGCTCTTTTTTGTCCATAGATTGTGGACTTATCCTTTCTGTGCTTTCTATGTTTATCCAGCTTATCAGTGTGAATTAATTCTGTCTTGCCGGAAGCTCTGGGAGGCAGATTTGCCCTCCACACCTTTAGTCAGGTGTGGAGATTTTTTTTGTAAACTCTGCGTGGATTTTTGTAGTGTTTTATACTGACCGCACAGTATTCCATCCTGTCCTATCTATTTAGCTAGACTGGCCTCCTGTGCTCATCCTGTTTTCATTCTGTGTAAGTCTTTTCCCTCTCCACTCACAGTCATTATTTGTGGGGGGCTAATCTATCCTTTGGGGATTTTCTCTGAGGCTAGATAGTTTTCCTGCTTCTTTCTTTAGGGGTAGTTAGCTCTTAGGCTGTGACGAGATGCCTAGGGAGAGTTAGGAGCATTCCACGGCTACTTTTAGTGTGGTGTTGAGCTTAGGGACTGCGGTCAGTACAGTTACCACGTCCTTCAGAGCTCGTTCCATGTTGCTCCTAGACCACCGTATCATAACAGTACTAGTGGCCAAAAATGAATTAAATGCATCTCAAAAGAAGGAAAAGAAAGTTCTGAACCATTTTTTTTTCTGTGCTCTGGTTTGTCTTTTTTTTTCCTCTTGATATCTGGGTGGTTCAGGATATATGCTTTGGCATGGATGTTCAGGGTTTGTTTTCTCGTGTGGATCAACTTGCTGCAAAAGTACAGAGTATCCAGGACTATGTTGTCCAGACTCCGGCTTTAGAGCCCAGAATTCCTACTCCTAATTTGTTTTTTGGGGACAGATCCAAGTTTTTGAACTTTAAAAATAACTGCAAATTGTTTTTTTGCTTTGAAACCCCGTTCTTCTGGTGATCCCATTCAGCAAGTAAAAATCATCATATCCTTGATGCGTGGTGACCCTCAAGACTGGGCTTTTTCTCTTGAAACAGGGGATCCGGCATTATTGAATGTAGATGCATTTTTTCAAGCGCTCGGATTATTGTATGACGAACCTAATTCTGTGGATCATGCAGAAAAAACCCTGTTGGCCTTGGGTCAAGGTCAGGAAGCGGCTGAGTTATACTGCCAGAAATTTAGAAAATGGTCTGTGCTCACTAAATGGAATGAAGAGGCTCTGGCTGCTATATTCAGAAAAGGTCTTTCTGAAACCCTTAAAGATGTTATGGTGGGCTTTCCTACGCCTGCCGGTTTGAGCGAATCTATGTCTCTAGCCATTCAGATTGATCGGCGTCTGCACGAGCGCAAAGCTGTGCACCATATGGCAGTATCCTCTGAGCAAAGTCCTGAACCTATGCAATGTGATAGGATTTTGACTAGAATAGAACGGCAGGAATTCAGACGTCAGAATAGGCTGTGTTTTTACTGTGGTGATTCGGCTCATGTTATCTCTGATTGCCCTAAGCGTACTAAGAGAGTCGCTAGGTCTGTTACCATAAGTACTATACAGCCTAAATTTCTCTTATCTGTGACCCTGATTTGCTCATTGTCTTCCTTTTCTGTCATGGCATTTGTGGATTCAGGCGCTGCCCTGAACTTAATGGACTTAGAATTCGCCAGGCGCTGTGGTTTTTCCTTGCAGCCTTTGCAGAGCCCTATTCCTTTGAGGGGCATTGATGCTACACCCTTGGCCAAGGATAAACCTCAGTACTGGACACAGATGAATATGTACATGGCTCCAGCACATCAGGAAGATTGCCGTTTTCTGGTGTTGCATAACCTGCATGATGTTGTTGTACTGGGATTTCCATGGATACAGGAACATAATCCGGTGCTGGATTGGAAAACTATGTCGGTGACTAGTTGGGCTTGTCGAGGAGTACATAGTGACGTTCCTTTGATGTCAATTTCCTCTTCCCCCTCTTCTGAGGTCCCTGAGTTTTTGTCGGATTTCCAGGATGTATTTGATGAGCCCAAGTCCAGTTCCCTTCCTCCACATAGGGACTGTGATTGTGCTATTAACTTGATTCCTGGTTGTAAGTTCCCTAAGGGCCGACTTTTCAATCTGTCTGTGCCAGAGCATGCCGCCATGCGGAGCTATGTTAAGGAGTCTTTGGAGAAGGGGCCTATTCGGCCCTCTTCGTCACCATTGGGAGCGGGTTTCTTTTTTGTTGCTAAGAAGGATGGCTCCTTGAGACCCTGTATTGATTATCGTCTTCTTAATAAGATCACGGTCAAATTCCAATACCCCTTGCCTTTGCTTACTGATTTGTTTGCTCAGATTAAGGGGACTAGTTGGTTTAATAAGATTGACCTCCGAGGGGCATATAATCTTGTTCGTATTAAACAGGGTGACGAATGGAAAACTGCATTTAATACGCCCGAAAGCCATTTTGAATACCTTGTGATGCCATTTGGGCTCTCTAATGCTCCATCTGTGTTCCAGTCTTTCATGCATGATATTTTCCGCAATTATCTTGATAAATTCATGGTCGTATATTTGGATGATATTCTGATTTTTTCTGATGATTGGGAGTCTCATGTGAAGCAGGTCAGGATGGTGTTCCAGATCCTTCGTGATAATGCTTTGTTTGTGAAGGGGTCTAAGTGCCTATTCGGAGTTCAGAAGGTCTCTTTTTTGGGTTTTATTTTTTCTCCCTCGTCTATAGAAATGGATCCTGTTAAGGTCCAAGCTATTCATGACTGGATCCAACCCACATCTGTGAAGGGTCTTCAAAAATTTTTGGGCTTTGCTAATTTCTATCGCCGTTTCATTGCCAACTTTTCCAGTGTGGTTAAGCCCCTTACTGATTTGACGAAGAAAGGCGCTGATGTGATGAATTGGTCCTCTGAGGCTGTTGAGGCCTTTCAGGAGCTTAAACGCCGATTTACTTCTGCCCCTGTGTTGCGTCAACCAGATGTTTCTCTTCCTTTTCAGGTTGAGGTCGACGCTTCTGAGATTGGGGCAGGGGACGTTTTGTCTCAGAGGGAGTCTGATGGTTCTTTGATGAAACCGTGTGCTTTTTTTTCCAGAAAGTTTTCGCCTGCGGAATGCAATTATAATGTCGGCAATCGGGAGTTGTTGGCTATGAAGTGGGCGTTTGAGGAGTGGCGACATTGGCTTGAGGGAGCTAAACACCGTGTTGTGGTCCTGACCGATCATAAGAATCTGATTTACCTCGAGTCGGCCAAGTGGCTGAATCCTAGACAGGCTCGATGGTCCCTGTTTTTCTCCCGTTTTGATTTTGTGGTCTCGTATCTTCCGGGATCTAAGAATGTTAAGGCTGATGCCCTCTATAGGAGTTTTTCGCCTGATTCTCCTGGAGTCCTTGAGCCGGTTGGCATTCTTAAGGTGGAGGTGATTCTTTCTGCTATCTCCCCTGATTTGCGGCGGGTGCTTCAGGAATTTCAGGCTGATAGGCCTGACCGCTGTTCAGTGGGGAAGCTGTTTGTTCCTGATAGATGGACAAGTAAGGTAATTTCTGAGGTTCATTGTTCAGTGTTGGCTGGTCATCCTGGGATTTTTGGTACCAGAAATTTGGTTGCAAGGTCATTTTGGTGGCCTTCCTTGTCACGCGATGTGCGTGCTTTTGTGCAGTCCTGTGGGACTTGCGCCCGGGCCAAGCCTTGCTGTTCCCACGCTAGTGGGTTGCTTTTGCCTTTGCCGGTCCCTGAGAGGCCCTGGACGCATATTTCCATGGATTTTATTTCGGATCTTCCTGTTTCCCAGAAGATGTCTGTTATCTGGGTTGTTTGTGACCGGTTCTCTAAAATGGTCCATCTGGTACCTTTGCCTAAGTTGCCTTCCTCCTCAGATCTGGTTCCATTATTTTTTCAGCATGTGGTTCGTTTGCATGGCATTCCAGAGAATATTGTGTCTGACAGAGGTTCTCAGTTTGTCTCTAGATTTTGGTGGGCCTTTTGTGCTAGGATGGGCATTGATTTGTCTTTTTCTTCGGCGTTTCATCCTCAGACTAATGGCCAAACTGAGCGAACTAATCAGACCTTGGAGACCTTTTTGAGATGCTTTGTGTCTGCTGATCAGGATGATTGGGTGTCTTTCTTGCCGTTGGCCGAGTTTGATCTTAATAATCGGGCTAGTTCGGCTACTTTGGTTTCACCTTTCTTTTGTAATTTTGGTTTTCATCCTCGTTTTTCTTCTGGACAGGTTGAGCCTTCTGATTGTCCTGGTGTTAATTCTGTGGTGGACAGGCTGCAGCAGATTTGGACTCATGTGGTGGACAATTTGACGTTGTCTCAGGAAAGGGCTCAACGTTTTGCTAACCGCTGTCGGTGTGTTGGTCCCCGGCTTCGTGTGGGGGATTTGGTTTGGTTGTCTTCTCGTCATGATCCTTTGAAGGTTTCTTCTAAGTTTAAGCCTCGGTTTATTGGTCCTTATAAAATTTCTGAAATTATTAATCCGGTGTCTTTTTGTTTGGCTCTTCCTGCCTCTTTTGCCATTCATAATGTTTTCCATAGATCTTTGTTGCGGAGATATGTGGTGCCCGTTGTTCCCTCGGTTGACCCTCCTGCCCCGGTGTTGGTTGAGGGAGAGTTGGAATATGAGGTTGAGAAGATTTTGGATTCTCGTTTTTCGAGGCGGAGGCTTCAGTATCTTGTCAAGTGGAAGGGTTATGGCCAGGAGGATAATTCTTGGGTTGTTGCCTCCGATGTCCATGCCACCGATTTGGTTTGTGCATTTCACTTGGCTCGTCCTGATCGGCCTGGGGGCTCTGGTGAGGGTTCGGTGACCCCTCCTCAAGGGGTGGGTACTGTTGTGAATTCCGCTCTTGGGCTCCCTCCGGTGGTTGTAAGTGGCACTTTTGTGAGTTATGCTCTTGGGCTCCCTCTTGTGGTTTCTAGTGGTATGGCTGCTCCTTGGAGTTAGCTGTCATCAGCTGCCTTCACTTATCGTCTCTTCTGCTCGGCTATTTAAGTCTGGCTCTTTCTTCAGCCAGTGCCACTAGTAAATGGTTCCTGGTTGGATTCACATTTCATTGGAGTTCCCTGTTATCCTGACCAGTTCAGCTAAGCTAAGTTTTTGCTTGCTCTTTTTTGTCCATAGATTGTGGACTTATCCTTTCTGTGCTTTCTATGTTTATCCAGCTTATCAGTGTGAATTAATTCTGTCTTGCTGGAAGCTCTGGGAGGCAGATTTGCCCTCCACATCTTTAGTCAGGTGTGGAGATTTTTTTTGCAAACTCTGCGTGGATTTTTGTAGTGTTTTATACTGACCGCACAGTATTCCATCCTGTCCTATCTATTTAGCTAGACTGGCCTCCTGTGATCATCCTGGGTTCATTCTGTGTAAGTCTTTTCCCTCTCCACTCACAGTCATTATTTGTGGGGGGCTAATCTATCCTTTGGGGATTTTCTCTGAGGCAAGTCAGTTTTCCTGCTTCTTTCTTTAGGGGTAGTTAGCTCTTAGGCTGTGACGAGATGCCTAGGGAGAGTTAGGAGCATTCCACGGCTACTTTTAGTGTGGTGTTGAGCTTAGGGACTGCGGTCAGTACAGTTACCACGTCCTTCAGAGCTCGTTCCATGTTGCTCCTAGACCACCGTATCATAACAGAGCTGTATGATGGCTTGTTTTTTTCAGTTCAAGATGACGTTTTCAGAGATACCATTTTTATTTACTTTCATCATTTTGATTGCATTTTATTTTACTTTTTGTTTGGCAGTTTCTTGATAAAGCATACAGTAGTTTTTTACCTCGTCCTTTCACTTATTTTTTTTAAAGCGGTTAAGTAGTGGGACTATTTTTCAGGATTGGCCTTTCCGGTCCCGGTGATACCAAATTTGGGTACTTTTTTTTAGATTGTTTTTGTTTTTACATAAATAAATGTATTTACTGGAATTATATATACAGTGGGGCAAAAAAGTATTTAGTCAGTCAGCAATAGTGCAAGTTCCACCACTTAAAAAGATGAGAGGCGTCTGTAATTTACATCATAGGTAGACCTCAACTATGGGAGTCAAACTGAGAAAAAAAAATCCAGAAAATCACATTGTCTGTTTTTTTAACATTTTATTTGCATATTATGGTGGAAAATAAGTATTTGGTCAGAAACAAAATTTCATCTCAATACTTTGTAATATATCCTTTGTTGGCAATGACAGAGGTCAAACGTTTTCTGTAAGTCTTCACAAGGTTGCCACACACTGTTGTTGGTATGTTGGCCCATTCCTCCATGCAGATCTCCTCTAGAGCAGTGATGTTTTTGGCTTTTCGCTTGGCAACACGGACTTTCAACTCCCTCCAAAGGTTTTCTATAGGGTTGAGATCTGGAGACTGGCTAGGCCACTCCAGGACCTTGAAGTGCTTCTTACGAAGCCACTCCTTCGTTGCCCTGGCGGTGTGCTTTGGATCATTGTCATGTTGAAAGACCCAGCCACGTTTCATCTTCAATGCCCTTGCTGATGGAAGGAGGTTTGCACTCAAAATCTCACGATATATGGCCCCATTCATTCTTTCATGTACCCGGATCAGTCGTCCTGGCCCCTTTGCAGAGAAACAGCCCCAAAGCATGATGTTTCCACCACCATGCTTTACAGTAGGTATGGTGTTTGATGGATGCAACTCAGTATTCTTTTTCCTCCAAACACGACAAGTTGTGTTTCTTCCAAACAGTTCCAGTTTGGTTTCATCAGACCATAGGACATTCTCCCAAAACTCCTCTGGATCATCCAAATGCTCTCTAGCAAACTTCAGACGGGCCCGGACATGTACTGGCTTAAGCAGTGGGACACGTCTGGCACTGCAGGATCTGAGTCCATGGTGGCGTAGTGTGTTACTTATGGTAGGCCTTGTTACATTGGTCCCAGCTCTCTGCAGTTCATTCACTAGGTCCCCCCGCGTGGTTCTGGGATTTTTGCTCACCATTCTTGTGATCATTCTGACCCCACGGGGTGGGATTTTGCGTGGAGCCCCAGATCGAGGGAGATTATCAGTGGTCTTGTATGTCTTCCATTTTCTAATTATTGCTCCCACTGTTGATTTTTTCACTCCAAGCTGGTTGGCTATTGCAGATTCAGTCTTCCCAGCCTGGTGCAGGGCTACAATTTTGTTTCTGGTGTCCTTTGACAGCTCTTTGGTCTTCACCATAGTGGAGTTTGGAGTCAGACTGTTTGAGGGTGTGCACAGGTGTCTTATTATACTGATAACAAGTTTAAACAGGTGCCATTACTACAGGTAATGAGTGGAGGAAAGAGGAGACTCTTAAAGAAGAAGTTACAGGTCTGTGAGAGCCTGAAATCTTGATTGTTTGTTTCTGACCAAATACTTATTCTCCACCATAATATGCAAATAAAATGTTAAAAAAACAGACAATGTGATTTTCTGGATTTTTTTTTCTCAGTTTGTCTCCCATAGTTGAGGTCTACCTATGATGTAAATTACAGACGCCTCTCATCTTTTTAAGTGGTGGAACTTGCACTATTGCTGACTGACTAAATACTTTTTTGCCCCACTGTATATATATATATATATATATATATATATATATATATCAAAAAGCCTAACACATACCCCCAAATCTAACAGACGCTAAATATGTATAATATTGCGTCCACATAATTAACATAGTTTGCACATGTTCTACGCTAGATATACAAGAAAAACCATATAAAGAGAATGCGTATTAAGAACAAATTCTTTATTAGAAACAAATATAAAAACAAAAAATATATACTGAAAACCACAAACAAGCATAAATATTAAAAAATCTGGTAGCCAACAAAGTGCTCAAAATGTGAGCCAAGAAAATATATGTGGCACCCCTCCTGGACAGACAGCATTCCTAGTTACCAATAGTCCACATAGCAATGTGTTTGTACCCCTGGCACATATCCATCTAATAAATTTCAAGAGCAATCCTTAAAGTAACCTATCGGCCAAGATGGCACATCTAAATGCTCCTACTCAATAATATCCATAATTATAAAGGTAGTATATGCCAGTATACTTACACGAAGATGTTAGTTCTTGCTGATGTCCAGGAGATGGTGCCACAGCCCCTACGCGCGTTTCGGCGGCGTGCCCCTGACGAAGGCACGCCGCCGAAACGCGCGTAGGGGCTGTGGCACCATCTCCTGGACATCAGCAAGAACTAACATCTTCGTGTAAGTATACTGGCATATACTACCTTTATAATTATGGATATTATTGAGTAGGAGCATTTAGATGTGCCATCTTGGCCGATAGGTTACTTTAAGGATTGCTCTTGAAATTTATTAGATGGATATGTGCCAGGGGTACAAACACATTGTTATGTGGACTATTGGTAACTAGGAATGCTGTCTGTCCAGGAGGGGTGCCACATATATTTTCTTGGCTCACATTTTGAGCACTTTGTTGGCTACCAGATTTTTTAATATTTATGCTTGTTTGTGGTTTTCAGTATATATTTTTTGTTTTTATATTTGTTTCTAATAAAGAATTTGTTCTTAATATATATATATGTATATATGCTACATGCATACATACAGTTAAGTCCATATATATTTGGACAGAGACAACATTTTTCTAATTTTGGTTATAGACATTACCACAATGAATTTTAAACAAAACAATTCAGATGCAGTTGAAGTTCAGACTTTCAGCTTTCATTTGAGGGTATCCACATTCAAATTTTATGAAGGGTTTAGGAGTTTCCGCTCCTTGACATGTGCCACCCTGTTTTTAAAGGAACCAAAAGTAATTGGACAATTGACTCCAGGGCTATTTCATGGACAGATGTGGGCAATCCCTTCATTATGTCATTCTCAATTAAGCAGATAAAAGGCGTGGAGTTGATTTGAGGTGTGGTGCTTGCATTTGGAAGGTTTTGCTGTGAAGTAAACATGCGGTCAAAGGAGCTCTCCGTGCAGGTGAAACAAGCCATCCTTAAGCTGCGAAAACAGAAAAAACCTATCTGAGAAACTGCTACAATATTAGGAGTGGCAAAATCTACAGTTTGGTACATCCTGAGAAAGAAAGAAAGCACTGGTGAACTCATCAATGCAAAAAGACCTGGGCGCCCACGGAAGACAACAGTGGTGGATGATCGCAGAATAATCTCCATTGTGAAGAGAAACCCCTTCACAACAGCCAACCAGGTGACCAACACTCTCCAGGAGGTCGGCGTATCAATATCTAAATCTACCATAAAGAGAAGACTGCATGAAAGTATATACAGAGTGGTCACTGCACGGTGCAAGCCACTCATAAACATCAAGAATAAAAAGGCTAAAAAACATCTAAAAAAGCCAGCACAGTTCTGGAAGAACATTCTATGGACAGATGAAACCAAGATCAACCTCTACCAGAATGATGGAAAGAGAAAAGTATGGTGAAGGTGTGGTACAGCTCATGAACCAAAGCATGCCACATCATCTGTAAAACACAGCGGAGGCAGTGTGATGGCTTGGGCATGCATGGCTGCCAGTGGCACTGGGTCACTAGTGTTTATTGATGATGTGACATAGGACAGAAGCAACCGAATGAATTCTGAGGTATTCAGAGACATACTGTGTGCTCAGATCCAGCCAAATGCAGCCAAACTGATTGGTTGTCGTTTCATACTACAGATGGACAATGACCCAAAACATAAAGCCAACGCAACCCAGGAGTTTATTAAAGCAAAGAAGTGGAATATTCTTGAATGGCCCAGTCAGTCATCTGATCTCAACCCAATTGAGCAGCATTTCACTTGTTAAAGACTAAACTTCAGACAGAAATGCCCACAAACAAACAGCAAGTGAAAACCACCGCAGTGAAGGCCTGACAGAGTATCAAAAAGGAGGAAACACAGCGTCTGGTGATGTCCATGAGTTCAAGACTTCAGGCAGTCATTGACAACAAAGGGTTTTCAACCAAGTACAGAAAATGAACATTTTATTTAAAATTATTCAATCTGTCCAATTACTTTTGGTCCCTTTAAAAACAGGGTGGCACATGTTAAGGAGCTGAAACTCCTAAACCCTTCATCCAATTTTAATGTGGATACCCTCAAATGAAAGCTGAAAGTCTGAACTTCAACTGCATCTGAATTGTTTTGTTTAAAATTCATCGTGGTAATGTCTATAACCAAAATTAGAAAAATGTCTCTGACCAAATATATAAGGACTTAACTGTATATGTTCTTTATTTTGCGATTTTTTTTAAAAATATTTTTTACATTTTTATTACTTTTTTTTACATTATGCCAGGATGGGACATCAACTTTATATGGACAGATCGCTGATCTAATACTCTGCAGTGCTTCTGCATTGCAGAGCATAAGATCAGCATCTCAGATGCAGGGAGAAGACGTGTCAGCTCATGCTTTGAGCAAGAGCTGACTAGCCACCATCCCTATGTGAACGTGCGGCCATCTTTTGGCCCGAGGTCACCATGGAAACTATCGGCACAATGTGATCACAATCACGTTGTGCCGTGAGAGCACAGAGGAAGTTCCTTCTCTGCGTTGCCCTGCGAAGTTGCTGTTACTATTGACAGCAGCATCAGAGCGGTTAAACACCCGTGTTCAGTGCTAGCTCCGATTGTTGGCATTGCTGCAGGGTGTCAGCTCTCATATAGCGCTGACACCCAAATTTGATACCTGCAGTGCTCAGCATGAGCCAGTGCGATCATCATGCCATATATATATATGGCGATTTGCGGGAACGCAGCTCCTGCAACATCGTGTATATACGCTGCATGTCGGGAAGGGGTTAAGCAAGAGGTACTACTGACCGAAAAACACTCTGAAGAACAAAGAGATCTCCAACAAGTCAAGGGCAAAGTTGGTGAGAAGCACAAGGATAGAGTTACAAATTATCCCAATCTCTGATGATCCCCTGAACCACTATCATATCCATTATCATCAAATGGAAAGAACATGTTACCATAACAAACCTGCCAAGAGAGGGCCACCCACCAACACTCTCAACCTGGGCAAGGAGGGCATTAATCAGAGAGGCAGCACGGAGACAAAAGGGAACCCTGAAGGATTTGAAGAGTTCCCATGCAGAGACAAGAATATCTGTCCATGTGACCACAATAAGCCATACACTCCACAGAGGTGCAATTTATGGAATATTGGTTAAAAATCTAATTTTCAGTTTGTCAAAAGACATATGTGAGACTGCCCAAATGTATGGAAGATGGTGCTGTAGTCAGATAAGACCAAAATTGAACTTTTTGGTCACAAAGGTAAACTCTATGTCAGGCGCGAAACCAACACAGCACATCACCCCAAGAACACCATCCCCACAGGAAAGCATGGGGGTGGCAGTATTATGATGTGAGGATGTTTTTCGGAAGCAGGAACATGGAAAATAGATTTAGTCATGGGGAAGATGGATGGTGCAAAATACAGGGATATTCTTGAGCAAAACTAGTTTCAGTCTGTCAGTGATTTGGGACTGAGGTTCACCTTCCAACAAGACAATGACCCAAAGCATACTCCTAAAGTAATGCTAGAGTGGTTTAAAGGGAAATGTGTAAATGTTTTGGAGTGGCCTAGTCAAAGCCCAGACCTTAACCCAATTGAGAATATGTGGTCAGACTTTAGAAAAAAAAGGAGCAAAAGAAGTGATGTATCAGCCCCTATATGTCCAAAGCTGCACATGTATACATATATATTTCAGTGTCAATGATTGCATTTTTCTGTTTGTGACTAAATTGTCAACAACAATATGAGTTTTATTCCTGGTCATTTTTATTCTTTACTTTTGTGACAATTTCTCGTTGATGAGTCTCCTAGCTATAGCATAATACTGTAATATTGAGCTAAGTGCTTTTATAATTGAAGCAATTACGATAGTTGTTTTATTATATTTTCAGTTCTAGCTAAGAATAATAATACAGGTACATAATACATTGTAAAAATAATGGCTAATGCATTGCTGAATTTTAATTTCTTGATAGAAGAGATTCTGCTGTCATTCCATAAGCACACCACTAGATGGCAGTGTTTGACCACTAACTGCTCACATGACATTAAATTCATGTAAAGAAGCGCGTGATATATGAGCGCTCGGAATTGTGACCTAGCTTTTACCCGAGGCAATGTTAAAGGACCACTAAACCTAAAATACAAGGTTTATAAAATATACTTTCAATATCATTCACACAATATTTCTGTAAATCTAATTAACGGTAAACAGGAGAGCAAGTATGAATTTTGTTGTATGTTATGTTATGTTTGTGTGTGTGTGTGTAGCCCATTCACTATCCCCATCTATTCCCCAACCCCTGAAGATGGCTGGACCATGATTGTAAATACATCACTGTAAATACACACCTGTACTTTGTATCTCCCCCACCTCATTGTAGATTGTAAGCTCTCACGAGCAGGGTCGTCTTATTTTGCTTTAATTATTGTATTGTTAACGTTGTTACTTATGACTTTTGTGTTTTAAACTGTTAAACTGTAAAGCGCTGCGGAATATGTTGGCGCTATATAAATAAAGATTATTATTATTATTATTATTATTAAATGTATATAGATCTTCTCGAAAATGGAGATTTTAGAAAAAAGTAGGACACATATTTGTCCGTGCAACATTGCAGAATTTATGCAGTGATATGTGGTTGCATTAAGAGTAGCAGCGTTATTCCGACGCATTTCGACTTGATGTCTTAATCATGATTAAGACATCAAGTCGAAACGCGTCGGAATAACGCTGCTACTCCTTGAACTCTTTGTGAAAGCTATAAGATTTATCTTGTGTTTTCTTTGAGTGGATTACCATAATAATTATTTTTAAAATGAAGAAATAAGCCAAAAACTTTTTCTTGAAATTCCTTCTGGATTTTCTCGAATAAATTACAATAACTAAATAACAGTGGCTGAAACTGACAGCGAATGACAAGACACTTGTACTAACAGATCTCAAAACCAATTTCACAAAAGGAGCAATTGTTGCATCATCTAATGCTGTATATATAGTTAGATATGTGTATACACATGAATATATATAGATATATATATATATACTGCTCAAAAAATAAAGGAAACACTTAACCCTCAACTGGTGAGGTGGGGTTTGCCACACCCCAGGGAATTTTTGTTCGGCTGCCATTCATTGAAAAATGCTGGTATGATGATACGTGTCTCACGAGCTTCCATCCATTTCCTTGTCAACAGGATGTCGTCAAGGCCGCTCTTTTCTGGCCACGCATAACAGAGCTAGCTGTCGCTAATGTCTTGGCCTTGCTGAACCCCACATCACCACTCATGTAATTCTTTTTTACACAATTTTACATTTTGAAAACTTCTTTATTTTTATTAAAGTATTACATTTTCCGATACTTGTGGGTGCCAAAAATGAGTTATACTCATGTGTAATCAATCGCCAATAAGAAAACGATTAAAACAAACGTGATCTTTGCATTTTCTGTAAAAATAGGACATTTCTAAACACTGGGGTATAGGAAACCCCATATTACCAGTTGCGTGACGAAAACCCCACCTCACCACTTGAGGGTTAAACAATACAATGTAACTCCCAGTCAATCACACTTCTGTGAAATCAACCTGTCCAGTTATGAAGCAACACTGATTGTGAGTCACTTCATCCTGCTGTCATGCAAATGGAACCGACAACAGATAGAATGACAGGCAATTAGCAAGACAACCCCTTTAAAGGAGTGGTTCTGCAGGGGCTGACCACAGACCATTTCTTTGTTCTCATCCTTTTGGCTGTTGTTTTGGTCGCTTTTGCATTTTGCTATAGCTCTCGCCCCTAGAGGTAAAGTAGCATTAGGTGGTGCCTACTGTACACCCCACAGAAGTTGCTCAGGTAGTGTAGCTCATCCACGATGTCACAATGCGACCTGTGGCAAGAAGGATGTCTGTCAGCACAGTGTCCAGAACATGGAGCAGATACCTGGAGACAATTCAGTACACCAGGAGACGTGGAGGGAGCTGTAGGAGGGTAACAACCCAGCAGCAGGACCGCTACCTCCTCCTTTGTGCAAGGAGGAACAGGAGGATCAGTACCAAAGCCGTGCAATATGACTTCCAGCAGGCAACTAGTAGAGATCAGCAAACTTGTTCAGGTCCCTGCTTATTAGGCAAGCTATAGCGCTTACCGAATAAGCTGCAGAGGGAACCCGGATACATGGAGCGCGCCGGCTGATCAGCGGTTCGGATGCGCAGCTGAATGTGTTGCGGCTGTGTGACAGTCACAGCACATGCATGGACAACCTGTTTGTTGTGACTGTCACACAGCCGTGACACATGCAGCTGTGGAGCCGAACCGCTGATCCGCTGGAGCGCTTCATGTATCTGGGTTCCTAATGTAGCTTATTCGGTAAGTGCTATCACTTGCTGAATAAGCAGGAACCCGAACAAATATTCGCTCATCTCTAGCAACTAACATCCATGTCTCTGCTCAAACTGTCAGAAACAGACTCAATGAATCTTTTGTGTATATTATTATCTATATCTACATATACAGTTTCCTTATTGCATTACTCCTTAAATACTGTATGCATACATTGTGAACGTTTCAGTCCTTGCTCAGAAAAGGAAGATAAGACTTTCAATATAAAGATCTTTGCAACATGAGGGCGACAGAGGTTTAGATGTGAAGGGCTTTATCGGATTTGTAGGATTTTTATATACTCCCTCAGACATACAATGCAGAATGGAGAGCCTCTCTGTAAGGTTTTATTATAATAAGAGTTATTGAATATTATTTAATAAACAAGCCCAAATCTCTAAAACAGATTGACTCCCTGTTTGGTGCAGGCTCCGGCGATGAGCCTGCATCTTTTCCAACATATGACAGCTGATCTGACCAGCAGACATGTGCCCCTAACAGCCACGGATGGAATCAAGATCTACCCGCGGATTTTGACATGTTAAATGCCGCTGTCAAACTCTGACAGCGGCATTTAACATGCACGCGCAGTAATCGTCTCATTACCTCCTTCCATTGGCACCTGGGTCGACGATGGAATTGGCATGATAACCCAGGGTCAGCTGGAGACCCCTGGTGGTTGTCATTGCCGGACAGCTCATAGCAAGTAAGGTATTCTGCTACATAGAGCAGAAGCGATCTGACAACTACAGCTTCTAGTCTCACATGGAGACTATTGAAGCAAGTAAAAAGTAAAAAAAGTTTTAAAAAATATTAAAATAAAAAAATATAAAAGTTCAAATCACCCCCCTTTCCTACCATTGAAAATAAAAGAATAAAAAAGTTCAAATATACACATAGTTGGTATCACCGCGTTCAAACTCGCCTGATCTATCAATATATAAAAAGAACGGGCTGGCGAGAAAAAAATCTAAACGCCGGAATTACGTTTTTTTGGTCGCTGCAATATTGCAATTAAATGCAATAACAGGCGATCAAAAGATCATATATACACCAAAATGGTATCAATATAAACGTCAGATCGTCACGCAAAAAATATGCCCTCAAATCCCAAAAAATGGAGACACTATGGGTCTTGGAAAATGGCAACTTTTTTTTTTTTTTACAAACTTTGGATTTTTTTTCTTTACTTAAATAAAAAATAACCTAGAAATGTTTGGTGTCTGTGAAC